>NC_022034.1:29864598-29881067 GCF_000317375.1 Microtus ochrogaster | reverse complement strand
GAAAGAAAGAAAGAAAGAAAGAAAGAAAGAAAGAAAGAAAGAAAGAAAGAAAGAGGGGGGAAGGAAGGAAGGAAAGAAGGAAGGAAGGAAGGAAGGAAGGAACGAACGAACAAACGAACGAACGAACGAACAAACTCTGGGGAAAGCCCACCATTTCTATGTTAGTGGAGCAGGAGTAATTAGAAAAAAAATGTTGCCATTGTGAAAGAAAGAATGAGTACCAATCTCTGTTTTCTTGGTTCCCCTGGCTAACTAATTGCTATCAGCACTGGCTGGGTCTTTAATTCTCATTAATATCTTTGGATTAACAATGGGACCCTACATCTCAAACTAAAACAGGATGAGTCCATGATTTTGGCTCATTCAGTAAAATCAGTGGGGAATGTAACAGGTCCCCAGACCTTAGATCAACTGAGTCCATGATGTAAGTACCATTCAGACTATAAACCCTTCATACAGACAACACAACTTGCAAAATAAATAAATAATAAATAAATAAAACAAAAGCCTAATTCATAAAGTCAATTATTATGGGAACGTCACTAAATGTACTAATCTTGCCTCTAGCTCTGTGTCTGGCTAAATGTTCTTTTTAACTGAAGTGAGGCAGCACATTATGGCAAAGGTGATGGCCAAGGAAGATCACATCATCACGGTCTTAACACAAAAAGAAAAAAGGGGCCTAGGATTCAATTATCTCCTTCCAGGATATAGTGCCAATGATCTGGAGAGTTTGTAATACCACCTTGAGGGGCCCTCCAGTTTCAAATCGCTCCATACTATGGTCTGAGCCTTCACTATGTGCACCTTTGGGGACTTAAGATCCAACCTCTAGTTCTGTTGCCCATATAGCCAAGTCCAAACTCAAGGAGCCTTACTCACCATTTACTCCCCACCACCTCTGACTGATTTTATCCATCATATCTCCTTCCTATTTTTTCACCTCTTGCCCTTTTCTCAGCTTCCCTAACAACACGTGCACTTTTGCAATCTTTGCCATTGACCCACCTTGTTTATTCTTCCTAGACTATACACCCTCTCTTTTCTCTCTGGGAATTCTTATTCATTATTCATCAGGACAACTCACAAACTGGTCACCTCCCTGTTGATAACTTCCCTGAGCCACCAAGATACATTTAGTCACGTCTGAAGCCTTAATCCTCTTTGCCCTCTGCTTTGGAAGTGGCCATTGTTCACACACCAATCATATGGCCTCCTTGAATACCTTCTTTATTAGCCAATTTTATAAACCACAGGAATTCCATGTCTCGGCGGACAGCCAAAATTGTCCTGGTATTTATCAAGCAACTAAAGGACCAGACTCTTTTAATCAAGTGGCCCTGCATAGAATTTCCCCAAGCCTACATACAGAATGGGTTCTGAGTGTTCCAGGGGAGTGAGGCAGGAGACTGATCATCTAGCAAGGTCGATGTAGACAGGCCTTTGGTTCTTGGGGAGGTCAGTGGTGGAGCTGTGGTAAGTAGCCTCTGGTGCTGAGAAACAATGAGGTCATTTGCTAGAGTATCTTGTCAGGGTGACTGGGAATGTTTCAGCACCAGGTCTCCCAGACATTTTACAAACCACCTAATATCCCTGGATGAATGAATGAACTCAAACAAGTCTGAATGAATCTGTATTTGCATCAACTGAAAAGTAATGCCTGACATTCCTTGGTTAGAATGTGCATCCACTTTATTACGTGTTATCTGTTTGCCTGTCTTGCTACACTACATTAACCCCAGCTCTGGTGTGTTCTATGTAGTGTGCTTCCAATGTCTTTGTCTTGTCTGGTTTTTTGTTTTGTTTTGTTTTTCTTTTGAGACAGGGTCTTGTTGGGAGTTGTGTGGCCCAGTTTTGGGGACAGTACATGAGTGTTTGTCCAACGGGTCTCCAGATGAGGCAACAGCCCATGGGGACAGACTCACTTGGCAAGGGCCAGTAGACGTCAGCACACCACATAATACTGCTGGGACTCCACAGCCTGCACACTGTCTTTTCTCTCTTGTAACACAGAGAGAGAAACTTTGATGGTTTCACTATCATTTTGTTAATCATGTATGGGAAAATGTGATCATTCTTGGAAACCCCATTTTTTCTTAAAATTTTTCCCTAAAATTCTTAAGGAGCTGATGCTTCTCAGGTTTCCTACTTAGGGATGCCAGCTGTCACTTTGGACCCCGGGAGCTGCTCTAATTCAGTGCTGACAGGATGATCATCACAATTTCTGTAATTATGTTTTGAATGATATTGTTCTTGAAAATGTGTGCCTATGTTTATCGCCTTTAGTTTTGTAAAAATAGAATGTTCCTAGGTCAGTATTTGGCCAAGCTGGCAAAATGGTACATGTTGTTTTTGATTTAAAGATGTTTTAATGACTTTTCCGGTGGTGGTGCCGCGTGGTGAGGACCTCGTGTTCATAATCGCAGCTATGCCGGCCAAGGGTCCACTGCAGTCCGTGCAAGTCTTCGGACTCAAGAAGACAGCCACAGCCGTGGCGCACTGCAAACGGGGGAATGGGCTCATCAAGGTGAACAGATGTCCCCTGGAGATGATCGAGCCGCGCACACTGCAGTACAAGATACTGGAGCCTGTTCTGCTGCTGGGCAAGGAGCGATTCGCGGGTGTGGATATCCGGGTCCGTGTGAAGGGTGGTGGTCATGTGGCCCAAATTTATGCTACCCGACAGTCCATCTCCAAAGCCCTGGTGGCCTACTACCAAAAGTATGTGGATGAGGCCTCTAAGAAGGAGATCAAAGATATCCTCATCCAGTATGATCGGACCCTGCTTGTAGCTTATCCTCGGCGCTGTGAAACCAAAAAGTTCGGAGGTCCTGGTGCCCGTGCTCGATACCAGAAATCCTACCGATAAGCCCAACTCAAGGATCAGGGTTTACCTTTGTAATAAACATCCTAGAGTTTTAATGTTTAAAAAAAGTTGTTTTAATGTAAAAGTTGGGAAAAACATATTTGACTTACTCGTTTGGGGGGTGTTTCACTGGAGGATGAAAAAAATCGTGTTTGTTATTATGGAAAAACATGCTTGTTTTGATGTATAAATAAAGATGGTTGAAGCTATTTGGGGCTAGCCACTTATATGAAACTAATCTGATGATCAGACAATTCAGATCTTCTCCTTGAAGCCACTTCCCCCTCTCAGCACATGAACACAGGTTGTGGCAGGACCACATCAGGGTCTACCTCCTGGCAATCTTCCTGCATCAGCTTCCTGAGTGTGTAGGTTATAAGCATGTATTATTCTGTCTGGCTTTTTATAACTTTTTAAAAGGAGTTTAGTCTAGACTGACGTCAAATATGTATTGTAAATCATTTGCTTCAGCTTCCCAAGTGCTCGGATGTAAACATCTACTCCCATGACGACTTGTTTGGCATTTGGAGGGAAAGAGAGGTGAGAATAGGTAATGTTTATAATCTAAGCTGGTCTGGTCCTCAGTCTTGTAGCAAACTTCCTGCCCCAGTCACTCCAGTGCTAGGAATACAAAGTGTACACTATCATTCCTGGCTCAGTTAGTTTTTTGACAGAGTTTTCTTGTGTAGTGCAGGTAGCCTGAAAGTTTTGGTCTCCCATTTCAACCACCCAAGGGCTAGAGTGATAGGCCTGTATCATGATGCCCAGTTTAATTTGAATTTCTTGAACATTTATATCGTGAGTATATGTTAAATGCCTACACTAAGTCATTCCCTGTGCTACTACTCACTAAGAACATGATAGCGGAGAGAGCCCTGTGACTTTTGTTTCTGTGATGTGTACAGTCTAAAAGATCTGTGCCTGGACATTTTAGATGTCCACCTTCGTCTGCAGCATCAATTGGTTTAATTGAAAATTTCAATTAATGGCCATCTGTGCCTTGAACATATAAAGAGAAATAAGAAATGCCCTTCGTTTCTCTGAGCATAATAGGAGACAGAGATCTGTAAAGTACTTACTTCACTGCAATGGGAAAGAGTGATTTAAAAAAAAAAGTGTGATTGGGATTTATAAGTCACACAAACAAGGGGAGGGGCTCTCTTGGAAGGTCAAGAATGGAGAACTGAATTGCTAAAATAAGGAAACAAAAGAACTGATTTACTCCTGGCTCAAATATGAGTAGCAGTAAGATTTTCTTTCTCCTCATTTCCTTTATTTTCCCATTTCTCTCTTCCCGTCCCCTACTTCTGCCTTGTTATTATCATGGCCCTTTAGCAGCTGAAGGGCCAGCTTTTTACAAATCTTTATTGACAGTTCCCTTTCTTTGTCCCTAATACCTTTTCACAAGTTCCCTGTCCCTTGAAGTAGCTAATGATTTCTTCCTTTTGATGTACACTATCCACATGTGCCTTCAAGCCAGGACCTGGCTCAAAATGTTATATTTTACCCTGGTTTCTTTCCCCTTCTTTCTGTCCATCTTTGTTTTCTTTCTCTTTCGAGGGAAGATGAATAGGATCTCACTCTGTGTCTCTGGCTGTTCTAGAGCTTGCTAAGTAAGCCAGGCCGTGCTCAAACTCAGAGATGTGACTGCTTCTGTCTCCCCAGTGCTGGGATCGAAGTGAATGCAACTATACTTGGAGCACTTGCTTCCTTCAGACAGTCTTTCATTTAGTAATCTAGACAGGCCTGGAACTTACCATGTAGCCCAGGCTGTCCCAACTCCAGCCAGTTCTACTGCTTTGGTCTTTTGAGTGTTTGGATTACAGTGTGAGCTTGAATGCCTCACTTAGAATATCAAGTTTTGATGGAGAGCTTAAAAAACTGGAATTTTCAAACACTGTTGAAGAATCATAAAAAATGTTACAAACCGTATTTGATAGTTTACCATATATTTCACCAATGCTGAGCCTTTACACTTGCTATTACTCAGAGCTTGAGCATCTATGTGTTTGTATGTGTGTGTCCAACAGAAGTGAATGCTTATTCATTCAGTGCCTGACAATTACATCAGCTTTATTTATAATTGCCCCAACATGACAACCCTAACTCTAAACATCCATCCACAGTTGACTGTGGTAGGGTCATACCATGCAATAGCAGTCTACAGCAGCTTTAAAATGGCTAGAAGCAGGAATATGAATGATGTTCGCAGATTAATATTGGGTCAATGGTGAGAGTTCAAAGCAAAAGAACACATATTTGGATTTCTTTAAGTGGAGTCCCAGAACAGGCAGCTGTCCCTTGGTGAGAAAGGTTGGAATAATGGGTGACTTTTACAAAATGAGCATCCATACACAGAAGGGATAGGAGAGAGATTCTGAAGTAGAAGCAGTTTTTATAGTGACATTTTATCTGGTCTATGTTGTTTTTATTTGTTTTATTTAATTCTTTATCAGTTAGGATCAAACCTGTGCTTCTAGATTTCTAATCAAGTATTTATCACTCAGCTCCAAGCCCCAACTTCTGTGTATTTTAAAAGGTTCTTGCAAAAGGATTTTGTAAGACCATGTCATCTGCCCATCATTGAAAACATTTACACCTCAACCAGTTAAATATGAAAAATCCTGAGTTGCTTATGATTGGTATTTTTGTTTTGCTTTTGAGACAGAGCCTCTCTATAGAGCCATGACAGTCCTGGAAATAGCTATGTAGAGCAAGTGGCCTTGAACTTACAAATAAATATCTGCCTCGCAAGTGTGCTGTGATCAACGGGTGCACATGCCACCATGCCTGGCACGATTTGTATTCTGTAACTATCTGTAGTTGATATCTTGACACAATTGTAGGGAAACAATGAAATACCAATGCATGCTCTGGGATAATAAGTGAAGGAATGAAGGCCTGAGCTGCATCTTCCAAAAAGAGAAGAAGGCATTGCAGCATGGTGAGGTTCAGTTTTAAACAGTGGTCTTAATGCTCTTCAGAGAATTCTCAGTGTACCTCTGTCGCTTAAAATCACTGCCATACGAGATATCCCAGGGTTCCATGCGGCGCCATTTTTCCTGTCGCGGCCGCCATCGGAGAGGAGCAGCCGTGGCCCTGCGCTACCCCATGGCCGTGGGCCTCAACAAGGGCCACAAGGTGACGAAGAAGGTAAGCCAGCCGAGGCACAGCCGGCAGCGCGGGCTCCTCACAAAGCACACCAAGTTCGTGCGGGACATGATCCGGGAGGTGTGCGGCTTCGTGCCCTACGAGCGAGCAGTACTCCGTGGAGCTGCTCAAGGTGTCCAAGGACAAGCGCGTGCTCAAGTTCATCAAGAAGCGGGTGGGCACGCACGTACGAGCCAAGAGGAAGCGGGAGGAGCTGAGAAACGTGCTGGCCGCCATGAGGAAGGCCATGCTACCTAGTCATCTCAGTGCCGCTTCAGTAAAGAAAGTGATGAGCAGCAAAACAAAGGACATGTACCTTATGGGACTAACATTTAATTCACTGTGAGGGATATGTAGAGCCCTTTCAGAACTGCAAATCTTGGGAATTTCCTCCGTCCTCCTCCGTGCTTTTTTTTTTAATCCCTTAGTACTTTATGCGATGTGCGTCCAAATTAATTACTCAGACTCTTGAGGAGTGGAGAAGTTGGCTCTCGTGTTTACAAACAGCATCAGAAACCACCCAGCCCGTGATTGCCCAGCCACCCAGAGTGAAGGAGTCCGAATTGCCATGGGGCGCGGCCTGGGGACGTGCCTCTCCCATCCTTCCCCAGGTGAAGTTCGTGGCTAAGCAGCCACTCATGCTGCCAGTCAGACACAGGCCAAGAGAGGCCACCAACTCCAGCAGGTGACCCATGGCAGCTAGAGGCTTTGTAGAGACCGACCAGGAACAGGGGACGCTGTTCCAGGAGTGTCCAATAGGTGTCGCTGCCCCGCAGCCGGAGCCGAGGGGCGGGCCGGAGGTACCTGATGCTCCCGAGGTGGCCGCACCTGGGCTTGCAGCCCTGGCCGCGCGGGGGCGCTATGGGGCGGCCCGGCCCTGCTCCGCGGAGCTCCCCCAGCCCAGCCTTCTCAGGTCCTTGTCCTTTATCCCTCCTCCGTCCCTCGCCAGGGCGAGAAGTGGGCGGGGTCGGGCAACACACTGGGAAAGGCGGGCGAGCTGGCGCCCAGGTGAGTTCTTCCACCGCGGCTGGGGTCCAGCGAGGACTGTGTCGGAGCAGCCGACAGAAGAGGCACAGGAGGAGGAGATGCCGCTGTCGCCACCGTCGCCGGACGGATCCAGGGAGGCCAGCCCGTCCAAGGCCCCCAAGAAGCACCCCACCTTCCACATCTGGCGCTCCAAGAAGAAGCAGTCTCCGCGGTCCAATTGTGGGGTGTTCGTCCCGCACCCGCCCGCGGGGCTCGGTGAGACCGGGTAAGCGTTGCCTGTGCAGATCCCTCCCGCGCCCGCTCTCTTAGCCTAGGCTCACCCTGTTTTGCAAGGCTCTTCCTGCCCCGAAACTATGCCACGGGGTCCGGGCTGCTCAGCTTTGGCTCAGTCCGAGTTTCAGCGACTCATGCTGGGGCCCTTAGTTTTGTCTTTCATCAGTAGTCTGCACCGGCCAGCAGCTGCAAAGAGCAGGAGGGAAGTGAAGGGTTGGCATGATCATAAATACCTCTAGGAATGCCTTAGAGGTCTGGAATTATTTTGATTTTCGTGCCTTAATCATAAAGCCTCCCATGTTCATGGATATTAGCCTCCAGATCCAAGGAAGGAGAAAATGGTGAGCAAGATTGGACTCTATTAAAAGAATAGAGGCCTCGGGTTATGTGTCCCCAATAGAATCAGTGACAAATTACGGAGTACCTAGTTCTTAAAATATAGGGTTTGGGACTATACCTCAGTGACAGGGTGCTGGTCTAGTTGGGCCAGTCTCTAGGTTCACTGGTCAACACCAAAAAAAAAAAAGCAAAGGGTAATGATAGTCAATGTACTTTTAAGTTATATGTTGTGTTGATTTTATTGTAAGTGTAATAGCTATTCAGTTATCCTATCAGAATTGATGGTTGGCTCAGTGGAATCCCAGTCCTGTTTTCTGTCCATCAAAATGTGACAACACATGACTCTTGGTATTTTATTCAAAAGAAAACACATCTGGTGGTGAAATGGCAAATAGAAGGTTTTCCTTCTAGAGCGTTTATGTATTTTAGGCCAATGAGGAAACACTTCATTCTTTCCCTCAGAAAACTAACAAAAACTCTGAAAAATAAATTACTCGTCTGTCCTTGGAATATGTTTCTAGTCACAGCATCTTTACAAATATTTCATTTACAGCTGGGAGAAAGTTCTTGACGTTTAAAAAGGATGGCCAAATGTCAGGTCAGTGTGGCTTCCACTGTACCCGGCTCTTACCATATACTTTATTATTGTTGTTGTTTTTATTATTATTTAGGGTCTCGCTGTATAGTCCAGGCTGAACTGAAACCAGCCTTCCATAAGACCTCCTTATGTTACAGCCTTCCAAGCACTGGGAATACAGGCTGGGCCACCATCATGCCTTCCTCCCTTATACTTTGTAATTTATAGATTATTTTTAATTCCTAATACAATGTAAGATATTTAACTGGTTGTTAAATATCTTATGAAATAATGTCAAGGAAAAAAATAGCTGTATATGTTCAGTACGGTGTAGTATTTTTCACTAGGATGTTCTCTTTTATTTTTAATTTAATGTTTATTTTTAATTATTGCATACATGTGTGTGTATGAGTGTGTGTGAGTGAGTGTACTACATAGACACCCCAGTACATTGGGTCCTTTGGAGCTGGTGTTACAGGCATTGTGGGTGCCAGATTAGAGGTTCAGCATAAAGAATGTGGGTTCTATGCATCATTATCCACTCTCCAACCTCCTCTTTTGTATTTGCAGTCCATGCTGAGTTGTGATGTGGAGGCCAGTTGTATTAGAAAACAAAATAAAATCAATCTCTATGTCCCTTCCCCCCACATAAACAGGGTCCCCAGTGGGCTGTCTTGGAACCATCTTCCCTCTCCTTCACAGGATAATGAAGACTAATGTATCATTTGTGTCAAAGGTGAATCTAAAACTATCATAAAAGCAAAGATATAGAAGGAGAAGTGGGGAAACAGGGCAAGATGGGGGAAGTGCTTCTTTTGCTGGGAGAGCTGACCATTGCAAAGATGCCCGGAAGTCCTAGAGTTCTGTATTGTGGGAATATCTGTGGCTTTAGTGTGAACATCCTAAAACCCAGTTGTTTTAAATAATATAGGTTGACAATAGCTGCGTCTCTTCCTACGGTTCAGTCTTCAAGTCTTTTCCACCTTGACTGTGGCAAGCATGCTAATCCTGTGTTATTTTTCACAGAAGTAATTACTGCCCTCTGGGGTCAAAGCTTCTCCCATGTCATACATTATTACCTTCATCAGAGGGCCAGCAGTGTGTGTGCTGTGCGCTAAGGAGCAATGGCCAGAGTGGCCTACTGCATTGGTTCTCAACCTGTGAGTCACAACCCTTTGGGGGTCAAACGACCCTTTCGCAGGGGTCACATATCAGATATCCTGCTTATCAGATAGCTATGATTCATAACAGCAAAATTACAGCTATGGCATAGCAATGAAATGATTTTATAGTTGGAGGTCACCACAATATGAGGAACTGTATTAAAGGGTCACAGCATTAGGAAGGTTGACAACCACAGGCTTAGTGGCTACAGTCATTTGTTGCATTTTAATTGATGATCTGTGAAAGAGTTTATTCAGGGCCTGGATTCTCTGAGTTTAAATCCCTGTCTACTGTGACACTTAGTTATGTCATCCTGGCAAGTTTGGAACCATTTGATGTCACAATATCCTCATTCAGAAAGAGGGATCAACAGTTGTACAAGTAAACAGATGGAGTCATGTCAAGTGTGTAGAACACTGGCACGTAGTGAGTGCTTGATAATGACCGTGATTTCTCCTTTTCATTCTTCTTTCTTAAAAAAGAACAACAATTATTTTCAAGCTGGGAATGGTGCCATACACCTTTGATCCCAGCACTCAGGAGGCAGAGGTAGGCAGATCTCTGTGAGGTCAAGGCGAGCCTGACTAGAGAGTGAGTTCCAGACCAGCCAGAGATACACAGTTAGACCCTGTATCCAAAACACACACACACACACACACACACATTTGAGACAGAGTTTCTGTGTGGCTTTGAAGCATGTCCTGGAACTATCTCTTGTAGACCAGGCTGGCCTCAAACTCATAGAGATCTGCCTCCTGAGTGCTGGGATTAAAGGTTTGTGCCTTTAATATGAGGAACTGTATTAAAGGGTCACAGCATTAGGAAGGTTGACAAGCACAGGCTTAGTGGGTACAGTCATTTGTCCCATTTTAATTGATGATCTGTTTTGTGAAAGAGTTTATTCAGGGCCTGGATTCTCTGAGTTTGTCCAGCTGCAAGCCATATAATCTTATCTTTATTCCAGGATTATGGGTTGATTTTTTAACGCCAAAATTTCCCTTTTGTATTGTGTATATGTGTATATATGTGTATGTGTGTATATGTGTATATATCTACCTGTCTGTGTATATGTGCGTATGTGTGGCTGTGTATGAATATGTTTGTATGTGTGCCTCTGTATGTGTGTATGTATGTATATATGTATGTGTCTGTGTGTTTATGTGTATGAGTATGTTTGTATGTGTGTCTCTGTATATGTTATGTGTGTGTGTGTGTGTGTGTGTGTGTGTTAATGTGTGTACTAGGGATTGAACCCTAGGCCTCTCGAATCCTATGCTGCTAAGCCTCTATATTATTGAAATGATGAGATGAATTGAATTTCCGAGAGCCATTGCTTAGAGTCAGCAAACATGAAGCACTGAAACTAGGAACTGGAAGAGTCAACTAAGAAAAGTTCAGTCTAGTGGAGGGTGGGGCATGTGCACGAAGCTCAATAAAGGAGCATATGATGCATTCAGTGCGGAACTAGAAGATTTAATCCAATGTGTTGAGGTCAAAAGAAGGATTATCTTGAGGAAGCAGAAGGTATTTTTTTCCTCTCATGAAATTTTACTCATACTGAATAATTCATGAGAGATTTTTATTCCCTGATATACAAATCATGAAAGGCTCCACATCTTCTTCGGGTTATGACTGCCTTCAATTATATTCAATCCCAGATCTAAAGAAGAGCCTGAAATCTTTATTTCATAGTGGCACTTGGAACCACAAGGCACATAGCCAGGGTTGTACAGTCATGCTTTTCTCCAGCTTTCAGGCCCAGGGTCTGGTTCAGTTCTCGCTTCACGTTTTGGCACCTAGAATAAAGCTTAGAATGTGGCAAACTGACGTCAAAGCCCTGGTGGAAGGAGCAGGTTAAAGTGATGCCCCTACAGAATCATTGACTGGAAATTCAGGAGTCTGGACGTTGCAGTGGATTTACAAACTTAAGAAGGCTATCCTTTGGAGTGCTCTGCTGAATTGCTGTCTGGATCTCTTGAAAGTTCCTGCTGGGAGGGTCTGGCTTTGTCTGCACCTCCTTTCATTTGTTTTTGTTTCTCTATCTGTTTTTAGACAGAAGCTATGTTGTTTAGTCTGGCTTTTGCAATCCTCTGTAGTAAGAAGGCGGCTCCATGGCTTCTCCCTGACTCTGTCTCCTTCCTCCCAGCATTCAGTTTAGTTTTCTCCACCTAGCTCTACTCTTTTGCCCTATCACAGGCCTAAGACAGTTTCTTTATTAACCAATGGTATTCACAGCATACAGAGGGGAATCTTACATCAATCCTGAGCTCCCAAATGCTGGGCTACAGGAATCTATATTATGGCTAAGGATGTAGCATGGGTGAGGCTCTGGGTTCAATCTTTAAAAAAAAATCACCACTAAGACCAAGATTTATATTCATAATCAAAATGCCTGGCACATCAACATACATCTTTCCCACATTCACTTTAAAATAAATAATTCTAGTGTTTTACCCAGAGGGCACTGAAGTATGAGTTGTACTTTGCATTTTCGTGTGTGTTTGTGTGGTACTGGGAATTGAACCCAGGAACTCTCATACTAAACAAACACTGTACCACTGAACTTTACCACATAGATAATTTTTAATTACATCTTATTTAAGTATGTGTATGTGTGACTGCGTGTGTGATTTTGTGTGTGGATGTCTATGGAGTGCAGAAGGTAACTTTTAAAAATCAAAATCACTTTCTCTGTCCTTCCACTATATGGGGTTCAGGGATTGAGCCAGGTCACCAGGTTTGGCAGCAAATTCTTTTCCTCCTTTACCGCTTCTGTCGGTTTTTAAAGGGTTTTTTTAAAAAATTATTGTTTGTTTGTTTGTTTTAATCTTGAGACTATGTCATTGAATTGCCCAGGGTGGTCTTGATCCATTCTGTATCTCTGGCAAGCCTTGAACTTGAGACCCTACTGCCTCTGCCTTCCAAAGCAGATCATATGTGTGCTGGTTGTATTCTGGATGGGCTACTCAGTGGAAGTCACCCTCTTACACTAGAGCATCATTCTGACAAATTATGAAGAGGCCCAACCATGGAGGTAAAACCCCAAATCCCATTCACAGTAATGCTGGCTTCTCCCACCAAGCTATAGCTGAGTATGTGCTGTGCCTCCGGCTAATGCAGAAAAGGAAGTGCAGGAGCTGGAGAGATGGCTTAGAAGTTAAGAGCTCTGCAGTTCTTGCAGATGACTGGAGTTTGGTTTGCAGGACACACAGGATAGCTAGCAACTATCTGTAAGTCCAGTTCTAGGGTGACATTGTGTTCTGGCCCCCAAAGGTGCTGCAGACACACACAGATGCACCGACATATGTACAGGCAAGACACTTATAAACATACAATAAAAATAAACATCTTTAGAAATTGCTGTATATATAAGCGGAAATATTGTATTTGGATCCTTTCTTTGAACCCCTGGCCCAGCCTTCAGGAAGCAGTATCACCAAGAGGCAAACCTGTCTTCCAGCCCAGCCTTTCTCAGTGGCAGTAGGGCACAGGCTAAGGAATGCAAGTTCAGAGGATTCTTTACATTTGCAGTGGGTGCTAGGCTAGGTAGGGATATCATGATTTCTCAAGAACTGCCTTAGCACTCAGCGCAGGGAGCTGCAGATCTCTGCATGGTAAATTTTCTACCTGATGTATGTCTGAGGACTCATCAGCCAAGTACAGGCTCCTCCTTAGGTTGATCTATGCTTGTCAGGTTATCAACCCCACTGCTACATCATCCCATGGAGGCTCAGATGGGCCCTGCGAAGCCCACACCCTTGGGTGGAGAAGGAAACTAAAGTTCAGAGATGAAAACATGAAGAGAGGAAGCAGAACTAAATGTCAGGCTTTGGTTTTTACTCTGTTCCGGGGTCTCTTGGGTGACAGGCTGTACCACCACTCCCAGCCCATGTCACCTTTGACAGAGCTCAAATCATTCACCTACTTCTGGTAACCATGCCCCTGGAAACCTTACCCTTATTCCATAACCAACAACTCTAAGACTGACCCCCTAGTTTGGGTCACTCATAGCTAACTAATGCAGTTACAGGTGCTTGTGAGCCACTGGATGTGGGTAATAGGAACTGGACTCAGGTCCTCTGCAAGGGCAGTGCAAGCTCTTAGCAACTGGGCATCTCTCCAGCCTACAAGCAGATTTGATTAGTTAATTGTTTATTGGTTCTTTGAGGCAGGGTCTTTCTACGTAGTTCTGGCTGTTGACCTTGGATTCTCTTTATAGACTATGCTAGTCTTGAACTCACAGAGACCTGCCTGCCTCTGCCTCCTGAGAACTGGGATTAAAAGTATACACAACCATGCGAGGTCACAAACAGATTTTAAAGTGATAAACTGTCATTACAATTACGGTGTCAGCATGGATTGTTCTATGCCATATGTAGGAACTCCCTTTGTAGGGTTTGATATCAGTGGCATACTGTATTCTATCTATGATTTGTTGTTTAAACATTCTCGTGATGATGACGGACTCATAAATAACCCGTGAATGCCCGGTTTGGTTGCTTTTTTATCTGCGATTAGAAAAAGATTCGATAAAAGTTCGATAGAAGCACCTGTTTACACCCAAGTCGAAGCACCTTCTTTATCTGTGTGCCACGTGACTACAGGGGCAGGCCTTTTCAAGCCTGTGTATTGAAGCTTTTCCAGGCCTTGCCAGCCACACGTGGCTCTGCTGCTTCATGAATGTTTGCTTGAGTCCCCGCTGTTAACTCTCCTGAAAAGTTTTGTTGTCTATAAACCAAGAAAATGCAATTACTGCAAGGGCAGGGTACAAAGACACTCGGTTTTCAAATGGGCTCCAAAACAAGTTTGGGACCTTAGACAGTTACTGATCAGGAGTCTTTCATGGGATCATCTTTGAATGGAAACAAGCGTTGTATTCCTGTATGTCAGTGAGCATGTTCAAACAGGCTGGTCTGAAAGCAAGATTTTGGATATTCAACATGAAAGCAAAGCGTGAGCGATGGAATGCCTGGAATTTGCTCAAAGTTGACTCTTGCAGTTTGCATGCTAAGCTTGTCCTGATCTTACTCCATAGGAAGTTTCTAGATGTCCTGGCATTCCTGCATTGTTAAGAGTTAATTGTACCCTTCTCGGTACTTTAATTTTTATTAAGCTCTTTAAAAAAATGCCTCAAAGGGGATTGCCATTCCCTTATGAATCATAACTTTTGAGGGGGTAGGCAGGGAACATCCTCAGGGGTTATCTGCATGGTCGCCCCTGCTGACACAGGCTTGCTGCTTGCCTTTCTCTGAGTGTAAACATGCCTGGGCCCCAATTCCACTCATCACAAGGCCTACAGAAGTTAAAGAGGAACGCACGCACACTATTTATTTATTTTGAGCAGGGTCTCCTGGGTCCCACAGAGACCTCAAACTTAATACGAAGCTGATCATGAACTCCCGATCCTCCTGCCTCCACCACCCAAATGTTGGCATTTCAGACATGTGTCACCAACATGAAGCTTCAAATTTCTTTCCTAATGCCATTAAGATCAACCTAATGCCATAATGATCAACAATGGGCAAAAGTGACAATAAGTTGGATTTAGACATGTTTTCTGAGGAAAATAGACATGACATTAGGATAATGGAGAAAGAATTCTTTTCAGCCAGATAATAATCAGTTTTCCTATAATTAATAAGCATAGGAACTTTAGACAGAAAGAAATAGGTTAGTCAAGTGTAGCGGTGCATGCCTTTAATCATAGCACTTGAGAGGCAGAAACAGACTCTGTGCGTTTGAAGCCAGCCAGAGCTACATAGACCCTGTGTCAAAACAAAGAAACAAACAAAGAGAAAAGAGAAAGAAATAGGCCAAGGGGCATGCCCAGATACTGAGTGCTTGCTACATGACAGTTACTTTCCAATGCTATATATTATTTAATCTGTGCAAAGTGGGCCATTCAGTTTTACACTGACCTTTGAGAGAACAGAATCTGAAAGGGATAACTAAGTGCAACACGATAGTTGAACCCAATTCTTTGTGATACCTGAACTCGCACGATTTTCACCACATCACTGGGAAAGTAAATTAGCCTATTGGCCAAGTTGTTGCTGGAGGGTGTTTGTGCATAGGAGGTGGAAGAGGACTATCTAACCTGGTATGGTGATGCATACTTGGGATCCCAGCACATAGGAGGTGGGGGTATAGGCAGGAGAATCAGTACTTCTAGGTCATCTTTTGCTACATAATGAGTTAGAGAGACAGATGGTATTGCATGAAACTGTTTCAAAAAAAAAAAGGAGGATGAAGAAATTGAGGTTCTATTTACTGTTTTTACCTTTAAAACCCAGGAAAGAGAGTTTCTCTCTTTTAACATTCTGAACCTTGTGGGCCCCTATAGAAAAGGGAACTATTCAGGGAGAAAACATTCACATGCTTTGGGAAATCAGGGGTTATCTTTCTTTCCTGGTCACCTGTGACAGGTGGTTTGGGGAGAATCGCTGACTCTGACCCTGGAGTGATAGCTAAACTTGTTGCTTCTGATAATTTTGCATATGTGAGGAATCTAGAGGGGATGTGGAGGCTGTTGGCTCTGCACAAGATTGGCCACCCTTTGCCAGAGTCAGAAGACTGCATACTCTCCAAAGGACACATGGATAGGAGATACTGTCGACTTGGAGATACTCTGCGCATGCTTGGCCATCCTTTGAAAGAGGCAGGAAATTGTGGGCCCTCCCAAGTCCACATGTGTAGAAGATTCTGTTTACTTGGAAGGTGTGGATCATTTGATAAAAGTGGGTGTATAAAAATTCTTCAAGTAGCTGCTCATGGTGGCATATGCTTACAGTTCCAGCGCATGGAAGGGTGAGACAAGAAGATTGCTGGCGTTCAAGCAACCTGGCTACAGTGTGAAATCATTTCTCAGAAAAAAAAATCTTGAAATAATTACATTTTTTTTTATGCCCGTTTACTTAAACTGTGGGGTTTTGTGTATTTGGTAGATTTTTTTTTTTTTGAGGATTTATTTTTTCTCACAGCCCACAGTGCAGCCATATTGACTAGGAAGTTAGGGCAACAGGAGCTTGAGGCCACTGGTTGCAATGTGCACAATTAGGGAACAAAGACCCTGAATGCTTGCTGGTGCTCAGTTCCTATTTCCACTTGTACCTC
>NC_022034.1:29860310-29864274 GCF_000317375.1 Microtus ochrogaster | reverse complement strand
GGGGACAGAAGAGTCAGTCCATCAGCAGGACAGTTCCTATGTTGTCAGGAAGTGGTGGACACCAGAGGGTTTGATACATGATCTTCCCAGAAGCTTCCACAATGTTGTCAGCCAAGTCCATGGTCCTCTCCTGGAGCATCTCAGACCACCTGAGGCTTGTAAGTAGTTAACCCTTCACGTCCCATTCTGTCCTTACCACCCTGCTTTGTGCCCCTCTTTTGAAACCTCATAAAGTCCAAATTTTGCTCCTAGATTTATTTTTATTTTATGTGTATTAGTGTTTGCTCTGTGTCTGTACACCATGTCCCTGCCTGGTGTCTGAGGTGGCCAGAAGAGAAAGGTCAGATGCCCTGGAAGTGGAGTTACTAGCAGTTGTGAGTTGTCATGTGGGGACCCAGGTCCTCTGTAAGGGCAGCAAGTGTTCTTAATCGCTGAGCCATCTCTCCTGTCCCCAAAGTGTCTTGATAGAACAAGTCTTCTTTCTTCATATTTTTTAACCTTTAAACTTTAAAAACAATATTTATTTGAGATGCGTGTGTGTGTGCGTCACAGAGGTCAAATGACAGCTTAAGGTAGGGGTTGGTTTTCTCCTTCTACCATTTGTGTGAGTTCTAGGGATTGAACTCAGATAGCCAGGCTTAGTAGCAATCACCTTTACCTGGTGAGCCAGTTCATCGGCCCCTCTTTATTTATTTACTTTGTGTTCCCCTCCTTTCCCTGTCTCTTTTCTTCATGCATTGATTGCCTTCCTCAATTCTCCTACCTCCATACATACTGTCACTCATTCGTTTTTGTTTGTTTAAAATAGGGTCTCACTCTGCAGCTCAGGATGGCCTGGAACTTACTATATACCCCAGGCTGATCTTGAATTCATGGCAATCCTTCTGCCTCTGCCTCTTGAGTGTGTCATGCTCTGTGTTATATGGTCTTCAGTGATAGTGTCTGTGAGTGTGGCGCTATACGTCTTTCACTGAGCAAACATGGTGAACACTTGCCGTGTGCTGGGCCCTGGGATGCACTGTGGGGTGGTGAACCACTCCAGGCTCTATAGGAAACAGTCGCAAAGCCCATCTTCCTTCCAGAGAAGCTGCCATGTCCACCATTAAATCAAAGAAGTGTTTCCACACTCACCTTTATGATAAAAGGGAGAACGTATTTAAATGTGTGCAAGAGACTAAGGACTAAGGATGCTAGGCTTCAGAGGAGACAAAGAATTTGCACTCTCAAGAGTTCTCCAGCTGAAGGAGCTGCAAGGGGCTGCAGGTGATGTCTGTGCAGGTGTACATGGGCATGCCTAGAAACACAGCTATACATTCTCCAAAGACAGGTTACACATGTGCACAGCATATGTTTGTATGTAAACAGACATATGCACATACATATGCCCTAGGGCTTTATTTATATTTTCATGAAATGTTAGAGTATCTGTGGCAAGTTAAGTTGTGTTTATAACATCAGGAGAGCAGGGATAAAAGAGGGGGAAGAATCTAATCCAGGCATGATGGAGCACACCTTTAATCCTAGCACTCTGGAGGCTGAGACAGGTGGATCTCTTGAGTTTGATGCTAGCCTGTACTACATAGAGCGTTCTGGGACAACCAGTGCTACATAGAGAGACCCTATCTCAATGCACATATATGACAGCACACACACACACCTCAAGTCTTGAGTTATTTTAAGTTGTTAGAATTTGTTATAGGGTTGAGAAATGTCTTCATTTGAAAGATACATTGGAGTGGGCTGAACCTTGTGAGTGGTTAAGTTCTTGAAGATGCTTATATAGATCTCTATATGTAGAGAAGCTTGAGTAGTGCTGGATTTCTCTTGCAAATGTCACCCTTTTCATCCTTCTTTGTGGCTGAACATGCATATGTATGCGACATTTTCTTCATCCATTTATCTGGGTGAACATCTAGACCAATTCCAGAGCTTTCCACATAAGCATAGGTATCTCTAGTATCTTAAGACTACAGCTTCCAATGGGTGGACCATGCCTCTAGCTGAGAACTTGCCAACTCCAGCACTGCTCCCCTCCCCTTGCCTCTGCCTAGGGATAGTAATCACTTCCTACTATGGAGTGCTCAGGAACCCTGTCATTTTTTATCTGTTTCCCTTACCTGTAATCTGTGTTTTTTGAACGCTTTTGGTCATCTCCATTGGGTGCCATCTGGCCCCCGTTGTGATTCTAGCTGACATAATCCAAGTGCTGTGCTCTTTTTGGTGTATTTCAGCTTTGAAGCTTTGTAGTGCTGAAGGATGAAAGATAACTCAGAGTCAGGTCGTAGAGTTAACTTAGTTCAGGTCTGAGCTGATGCTGGTGAAAAATTGTGTGGTTTGAATCCAAGTACTTGGGTAGGATAGAGGGATAAGCAAATTCTTTTGGAACAGGGAGAAGAGGCAATTGCTTCAGCACCTGTACGTAAGAGCTGAGTTGGATCTCTTCCAGGGAAAATATTCTCAGGTTTTTAACTTTTCTCTGGATGTTATTGATTCAGTCACTGCAGCTACCTTTGTGGCTTTTCTGGTAAGTCTCCTTGGGTTTTCCCTGTTGTTCATGGGTGGCTGCGCATCCATGTGTAAAGTCCTCTGTGTAGACTTGCATTGTTCTTATGCTTCTGCATGTTGGCTCCAGAAATCCCCTTGGTGAAAGCACTGTCAGGATTTGTGAGCACATGTGAGCAATGTCCTTTTCAGTCTTAAAAGGAGGCACGGAGCACGATGCAGGCAGCCAGCTTCATTTGATTTTGCATCAGCTCTGATTCACTGTCTATGGTTTTTCTGGAACAAACTCCGCAGCAATCAACAAATTTACTGGGTTTGTTAGCATCTCAGAGAACTTTTAAATCACATGTTATCTCTGCTGTGCTTGGATGTTCATTGACAGGAGCTGGACCATGTGGACTATTGAGACCCTAGGACTCAATAGGTTACTTAAAAGTCCTAGTCTCTTACAACACACATGTGTATATGTGCACACATATATCTGTATATGTGTATACATATGAATATATGTATTTATGATCTACACAGGACATTGCTATATTTCATGTCCATGGAAATGAATTACTTTAGTTTTAGTCTAATATAGGTCTATGGAAGGATAATTAAAATTCATTATACAAAATTATTTTCACTTACTAGTAACCACTGATGGCAGAAGAGACTAAACTTACAGTTACAGAGGTGAATGTGGAAATGTGGGGATGTAACTGTTGAGTCACATGACTCTCTAAGCCCCCCCCCAAAAAAACTGTTTTTATTGTGTGTGTATATATGTGTGTGGTATATGTCATATGTGTGTCAGCAGAGGTTAGAAGAGACCAGTTAGAAGCTGGTCACATTGTGTAGGTGGGTCAGGAAAAAGGCATTCTGGTCCAAAGTGGGGCTAGGCTATAACCCCCAAGACTCACCCACATTCCAAAGGACTAACCAGAGGCCAAGTTCAATACACAACCCTGTGAGAGTGAGGGACACTTGATGTTCAAACCACAGTGCCAACTGTGTGGAGAACCATGACTGCTGGATACGTAATTGCACGTTTCATCTTCCACCAGGACTATGAGGTCACCTTTCCTTCAAGGTTCATAGGAAGCTCATGGAATTCCTAGATATTCCCAGAAGGTTCTTGGTTTGGTGGTCTGTTTCACAGATTAAGGAATTTGGCCATGACACTCAGACAGTCAGATGATACTCCAGGACTCCAGAGTTCTATCTAGTGCTTACTTAGTATTGCTTCACATAGATCTCATGAGAAAATAGAGAAAAGAGTTTTGCAGTCTACCAGATCTATTAGTGTGTCTCACCAACTCTGTCCCTCTGTCTTTGTCTCTGTCTCTCTGTGTCTCTCTGTCTGTGTGTGTGTGAGTGTGTGTGTGTTTGTGTGTGTGAGTGTGTGTGAGTGTGTGTGTGTGTGAGTGTGTGTGTGTTTGTGTGTGTGTCTGTGTGTGTGTGAGTGTGTGTGTGT
>NC_022034.1:29841985-29860136 GCF_000317375.1 Microtus ochrogaster | reverse complement strand
TGTGTGTGTGCATCCCACTCTGTGAATGTGAAGGTTAGAGGATGACTTGCAGGAATCCATTCTCTCCTTCTACCGTGTGAGCGTGGAGAACTGAACTCCTGTTGTCATGCTTGGAAGCAAATGCCTTCCCCTGCTGAACTGTCTCACAAGCCCATGACTGTGTCCGTCTTCCTCTTCCTGCAGCACCACCCCCACCTTAACAATATGGGTAAAATTAAGAGAACTAAATGATGAAGTTCAGGATGGAATTGGAGAACTTTTATTTGTTTAGTGAAGTAAAATTCTACTTGTAGAAAATGGTGAATTTTTGTTAGTAACACCTAATTGGCCACTGAATCCTCAAGCACTTGCCATATTTGTTCCAATGGGTGTGGTGGCTCATATCTTTAACCCCACCTCCAGAAGGCAGGTGGCCAGCCTAGTCTACACAACAAGTTCCAGACCAAACCTACAGAGCGAGGAGAAAAAAAGAAAAGAAAAGAAAAAAAAAAGAAAGAAAGAAAAGAAAAGATATACACTGCTCCTAGGCATCTCCATGTCTGGAGTTTTTCCTGCCCTGACACAGAGGTCATCACTGGAACAAAACCCACAAAGCTGTTGCCCCAGCAGCCACCCTTCTGACTAGGACTTTATATTTGAATCTTAACTTGGATTTTCCAGGGAGGTTGGCTTCTTTTCTTTTATGAGCCAGGGTCTTGCTAGGCAGCATAGCCATGCCCTGAACTGGCAGTCCTCCTGTCTTAGCCTCCCCAGCACCGGGACTGCAAATGTGCCCCCACTAACTTCAGTGTCTGTATGGTCGAAAGTGATCTCCACGAGACAGGCTTTCCATTTTGAATGAGCAAGAACAACAGAATAAATAGAGTGTCAGCTAGAGAGAAGCAGCAAATAGCAGAGCATCCTCAATTGAGTGGACAGAGATAGAAAGAAGACTGAGTGGCTGATGGCGAGAGCAAACAAAAGCTGACATCATCAACTGGGAACTTAACAAATGTTCACCTGAAATTCACTGGGGAAGCCCCAGTGAGGGAGCCAGCTGGATCAGGAGCCCTGGGTGGAGCAGATCACCCGTTTAGGTGAGGCTCCCAGGGAAAGAACAAGGAGTAAGCTGCAGATAGATAACATTGTTATATTAGACACTTATCTCCCCACCGAAATGACTGGGAAGTTGTACTGAAATTCCCCCACTCGGAGTTCCTGGCAGAGCACCTTCCATGACTGAGCCTCTGGGTTATATTTCCATTGTTTCACTGTATGCATTTTGTTTGTTTGCTTGTTTGTTTGTTTATTTATTTATTAAAGATTTCTGTTTCCTCCCCTCCACCGCCTCCCATTTCCCTCCCCCTCCACCAACCAACTCCCCCTCCCTCATCAGCCGGAAGAGCAGTCAGGGTTCCCTGCCCTATGGAGAGACCAAGGACTTCCCACCTCCTTCCAGGTCTAGTAAGGTGAGCATCCAAACTGCTTAGGCTCCCACAAAGCCAGTACAGAGACAGAGTCCCACATTGGAGCACCGGACTGAAACCCCAAGGTCCAAATCAGGAGCAGAAGGAGAGAGAGCACGAGCAAGGAACTCAGGACCGCGAGGGGTGCACCCACACACTGAGACCATGGGGATGTTCTATCGGGAACTCACCAAGGCCAGCTGGCCTGGATCTGAAAAAGCATGGGATAAAACCGGACTCGCTGAACATAGGGGACAATGAGGATTGCTGAGAAGTCAAGAACAATGGCACTGGGTTTTGATCCTACTTCACTATATGCATTTTTAAGATTTATTTTATTTTTACTCCTGTGGCGAGTGGTGGGGTGGGAGGAGAGACAGAGAGACCGTCAGAGACAGAGTGTCTGTGTCTGTGTGTGTGCTCTCCTATGTGTGACAGAGACAGGAGCTGTGTGTGTGTGTGTGTGTGTGTGTGTGTGTGTGTGTGTGTCTGCATGCAGGTGCCCAGGAAAACTAGAAGAGGGTGTCAGGTCCCCTGGTGGGGCTGGAGTTACAAGTGCTTGTGAGCCACTTGACATGGGTAGTAGGAACCAAACTCTCATCCCCTGACAAAGCAGAAAGTACTTTTAAGCTCCTGCGCCATCTCTCCAGCCACACTGTGGACATTATTACATCACAGGACAAGCACCAGTGACCTCCCTTGGAAATGGTTTACTTTACCAGTGGCATAATACTTCTACTCTTGGATTACTTGCTGTTTTTCTTGTTTCCCTCTTACAGAGAGCCAAGAGTCAGCCTGACTCTGCACAGGGGTTTTGGATGACAGTTGACATAAACATTCTTGGGTCTAAAGTGGTGAGGGCTGAGTCTGCTTCCAGAGTCGCTTCTTAGTGTGCCCAAACAGCACACGTCAATTTGTAACCAAGATAGTGTACTTAGAACAACTCCAGACTTTCCTTAAGTGGAATCAGAATAGCACTGAACACATATTTAGTGAATTCAAATGTCAGAACACATATTTAGTGAATTCAAATGTCAGATCTGGGCATGCTGGTATACACCTGAAATCTCAGCACTTGGGAGACTGGAAGAAGATGTCAAGTTCAGGTCAACCTTGCTACACAGTAAGTTTCAACCCCCAGTGGACTACACAGTAAGAGTAGATAAGTCAATTAAAAACTCAAATGTTGACCGTTTCAAATGCCCCCGTAGTAATTCTTACTCTTCCTGGTTTAGCATTTTTAGTGGTGTTACTGTAAATCATGCCCATCACCTCTCAAGAGCTTGGGCCTCAACTGTGCAAGACAAGCCAGTGGAGGGCAGAAAGCTTGGAGATCACTCTGTAGCTCTTGCATTAAATTGGTCTTTCCAGTTTGTTTCTGGGGGGACTGAAGGTCTTGCAGTTTCAAAGGGCTGCTGTTTAAATTCCCAAGGCATTCTCTTTTTATTTTTATTTTTATTATTTTTGGAGACTGGATTTCATGTAACCCTGTTTCCCTCAAATTCCTTCTATAGTTAAAAATGACCTTGAACACTTCCAAATGCCAAGAACATAGGCCAGCAGGGCCGCACCAACTTGCACAGGGATTGTGAAACTCAGTGATCAAGGCCTGGGTGAGAAAGAGAAACCTAAAGTAGCTGGAATCTAATCTCTCCTATGCATATGAACTTGGAGGTGTGTCCGAGGGCCCTGGGGTAGCCATTTGGATGAGTCTGATGGCTGCTAATAAGTGTGGAGGGAGGAGTGAGTAGGGGATGGTATGTTTCCGTCACCATGTGTGTATTTCATTCCTCCGCCTGTGTACAGACACATTACCTAACTAATAGGTATTTGAGGAAATAATTAGGACAGAAATTTGAAGCCCTGGGATTCATTTTACTTTATTTTCTTAATTTGTTTTAAGAAGAACAAATTCAATCTTTTAAAATAACAGTTTAAGTAATCTTAAAATCCTCCGATCTTAGCCAGCTATGGTGGCACAGGCCCCAAATCTCTGCCATTCTGGAGGCTGAAGCACGAGGCTTGGAAATTCAAAGTCTATCAGGTCACAGACTGAGTTAAAGGTCATTTTCAACAAAGTTGTGAGATTCTGTATCAAATACAAAGTGAAAAAGGCCTAATGACAGCTCGGGAGCAGAGTGCGGGCAGAGGTGCTGTGAGGGCCTTTCAAATCTCAGTACTGAAAAAATCCTTCAGAATTGCACACACACATACACCACACACAAATACACCACACACACACACACGCACACACACACACACATATATATATATATACGTATATATATATATATACGTATATATATATATATAATGTTATTGGAAAATTTGTGGTATTGTAAATGAAATAAGCAACAATACCTATCATAGATGAAAACTAAATCAGTTTTATTGATTGTTATTTCCAGCATTATCATGGAAATGACCCTTGGGAAAAAGCAGGGGGTCATCAGAGTCATGAAATAACTGAACAGAGTTGGAGTTTGAACACTTCTTTTAAGTAGAAACCTAATCTATCTTGGAAGATTATAGAATAGAAAAGAAAGCTGCAAAAGCTATGTATTTACTCATATAGATAATGGGAAGGAGCTTCATGAATGAATGGTGTTTCGATGAACTTCTTGTGTCTTTATGTTTAATCTCCATTATATTAATTTATATATATCATAAGCGTATGTTGAGGCAATCCATTCCTGTCTGATGCACAGAAGATCTTACTGATGGTGAAGAGTCAGAAATAAAAAAAAAGTAGATCCAGGTACAGTAGCCCACGCCTGTAATCATGGCTACTCCCAGTGGAGGCAAGAACAATCTGGGCAGTTGCATGGGAAAGAAGACAGAATGGAAGGAAGGAGGAAAGGCATTTCTATCTATGGCTTCTCTGTAGTCACAATGTGTCTTTTGACTTCATAGAAGAGCATTCTCAGGCTGGGGGATAGCTCAGCTTGTAAAGTCTTGTCATGCAAGTGTGAAGACTGAATGGAATTGAGGTCTCCAGAATCCATAAAAGAAGCCAGGTGGGTATGGTGGATCACCTGTAATCTCAGTGCAAAGGAAGGTGTAGACACAGGAATGCCAGAGCAAGCTGCTACCCAGACTAGCAAAATGTCAATCTCTAAATTCAGCAAGAGGCCTATTTCAATGCAGAAGGTGGAGAGCAATGGCAGGGGATACCGATCAACCTTGAGCCTCGACAAAAACACATTTGCTCGTGCAACTGTATACACATTCCTGCGGCACACATGACAGCATGCATATCTACACACAACCTACAAATATAAGCAGTGTGTATGTGTATAAGATACACATATACTTGTGTATATAACATAAAATCATCCTACTTTCTTTAATAGATTTGAGAGTTTTCAGCACTGACCTTTTGAACAAAACTATTTTAATTCTGTTTCTGATTCAGTGATTTCTGGCTTTGTCACTTATATAAACCATGTCACCTCTTTATAGCTCGCTTCTCTCATTGGAATAAAAGGTTCTTAGTAGCCGGGCGGTGGTGGCATACACCTTTATTCTTAGTGATCTCTCTCCAGGTTCTATTGGTCTAGAAGATAACTAGTTGTTATAGGGGCAATTGAAGGGCAAGTCAAGTTCTTAGTATCTTTTCTTGTTATGACAGAAAGTTCTTAGCATTAGGACAGAAGCAACTGAAGGTAGGAAAGAGTACTGAGCTCAGAGCTATGACACCCCTGGGGGAGAAGAACCAGAGGACCCACACACCAAGATCTGTTAGTCATCAGGCTCCTGTGGCAGCCTGACTGGCATCTTCTGCGCTGGAGGGCTCTGATAGTCAAAGTAGCACTAAGAGGTTGGAAGTCTGGATGCTCCCAGTTGCATGACTAGGGCACAGACAGCAGCAGTCGGTGTTTTTTGCAGTATACAGCCAGCACTGCATTCAAACTGCTGTCTGTAAGGCCGCAGATGGGAGAGATACATTCCTGGAATTAAACATCACCCAGGAACTGAGGAAGGACCCGGAATGAGAGAGCCCTCCTCAGCTTCAGGGATGGCCTATCTGACTTCTCAACACAGTGGCATGTAGCAACCAGGGTAGGGCAGGCTGCAGCATGCCTATTAGATCTGAGAGGCTTGACATGGGCATTGCAGAAAGGGGTGTTGACAGCAGTCCATGGGCAACAGTCAGTAGTCAAAACTGCAGGGCCTAATTGCAGGCCACACCAAGGACACAACACTTTAGAGGGAGTAGCATCCATGAGGACCACGCTCATGTTAGAAATGGTAAGGAAGGAAGTTCTCTAAAGTGTTATGAAAGCATAGTAGGAGATAAATAATTTCCCAGGAAGAATCAGACCAGCAATCGGTGTCTGGTGTCATAGGTTTTGAAATATCTGTGCAGTCATTTGGAATGCTTGGCACAGGATCCAATTCCTGGTCCTTCAGCGTCATAAAGGTGAGGTCTGTTTTAAAAATCTTTTGGAGCCAAGAGTGCAGTTGAGTTTTAGAGGGCTTGCTTAACATGCTCCATACTGTGGGCTCCTCAGTACCACAGAAAGAAAAACTGTCTTTCTATTGTTTGCTCCTGATGCTGAGGAAAAGCAGGTGTGCCCTGTTAGGATGATCATTTCATTTTTTTTTGGTAAAGTTTAGGTTTTATTCTTAACATTTGTGCCAATACTGAGTTAACACTTACGAGGTTTTCTCTGTCACCTGTGTGCAGAAGCTAACAGAGGCTTTTGATAATACATATACTTTTGATTAAGCTGAGTGAAATGGCATATTACACAGGAGGCTAAGGCAGGAGGATGACTAGAGCCCACAAGTTCAGGATCAGTTTAAGCCACACAGTAAAACTTTCTTAAAATATATACACAACAAGAGCCATTTACAATAGATTGGAGTGTAGTTCAGTGTTAGAGTGCTTGCCTAATATGAATGAAGCCCTAGGTCACGCACATGCACACGCACACACACTGCTAACAATAAATGTGACCCAGTAAATAATTGTCCTTGAGTCCATGGGTTAACCACGTTGCAAATGAAGCTCACAGTTAAAACACCACACTTTATTACTATTAGGCAACCTGCTTACTGTCAGTTACTAACACCCAAATAGGACAATCGGGAAATCCCAGTCTGTGCCCATAGAAGGCAGATCGTAACCGCGGGCAGCCAGACTCTAGTCAACATCCTTTTGAAAGGATGCTGTGGATTCAACTCAGCCTAATCATGGGCCCAGAGTGTTATGGGCTTTTTAAGGTGTAGGAAGAGGCCATCAAATCTTGTGTCCAGATCACAATCACATGGACTGTGGAAGCACATTCTTGCTCCACCTCTGGAGATTCAAATTTGGTAGATGTGCTGTAAAGTCTAGTCTGCATTTGATTTATTTCCCAAGGTAGTAGTCACAGCTAAGAGTCACATGCCCTTCCAAGTCAGACTTGAGAACCGGATGCCCTCAAGGGACTTCCCAAGTATACTTGGCTGCCTGGTGGCAGATCTGAGACCACAACCAGCTCTCTTGACTTTAACATTCATGTCTGAGCTTTTTATAAATGCCACATTTCATACTTATTCTCTGCATAAGCAATCATTTGAATCAAATAGAATAGATAAAGTATCAATTCTTTTAGGAATGCAAATGTGTGAATGAAACCATCTAGAATGAGAATAGTTTTGGAAGGCTGGGTTTCATTTCCTTTAAGACCATAGAACAAAACAAACAATGCTGGTTGGACTGGACTCCTAATGAGGCTGTAGCATGAAACTGTGTGATCGGTCACAGTGCCAGTGTGACTGGACACCCAGTGGGGCTGCCACTTGAAGCAATGCTTTCATTCTGATTGCGCCTTTATTTTCTCAGCTTTTATTCATGTTCTGCCAGAACTTCTTCCTGCTGCTTTGCATGTGTGTCTTCCCCATCTTCCAACCATGTGTACACCACTTAGAGCCATGTAATCATGACTGTCTAACATACAACTAGTACCTGTGTGTAGCTGATCAGCATTACCTCACAGGCACACAAGCACACACACACACACACACACACACACACACACACACACACCACATTTCCTCCCTGTTCATAATCTGAATTTCTATTTGTAGATGTGCAGTGTCTTCCATGCAGACACCAAGCAGCTATTGAACCCAGCACAGCCCATCTCCTCTACTGGGGAAGAGCTTGGAGAGCATTTACTGCTCATGGTGGTCATCAGGGTCACTTTTGCTTAGAATTGTGTCTTAATTTACCTTCTATTGCTGTGATAAAATACTTACCAAACAACCTATGGAGCAAAACTGTTATCGTATAACTTTCAGGTCACACTTTATCATTGAGGGAAGACAGGTCAGGAATTTGAGCAGGAACCTGGAGGCCGGAACTAAAGCAGAGACCATGGAGGAGTGTTACTTATTGGCTTCCTCCCATGGTTTGCTCAGCTTGCTTTTGAATAGAACCCAGAACCACCAGCCCAGAGATGGCACTGCCTACCGTGGGATGGGCCCTGATGCATCAACCGTTGTTCAAGAAGATGCCCAAAGTCTTGCCCACATGCCAGTCTGATAAAGGCAATTTCTAAGCTGAGGTTCCCTCTTCCCATGAGTTTAACCTCTGACACAAAGCAAGATTTAACAACACACTCAATGATGTTCCAGAGGACAATGAAGCAGCCTCTGTGTTGGATATTAAATCCAGGATCTCTTGCATGGCAGGAATGCCTTTCACTACCCAGTTATATCTTAAGCCCAGACATCTTGTTCTGTGAAAATACTCATTTTTAAATTTTTATTGTTTGAAAATCCATATATCTATATAATAAGCTTTGATTACATCACCTCACACTCCCTCCCTTCTCCTCTCGTATCCTTTACCACATTTCCTTCCCAAGTTTCTGGGGTTCTTCTCCACACCACTTTGCCCACTGTGTGTCCATGGGTGTAGAGTCATCTACTGGAGAATGGGTAGCCCCTAATGGTTGAAGAGAAGTATCATAGTTCCCCCTCCCCCAGCAGCCATTGCCAGTAGTTCCACAGCAAGGGTGGGACTTTGTGAGTCTCTCTGTCACCCATTCTGGGGTTTCAGCTAGCTTAATGTTGTGTAGGTCTTGTGTATGACGTCATAGCCACTGTGAGTTCATGGATGCAACTGCCCTCTTGTATCTGGAAAGCATTGTCTTGTGACAGCACTCTACTACCTGTGGGCTTTACAGCCTCCCCTACCCCTCTTCCATGTTGATCCCTGAGCCTTTGAGATAGATGTCCCATTTAGGGCTGAACATTCTTCAGTGAGGCCACCTTTTACAGATATTTTATTTCATACCCATACATGCACACAGTATATTTGGATTAGATCTACTTCCCATTCTCTCCCCTCCAATTCATTCCCTATCCCCCTACCACTTTTCCCTCCCAACTTCATTTGCTTTCTCTCCCCTAAACGCCCAGAGTCCATGTAGCACGGCCTGTATATGCATGAGTCTGGCCTGTCTACAGGAGCATGGGTAGGGCCTGCATCCTTGAAGAAAACCAACTCTCCTGTCCTCAGGAACTATCAAATGCCAGTAGCTTCTCAGAGAGGAGCGTGACTCCATGAACCCCTCCCTGATCCCTGCTGGTATAGAGCAGGCTTGGTCTTGTCCAAGTCTTGTGACTGTTGTCACAGCTGCAGTGTCTGCAACTGTTTTAATGTAGACATCTATTCCCCTGGCTTTTTACCATCTTTTCAACCCCTTTTTTGAGAGTTCTACATTTGGGTAGCCAAGCAACAGGAAGAGAGAGAAACTGGGTCTGGCTTGGGTTTTTGAAACCTCATAACTCACCCCCAACTACACATTTCCTCCAACAAGGCCACGCCTACTCCTAATTCTTCTCAAATAGTGCTGTTCCCTAATGACTAAACATTCAAATATATGGACCTATGGGGTACCGTTCTTATTCAAACCACCACAGTATTCCTGAATGAACCTTGGGAGGAAGAGGTGTGATATAGATGCCCCATTTAAAGATGAGCACTTGTCTTAGATAGGGTTTCTATCACTGTGAAGAGACACCATGACCATGACAACTCTTATAAAGGAAAGCATTTGATTGACTTACAGTTCAGAGGTTTAGTCCATTATTATCATGGCAGGAAGCATGGCAGCATGCAGGCAGACATGGTACTGGAGGGAGAGGTAGCTGAGAGTTCTACATCTAGATCTGCAGGCAGCAAGAAGAGAAAGACCTGGTCCTGGCTTGAGAAATATCAAAGTCCACCCCAGTGACATACTGTCCCCAAGACGCCCGAAGCTCTTAATAGTGCCATTCCCTTTGGGGCCATTTTTATTCAAACCACCACAGCGCCCCATGCTCAATAATTCCCAGCATCATTTCTGTTTGTTTGTGATGGAGAAGGGTCATCTGTCTATGTGTTATTTTCATTGGTTTATAAAGAGACTGCCTTGGCCTTTTGATAGGACAGAATTTAGATAGGTGGAGTAGACAGAACAGAATGCTGGGAAGAAGGGAAGTGAACCAGACACCATGGAGCCAGCCTCCAGGTCAAACATGCTGAATCTTCCGAGTAAGCCACCACTTCGTGGTGCTACACAGATTATTAGAAATGGGTTAATCAAGATGTGAGAATTAGTCAGTAAGAGGATAGAGCTAATGGGCCAAGCAGTGTTTGAAAGAATACAGTTTGTGTGTTGTTATTTCCAGGGCTAAGCTAACCGTGCAGGACCGGACGCCATGCGGGACTGGGCGGGACAAAAAGCAGGCCGGCTCGCCTCATCACTACAGTTTGTTTTTTGTAAAACAGGGTTTCTCTGTATAGCTTTGGAGCCAGTCCTAGAACTCTCTCTCTGTAGACCACGCTGGCCTTGAACTCACAGAGATCTGCCTGCCTCTGTCTCCCGAGTGTTGGTAGTAAAGGCATGCGCCACCGCCGCCGCCCCACCCCAGCATCATTTTTAAAAGAGGCAAAATGACCAGTGAGCAAAGATGTTTGCTGCCAGGCCTGCTACCTGAGTTTAGTCGTCAGGACCCATGAGAACAAATGCAGAGATAAATGCAGTAACACTATGAAAGAGGAAACATCCAAGTGCAAATGCAAGCAGAAGCGAGGGAGGAAACAAGTAACTAGTCACTGCGGTCTTGTAATCTGCCTTAGATGCACAGGAAAGATGGAAGAGGCTCTGTTCCCCAGGTAACCATCCCTGAGCTCTCCATCCTCATAGTCATTCATGGCACCCCTGTGCTTCTAGGACCTGCCATGCACAAAGCAGTAGATTTGATCCCCAGTACTATGCACAAATCGGTGTTGTGGAACACACCTATAGTCCTAGCACTTGAAGGAAGAGGCAGATGAATCAGAAGGTCAGGCAAGCCTAGGCTACATGAAACCCAAAATGGGGAAAGGGTTGGGGGCTTCAATTCCACACTAGATTATTATTTCTGGTATCGATAATCAGTGTGCCAAGAAATCTACCATCAGACCTTGGGGGTGACACTTTTTACCATGGATCAGGTTAAAAGTTTCTTTCTCAAGCCAGTTTTTTTTTTTTTCTGTACTTTGCTGGCAGTTAGAGTAAGTGCTGTTTTTTTGATGGTGCAAGATGGTGCACACCTATAGTCCCATCACTCAATGAAATGAGAGGATCTCAAATTCAAGGCTGTCCCAGGCGATAGAGAGATATCCTACCTGAAAAAAAAAAATAGGCAGTCATAACATCTTGTAAAACTCTGGAGTTGTACTACATGGGTAGCTAGCTGAAAGAGTCCATCAGCATACTACGGTGCCTTTAAGAGAAAAATGGAGTCTCTGGAGAGATGGCTTAGCAGTTAAGAGCACACGGTGCCCTTACAGAGGTCGTGGGTTCAATTCTTAGGCCCCACCTTGTGGTTCATACTCTGTGACCCCAGCTCAAGGGTATGCAGTGCTTTCTGACCTCTGTGGGCACCAAGCACACACATAATGCACAGGCATAAAATGTAGGCAAAACACTCAAACATAAAATAAATCATATTAGATAAATAAATTTTTAATGAGTAAATTTTTCAAATAAACATGTAATTCCTTATTTTATGGTAGCTAGAGATACTTAGTACTTTTCAAGTTAGGAAGGAAGGAAGGAAGGAAGGAAGGAAGGAAGGAAGGAAGGAAGGAAGGAAGGAAGGAAGGCCGACAATGCCTAGGCAGAGAATGCAACAGTGGCAGTGTCTTCTCCCTGTCCAATGGTGAGGCTGGTTTGTTTGATCTCACCTCTGTCTCCTCAGCACAGTGCTAAATTTCACTCCAAATTAAATTTTCTTTCCCAACACTTCCTGCATAATTTTCACGCATGGCTTTTCCCTTTCTTTAAGCACTGGGGATCAGACCCCGCCGGGGCCTTGCGCGTGCTGGGCTTACTCGTGTGACGAGTCCATGCTTGTTAAGGATGACTTCCTGTGAGAGCTGTGTTGGACGGCTAGCGATTAGATGCTGCTTCACACTCCACACGCTTGTTGGATCCTTGCCGTGTCTTTCCTCTTTGGGACACGTCATTGCCCATTTTAAGATTAGTGTGTCTGGCTTCTTGATTTGTGGAAGCTCAGAGGTAGAATTAAAATGTATAGCTATGATTTGGCCTTAGTCTCAGGACACTGACTATAGTATATTATTACTTCAGATGGTGAGTGAAACTTTCTTTTCTTTTTGGTTTTTCTTAACAGGGTTTCTCTGTGTAGCCCTGGCTGTCCTCACTTTGTAGACCAAGCTGGCCTCGAACTCACAGAGATCCACCTGCCTCTGCCTCCAAGAGCTGGGATTAAAGGTGTGTGCCATCCCTGCCCGGCTGAAACTTCTTTTCTTTTATAAAATTCATTTTTTTCCAATTTAAATGTTTTATTGAGCAGAGTAGTATCCAAAATTAATGTATTATTTTGAGAATATAGAAACCAGGTGCTGGGGATGGCTCAGTGGTCAAGAACAATGTCTGCTCTTCTAAAGGGCCTGGACTCGATTCTCAGAACCACACAGCATCTTTTAACCATCTGTAACTACAATTACAGGGATGCATTGCCCTCTTTTGGCTTCAGAGGGCACTAGACAGGCACGTAGTGCATAGACATGCATATAGGTAAAACACCCATACACCTAAAAAACCAAAAACCCCAAATATACTGTTTCAAATTTCAAGGCAACCAGTAAAACAATCTCTGCAAATAAAATTTTTGAGCCATTCATGGTGACACCTGCCAAGGCAGAGGCAAACAGAGGTAGGCAGGGGCAGGCAGGGGCAGGCAGGGGCAGGCAGGGGCAGGCAGGGGCAGGCAGGGGCAGGCAGTTCTCTGTAAATTCAAGATCAGCCTGGTCTACATAGTGAGTTCCAGGACACATCCAGAGTTAATAGTGAGAACCTAACACACACACACATGCAATGATTAATTATCTGTCTCATCTTCTGATTCCAAATTTCTATAAATATAAACATTTTAAATTACATTTTGTACTTTGTACGTGTATCTTAGTCTAGTTGACTCTAATGAATAGTAGGTGTCTATTATATTATGGTATTTTGACTTTTTTATATTTACATTATCTATCTATATCTATCTATTTATTTATTTTGTGTCAAGTAAGCCAGAAGACATCGGGTCCCCTGAAACTGGACTCACAGGTAGTTGGGGGCTGCCTGATGTGGGGTGCTGGGAATGGGACCCATTCAAGAACAGTAAGTGCTGTTAACCACTGCACCTTTCTACAGCCCCAATATTTTGACTTCTAAAACTATTATTTTTGGCTGGCAGTAGTGGTACATGCATTTAGCCCAGCACTCAGGAGGCAGAGGCAGGTGGATCTCTGTGAGTTCCAGGACAGCCTGGTCTACAGAGCAAGTTCCAGGACAGGCTCCAAATCTACACAGAGAAACCCTGTTTCAAAAACAAAAACAAAACATTAAAATTATATAGAAAGCTATTTTTTTTTAAAGCACAGCTATTTTATGTGTGTACATACAAGTTTTTTCTGCATGTACTTGTGTGTAGCATGCAGGTGCCCGAGGGGCCAGAGGAAGATATTCCCTAGAACTGGAGTTAAAAATGGCTGTGAGTCACAAATGGGTCTTCTGCAAGGGCAGCCAGAGCTCTTTACTGCTGAGCCTCTCTCCCACTCCCTAAAGTCTTCCTTCTTAGTGTTCTGAATGTAATTCAGGTATTCACCTTTTGCAGAGGATGTACTTCCGAGTAACCCTTTACGAGAATTTTTTTTCCCAAGCCATACCTAATTTTTCCTCCTTGCAGTGAGCGAAACAGCCATGTCACAAGGGTGCTCTGCTTGATGCTCATTGGCAGTGGTCTCTAGGTCTAAGTACGTGGTTTAATTAATTGTGTTCGTAAAGCCTGCTATTGTTGGAGGACAAATTGCACTAAGATGAATCATTCGCAAAATGGGTGACATAACCAAAGAACAAACACAGCACTGCTTGAATGTGCCGGGCTTTGAGACCTCCTAACAAAACGAAAACTGTTGAAGAAGTTACCATAGGTTCTTTTTGATTTTTTTTTTTTTTTTGAGACCAGGTCTGGTGTAGTCTAGGCTGCCCTCAAACTTACTCTGTATCTAAAGATGACTGAGGCCTTCCAGTCCTCCTGCTGGGGTTCCAGGTCTGAGTCACCATGTTGGGGATCCAACCCTGGTTCTTTTCTACAAGCTAGGCAAGTGTTCCAACAGCAGAGCTACTGCCACAGACCCAGAGCTTAGTATTGATTCTTGGTGTTTTCCAAATTACATTATGTTGTGTAAAATAATGGCATGATAAAATAAATCTGATCTCCTCTCTTCCCCTGCTTTTATTCTGTCCCTCTCTCATTTTCTAGTTGTTCTGTAATGTACACAGAAACATATAAAATTAAGTGGACAGCTCAATGGGTACATATCTATATATAATCATGGCTCAGATTAAACTGTAGAGCATGACCATCGCCCAGAAGCTCTTTAACTCCCTGATCTATTCATCATAGATTAATTTTCTTCTTTGATTTTCATCTAGTTGGAATCATATAGTATGTGTCTGACTTCATGTTCAATATTATTTCTGTGAGAGTCGTCTGTATTTTGTATTGCAGTGATGATTGCTGTGAACTCTTCCATTGCATGACTGTGTTCCAATTTATTCTGTACATTCAGTCACTGGATCACTCCTGCAAATATGAGTTGTGTCTAGTTTTCACAATTTTCAATTAGAGGTTTTTGTTGTTGTTGTTGTTGTTGTTGTTGTTGTTGTTGTTGTTGTTGTTTTTACTGCTGTTTGTTTTTTGAGACAGGGTCTCTCTATGAAGTCCTGGCTGTCCTGAAACTCGCTATGTAGACCAGACTGGCCTCAAACTCAGAGATTCTCCTGCCTCTGCATCAAGAGTGCAGGGATTAAAAGCGTGTGCCTCCACACTGGGCTGAAAAATGATCGTTTTATATGTATATTTTTTAGGTAAGGTCTACGTAGCTCAGGCTGTCCTGGAACTTGATGAACAGCCCAAGTTAGCCTTGAACTCACTACTGATCCTTTTCCAACCTTCCACAAGCCTTAGGTATACTTGGTGAAGGCTCTTGATCCTAAATTTTCTGAAGATGGTTTGTTAACAAGTGGCTTTAACATTGTTTGTACTAATTTGTTCTCTTTACTTTTCAACTTCCAAAATGTTCTGAAGGCACATACTTCTTCCTTACATGTGCAATGGTTTCTTCCTTACATGTGCAGTGGTGTCGTATGTTCATGGATGTCCTGCGAACATCAAATGTTTATTTAATATCTATGTTTCTGGTTTTCTTCTCTGAAAACCACTGAACTAAGCCTCCAACTCATATTTTACCTCTGTCATGTTCCTTTCTACTTAGTCCAGAGAACTGAGAACTTAGTAGAGTTTCTTCATCTTCTTTTTCCTTTAGTATCCCTCAGCTTCCTTTAGGTTTTTCTAGGTTATTGTAAAGCTATCATCAAGTCTGTGTTTTAGAGGTTGGATTCTAGAAAGATCAGCACTTCTTGTTTGTCCTTTCTACTATATTTATTCATATCTAGCAGAAGAGAAATGCTGTAAATCTGGAGAGATTGCTCAGTGGTTAAGAGCACCTGCTGCTCTTGTAGAGGACCCGAGTTCAGGCCCATTAACTCCCAGGTTTGGTTCCTAGTACCCATATCAGGAGTTCATAACCACCTGTAACTCCAGTTCCAAAGAATCTGACCCCTATTCTGTCTTCTTCCGCACACACGCACACACACACACACACACTTTTTAAATAAAGATATTTTTAAGTTGTTTTCAAAAATCTAAGTTTTTTTTTAAGTAAAAGAGACTCTGAACAAATAAGTTAAACTTGTTTCATAACAATGCATTAAAGTGGCCTATATAACTTCTGGTTTTTGATGCTAAGTTAAAAATATTTACTTAGGGGCTGGAGGAACTGTTCCTTGCTGCTCTTGCAGAAGACTAGGTTTGGTTCCTAGAACCTATATCAGGAGGTTCATAATCACACATAACTTCAGTTGCATGGGATCTGATGCCCTTTGGCCTCTGTGTGCACCTGCAGGCATGTGGCACACATAAATTCATGCAGGCACCCATTCATACACATAAATAAAAATTAAACACATATTTTAAAGTGTGACTGGTTCAATCCGTCAAAGAAAAAGTATTTCCTAATTGTGGTGCCCTGCCTTAATGAATTCATAGTGTGTTGATGAGCATAGCAGCAAGTGTTCTTCGCGTTTTACAGTGTTCTCTCTGAGATACCTGGCATTGGTGGGAGAGCGCAGAAGTGCTTGCCGTCATCTTCTAGCATGAGTTTATCCCATACAGCTCTGCATTTTCCTGATGATCTGTAAAGGACATTTTAGGGCAAAGCAATTACCTGTGTTAAAAGCTGATCTGGCAAACCGAGGAGTTCATTCCACTGAATTGTTCTTCCAGCTACTAGAATTATAAGATCATCTTTTTAGTTTTTCAATATGAGTTTACCTTTGAAAAATTTGAAACTCTGCAACGTGCCCGAAGAATACTAATGCATAGCTATGCCTTTCTTTTAAACTTCAATGCATATTATTCAATGCATATTTTTAAAAGATTTATTTATTTTTATTTTATGTGGGTATGTGTTTTGCTTTCATATATGCATGTTCACCTTGTGGGTACCTAGTGCCTAGTCCTTGAGAAGCTAAGGCAGGAGAATAACTGTAAGCTTGAAGCCAGTCTGTGTTGTGTAGCAAATAGGAAATCAGTCGAGAGAATAAGAGCCTGACTCAAAAAAAAGGGCGGGGGGGGTTCCAGCTCAGTAGTGGAGTGCTTGTCTAGCACACTAGAGGTTCATACCTCATGTTCCTTGTGCTTATAGTGTAAGGCTTTCAATTATCTATTGACCTCCTAGTAAACAGTATGGAACCCTGTTTCAGCATGAATGCCGAATGAACTCAGAAACTCAGTAGAAGCAAAGGTTGTCACTCTTCTCCTGTATCTAAATCCAAATAACTATAGTTTTGAGAGACAGACATGACACTCATGTGCTGCCTGTTGCCTGCCATGTGACACCACCCCAGAACTCAGCACAGAGATCATCATCAGGTCTGGACCTGTGAGTATCCAGGACCTTAGTAAAATAATAATTAATAATAATAATAATAATAATAATAATAAATAGTAGTAGCTATAGTGTTGTTCTGTCTGTGTGTGATTTTGTCAGTTTCTGACAAAGTAGAATTCTATAACTTTGGCTGTGATACTAGTTAGGGGTTTGTTTGTTTGTTGTTTATTTGTTTGTGTCAACTTAATACAAACTGGAGTCATCTGGAAAGAGGGGCTCTCAGCTGAAAAATTGCCCCTATTAGATTGGCCTATGGAGTATATTACTGATTGACTGATGTGGAAGGACCCGGTCCACTGTGGGCAGTGCCACCTCTGGACAGCTGTTTCTGGGTTGTATAAGAAAGCAGGACGAGGAAGCCATGGGGAACAAGCCAGTCAGGAGGTTCCTCTCTGGTCTCTGCTCTGGCTCCTGCCCTGGCTTCCCTCAGTGGTAGAAGGTGGGCTGAGAGCCATGAGTGAAATAACCACGTGGTTGAGGTGTTGATCCCAGCAATGAAAGCAGCTAGGACACCTGGCTTATGGCCTTTCTCTGCTTGCATTCAAGAAGACCCCTGTAGCTTTCTTAAACTATCTAGTGTGTGTGACTGTGTCCACAGCTTTGATCCTCTGGAGCTGGAGTTACCGGTGGTTGTGAGCCACTTGCTGTAGGTGCTGGGAACAGGGTTTCTACTTGTTTGGACTGCTTCAGCACCAGAGACAGAAAAACCAAACAAATACCTGAAATCTTTGGCACACCATGGTGAACATATGCAACTAGAGAAAAGTCAAGTGTAATGGAATTGTCTGTTGATCAAATGAGCAGACTTTGAATTCATCAACACTCTGTTCTGATAGAAAAACAAAACCACAGGGTAGCCCTCATTGATAGGAACACTGACACATTTGATTGATTACATCAAAATGTAGGAAAATATCTCAACTAGACTGCTGTGATATTATGTGAGGGCACAGTATTTAAAAGCTCTGTTTTTACAAATGGCTCTTTTATGTGTTTGTTTGTTTGTTTGTTTGTTTGTTTGTTTGAAACAGTGTCTCACTATGTAGGCCTGGGTGTTCTTGAACTTACCAGGGAGACCAGGCTGGCCTCAAACTCACAAAGATCTCCCTGTTTCTACCTCCTGGGTGCTGAGATCAAAGGTGCACCA
>NC_022034.1:29831362-29841825 GCF_000317375.1 Microtus ochrogaster | reverse complement strand
GAGAGAGAGAGAGAGAGAGAGAGAGAGAGAGAGAGAGAGAGAGAGAGAGAGAAAGGAAATAATTGCCACAACCAAGCTAATTAGCATGTCTATCAATTCACATGGCTACCTTGTGTTTCTTCATGAGAACGTCTATTCTCTTAGGGGCTCTTAATGGCTCAGGGGTAGAACCTCAATAGCATATGTGGAGCTCTGGGTTCATTTCCCAACCCCTCAAATAAGCACACAAACAAGCAAGATCTTTCTTAACAAACTCAAATATCAATATAGTAATTAATGGGTTTGTCTGTCTGTTTAAAACGGGGTCTTTTGAATACCAGAGTGACCTTGAACATGCTTCATAGTCAAAGCTGGTCTATATCTCCTGTCCTTCTTGCCTTTGCCCCTCCAGTGCTAAGATTACAGATGTGCACCACTAGGTCAGGCCACAGTGCAGTAGATTAATTATAGTTACCATACTGTGAGAATCTTCTGGAATTTTTTCTCCTACATAATTGAAATCGTTTTCTTTTTACTAGGAGTTGTAACTATACAGGCAAAAAGAATTTAGAATCACTGTTTTGGAGATTGATTCATCAATACAGACATCAAAGAAAAATTTAAGGGCTGTGAGGGTTGGGCACCTGATTCAGTTCACTATTTCACCATGATTGTTCTATAGGCCTGAGTCTTATCCCTCTTTATTTCTGATAAAGGAGAGGGCGGCATCTGGGAATGCTACTCCACAGTAGGCACATTGTGCCTGTCTGAGATGGTTTGGGGTCAGTGGAAGGCTACTGCCAAGTCTGGCACTGTGAAAGCAGCAGGTGGATCAGGACTGAGTCCCAGATCACTGGGCGATAATCTCTGCATTAGAACATTTCTAACGAAGGATTAGCAGAGATTGAGTGTAATAGTCACCTACACCCTGCAAGATCCCTGGGAATGCTGCTCTACCTTTTCGCTGTCCTCATGTGGGAGGTTGAGCTGCTGTGTCTGTCAGCAAGACCCTTGGGATACTCATGTCTCTCTCAAATCTGTGGTATTTTGTTTGCAGTACTCAGTGATTCTTATCAACCTGCCAGTAAGCAGTGAGCTCACTGAGTATGACACACACTTCTTTTTCATCTTTTTTTTTTTCTTCAGGAAGTTTTAAAGTCAATATGGAGACTGAACTCTTCCCTGCCTTCCTCACTTTTGAAGGTTCTCAGGCCCAAGATATGAGTATAGAATGACAGTCATTTAAAAATCCAGCAAACCAAACAAGTAGTGAGTTCCAAAGCCATTTCAGCAACTAAGGCCAAAAGATGCGTGATATGTATTCTTTTGAAGTATTACATTACATTTTCCAATATTCGATGAAGTATTATATTACATTTTCAAATATTCGGTGACTTCTGTTGGGTGACCTTTTGATATGAGCTACCTTGTTGATATGATTGTGTGTGTGTGTGTGTGTGTGTGTGTGTGTGTGTGTATGTGTGTGATTGTGTGTATATGGCTGTGTGTGTGTGATTTTGGGTGTGTATGTGGTGCTGGGCACTCAACCTAAGGGCTTTGAGCATGTCAAGCAGGTGTTCTACCATTGGTGCTCTCTTTCTCTTAAAAGCCATCTTGGCCTCGTGTTCTTTCATTTCGTTCTTGCGCTTCTCAGCTGCCATTACCATTTCCATGTTATTATGAACTCTTGTTGCTGTAAGGAAAATCGACCTTATTTTCTTCAGCCCTTTTGAGTCCATCTGACACAACTCCTATAAGACACAGAACTCGAGCAGCTTAGAGACAGCTGCATCCAACACGCACGCCTAGTGTGACTCTGCACATGCTTCCTAAAGGCTGCTGACCAAGGAGTTAACCGAAGTCTAAGAGTCGGTCCTGGGGTGAAGCATGCTTTTACTGGTTTTTGCACTTCAGGACAAGATGTCAGTTTTTCATGAAATCTTCCCTGAGTAGACTATTCCCTAGAGAAACAATTTTTGTGCACAGCCAAAGGACCAGCAATTCATACTAAATCAGAAGTGCCCAGTTTACTGTCAACCAGGGTTGAGACATTGCAAAATGATTGAAGGAACCTGGTGACTCACACACTACTTCCTGTCAAAGCTGCTTCACCTAGGAAAACCATTCAGTCAACTCTGCAGTGGTTTGGGGCACAGGAAAACCTGTGGGTTTTCTGGGGTGCGTCAGTAGTCAGACACAGTAACTGGGTTTGCGGTGGGCTTGCAAGGGATCCCAGGTTTTGTGTTTTGATTATATAAATAAGCATTCATTGTATGCGTTCCTGATTCTCTAAGCCAACTCCTTAGTTACGATTCATTTGGTGCCATGTTGCCTCTCAGCCATCACACATCTAGAAGTAAGAGGGCTGGCACCTCAGTGGTTAAGTGCACACTTCCAGAGAACCTGTATCCAAATCCCAACACCCACAGGGGGCTTACAACCTTCTGTAATTCCAGTCACAGGGAGGGCAATGTCCTCTTCTGGCCTCCGAGGGCACTGTGTGGACACAGTGCACATAACATATATGCAGGGAAAATGTTCATACACATAAAATAAAAATCTCTTTTTAAAAAATATAAACGCTGGATGGATGGGTTAAAGCTGGTATCACAAAAGTTTTGAGTGTAGCTCAACTGGAGAGCACATGCCTACTGTGCTGTGAGGCCCTGGGTTCTGTCCTCAGCACTTCAAAATAAACAAACTGGGTGAAGCAGAGATCTGCAGAGGTCCTGGGGACTTGGCCAAGGTAACTCCCCATAGTATCAGTGGGGAGGGGCTCAGGAGCCATGAGATCCAGTGAAAAGTACCAAAGTGAAGTCATCTTGCTTGAGGACACATGGGAGTCCTATCAGGAAAGGATTCAGGCCCAGGTTTCCAGGATTCCATCTTCAGACAAGTTGGGGCTTGGGGGCTTGTTGATGTAATCTCCATTTTATACACCTGCAAACAGAAACAGGGAGGTGGCTGGTTGCAAGGCAAGTCTCCAAGGGAGAAGACTGTTAAGAGCCAGATTCCTGCCCTCCTTATCACCAGCCTGGTGATCCTCCCATTGTGTTTATTCCGCCACCTTGTAGTACAGTGGAAAGAGACTTGGGATTGCTCCACTTTTCAATACATTGGTTTTCCTGTGCTAGGACAGCAAGGGCTCTGCTGCCAGTGGTGTTCATTGGCTGAGCACTAAGAATTAAAACCGAAGCATAAGAATTGCGTCTTCAGCAATCCAGTGTCCAGTACTTCATGAATGTGCACTTGTGCGTGAACAGTCAGCCTCTGTTACAAAATACCTTGGTTGTGAGAGTGAGAACAAAAATTAAGGAAGTGTATTCACTGTAAAAATAATAAACTCCAAGAGAGCTGTTCTAATCTTAAGAACTAGGTAAAAATGATGGTTGATAAAAATGGTTAATAAGTAATGTATACAAACCAGAAAAGCAGCTCAACAAGGTAATAAAATCCATTCGAAATTCGCTTCCTACCCAAGCTTCAGAGTTTGCGGAGGGTGTTAGCCCCAAGAGCTGAAATGATATGTTTACTAAATGGTTTTTTTTTTTTTTTGCATTAAGCAAGTGGCAGAGTCATTATTATTGTGATCCAGAATTACAGTGCCAAGGACCTCATCCAGGGCCTACGGTGATTAGGAAGGTGTGTCTAATATGAATGTGTCATTGATGGGGGATGATTGCCATGGAAATCCCAAAGGTGCTTTAGGCTCTAGTGATATACCTAGGGGTAGCTTAGCCTACCAGTTTCATCAAGACTCAACAATTTTGATACTTTAGTGTTGTAGGAGGTTGCCTTTTCGTTCCCAGCTTCCCAGACCTGAAATAATCACTCAGAAACTCTATCATTTGAATCACTGCTTGGCCAGTAGCTTAAGCATATTGCTAGCTAGCTCTTATATCTTTGGTTAACCCATTTCTATTTTGTGTATTGCCACGTGGCTGTGGCTTACCAGGTAAACTTCTGTCTAGCATCCAGCATCGTCTCCAGCAAGGCGACATGGCATCTCCCTGACTCTGCCTTCTTTCTCCCAGCATTTAATTTACTTTTCCAAGCCTAGCTCTACTCTACCCTATCACGGGCCAAAGCAGTTTCTTAATTCACTAACCAATAAAAGCAACACAGGGACAGAAAGACTTCACACACTGCTTTAGTTTCTTAGATGCAAATGCATGTCCCATGCCAAGTCAAAGACAGGCCGCATATGTGATGATAGCCTCCAAGATTATAATAGAGCTGAAGATTTCCTACTATCCACTGACCATATAGCTCAGGGCACCATGTGGTGTAGTGACACTGGTTGACACATGCCTGCTGCTCTGCCAGCCATATAACATATAGCAAGACTGGGAAAGCTCCATGGTAGAGTTCTTGCCTAGCATGTAGTCCTTAGATTCCATTCCAGGCATATAACATGTATGATTATAAACTGGATCATAATAATGATGACCATGTTACTTGCTTATATTATTTAATGTACTATATTTTATTTTATAAATATAAAAATATATATTTTACTATATTTGCTGTTTGAATATATGCCTCCTCATTAAGAAAGTCTAGTCCTGCTATCATCTTATGCCCAAAGCAGCTCAACTTCTTTCCTGTTTACCATTTCTTCTGATTGCATCATTTTATTTTGTGTCTGATTTGATTTTCTGTTGTTTTGCTTATCATGATCCTGGGGTTGTCTTTATCATATGTATGTCATACAATATATATACATACTTCTGTACCATGAGGCTTACTTGTTAGTAGCCTATACCATCTAGGTTCATGAACGTACATTCTGTAATAGTCAAATAGAGTTTATACTGCATAGCAATGGACTTCTTACAATGCATCCTTAGGTAATGTAGGACTATATCTTTATGTATAAAGGCTTTGTACCTCAAAGTTTAAATTGTAAATGGTTGAAGATGGCCACTCACACTTGTTGTCTCAAAATGCAGGAGGCTGAAGCAGGAGGATCACTGTGAATCTGAGACCAGCTTGGGCTGAACTATATGTAATGAGCTCTAGGCCTTCCTGGGCAAAAACTGGAATGCCAGTTCTCTTAGTCACAGCCGTGGCAGCTTATTAAAGACTTACTAAAGACTTCTGTGGGAAGCCTAGTTCATTCTCCCTGCTGGGGGCCAGAAGCCACCATACTCATCCTGGTTCTGGCCTTAAAGACCCAGTTCTACTGAGTGTAGCTGGCTGAAGTGTTGACAGATAGTGTCATACTGTTTATGTTGACAGTTTGAGTAGCTTCCCTATTCTTTTTTTCTTCATATCCCTTCTTTAAAATTCTCCTTCTTGGGTTGAAGTGATGGCTTAGTGTGTAAAGGTGCTTGCTGCTAAACCCAGTGACCTGGATGCCCTGGGACCATGTGGTGGAAGGAGAGAGCTAATCCCAGCAAGGCACCATCTCCTCCACATGCACGTATGTGCATGCGCACAAGTAAAAAGGAAATACAAAAATACTTTCTTACTTTGGGGTGCATTTATTCATTTAAAATTTTAATTAATTAAGGTATGCAGGTTTTTCTCTGTATTTGAAGTAGGGGAGGGTTTCATCCCCCCTTTATTTAATTTTTTTAATCATCTCAACCCAAATCCTATTACTTTAAAATTTGACCTTGTTAGAAAGCAGGTGTCCATGGTTCCATTATTGTTGCACCTCTCCTTGTGTGTAGGAGGCGTGTTTTGTTGCTAGAGGAAATGGTGATGGAGTTGCCAGGCTGTGATGTCTACAGAACTTTGCTGCTGATGGGTGCTAGAAATCACAGCTCAGCCATGTGGTTAGGACCATCTGTCTTTATTTACGTTGGCCTAAGCTGGTGAATGATAAAGGAAAATCAATGATTCAGAGATGATTAGTACTTATTTGTGCTCCAATATGGAATTTGCTGAGGCACCAGACTGCAGTGTTTCTCCTGTCACCCACTCCTCACCAGCATATGTGGAAAGCCCACAAAGCTTATCTTCCACCAGCCATCGCCTCAGAGCGCTGTCAGGAGCAATCCCAGAAATCCATGCGAATTCTAGAACGGGAGAACGGAAAGGGCTGTGTTGACTCATACACCTGGGAGATCCAAGGTGTTCCCAGCTGTGGGATCACTGCCTCTTCTTGGCTCTGTTGTCTTCTGGGAGGGCAGACATTCACAGGTAGCATGTTCCCATCCTTTGCCACAATGTGCCTTCTCCTGAGTACCGTTCTAATCCCATCCCCATCCCCATCCCCATCCCCATCCCCATCCCCATCCCCATCCCCATCCCCATCCCCATCCCAGCTAGCAGATCCTGCAAAATGAAGAACTTGTTGTCAGTTGCAACAGAAATATTTGGGGAGTTGTGGATCACCAGCCTGGTTTGGGTTACATGTCTGTGGATAGGAAATGAGTATATTCTAACCTTCTGGTCACAGTGGTGAGGCCCGCTCTTGGCAACTGCGCATTGATCAAGTCCAAGAAGAACCACATAGTCAGAGCCTGGGAGGCATGATTTCCCAGATAGAAAGCAGTGTGCTACAAATACAAGAAAGGTGGATAGACTTCTGAGCTAGCAAGAGTAAACAAGTGTCTACTATAACAAGAGAGTGACTTTTAACAGGGTTTATGCAAATTTGAATTTTATCTGTTTCAAGCTTGTGAAAATTCTTTTGTTTGTTTGTTTGTTTGTTTTGGGGGGTGAAGGGCAGGTTTCCTTGTGTAGCCTTGGCTGTCCTGAATCTCACTCTGTAGACCAGGCTCCAACTCACAGAAATTCACCTGCCTCTGCCTCTGGAGTGTTGGAATTAAAGGAATGCACCACCACTGCCTAGCTAGATGCTGAAATTTTTTATTGCTTTTTTTTTTTTGAGGGGAGCACAAAAAAAGCTGTCATACTCAGTTGGAGAGTTGGGGATGCTGTGATACTGAACATCATGGATTGTTCTGGCATAAACAGAGGAGGAACATGGTGCTGTCTCGATTGCATTTCTGACTACTCTCAGGCAATAAACTTTTTCTCCATCCCATCTGCCCCTTTACCTAATAAGAATATCTGTTGTGGGTGCTGGAGAGGTGGTTTACTCAGCAAAATACTTGCCACAAAAGCCCGAGGACCTGAGTTTTATATCTTGATGCCCCAGCGTGGTGGCACATGCCTGTAATCCCAGACCCTCGAAGGCACAGACTTGAGGGTGGTTTGTAGAGGGCAAAAAGGCCTTGTGCACACAGATAAGCTCTGGGGAAGCCAGGAAGGTTAAACACACAGCTAACCCCTGCAGTGGAATAGGAGGTAGCTGATCTTCCTGGAATGCCTGGAATGATGGGGCTTTACAACCTGCTGGTCCTTTGCCATCTGATGAGACAGGCTCTTCCCATATCATCCCGAATTTATGGTTTTACTTATCCTAGACCGTTTCCCCTAAATCTTAAGCATTGTGTTTAGGCCATAAAACCCATTCTTACGAGTAATGTCACTTGTGTCTTACAACAGCCTAAGTGACTTCTACGTTATCTTAGGGTCAGGCCAATCCCGACACCCACAGGCCCTATGCTTACCTCAGTAAAGCTTCCTAGACCCTAAATCTTGGGCACTATCTCTGAGTCAACAGTACCCATTCTTGTGAAAGAAGCCGGATGTACATTGTAAAGAATCTCAATGTAAACATGTCTTAAATTATGTGCACTTGGGACTGAGTTCATTGTTATCTGAATACTTTTTTCCCAAAATTGTGCTGTGCTTAAATATGGCTAAACTAAAAGGATCTGGGCCAGAAACTAGAAATCCTGGTCCGCTCTGGTTACAATAAAATTGGACCTAGCTGAGTTTCATTCTTACTTCACTCTGATCCCTGCCTGTTGTGAAGCCAGCAGGGGAACCCCTACAGTTACTGGGGCTTTCTGGTTCAGTGAGAGACCCTGCCTCAAAAATAAGTCCGAGAACACCTAATGTCTGCCTCTGCTTCCAGTTCTGTTTTAGACTTCATAACATTTAATGCCAAATGACAAATTTTATATCTCTTTTTCAAGTACTGACAAGAATTCCAGGAAATCTTAATATAGGTCATCAGAATAGCACAGTAAACTGAAAGAAAAGACTTGTGAAAATAAAGGAATAGCCACACCTGTAGTAACTACACACCGTAATCTCAGTTTGGGGTCGGGGAGGCAGGAAGATTAGGAGTTCAGGGGCAGTGTCTTAAAAACCAAAGCAAACACAAACAACAAAACAAAAATTAACTAAAAAAAAGAGAGAGGAATAGTAAATATGTGAAAATATGGCTACTTCTGTATTTAGTACCAAGAAATAAAACCAAAATCTTTGGCATAAGAAGCTTCCCTTGCACTGGAGAGATGGCTCAGCAGTTCAGAGGATGTACTGCTCTTCCAGGGACCAGCGGTAAATTCCCAATACCCGCATGACAGTACACAGCTGTAACTCCTGTTCCAGGGGATCTGATGCTCTCTTCTGGTCTCCATGGACACTGTATGCACGAGACACACAGACAGACATACAAACAGGCAAAATACTAACACACACATATAAAAATAAATACATCTTTCTTTTTTAGTGACTGTCATTGTGAACTTCTTTTGAGTACTTCAGACATTTCCATTGTCTTAGAAATGTGAAAACTCTTGGCCCTGATTCCACCAGGACTCAGCTGTACACATAGCAATCTATCTAGTTTGCTTCTAGGGAAACTCCACAAACCCAGTGTGTTTGCTGGTCTGTGCCCAGGGTCGACTGCCACACAGGCCTGGCCATGGGAAGTCTGTGTGATGCTTTCCACTTCTCCAGGGCCCGAAATGAGCTCATTTAATAGGGTCTTTTGTTTGTTTGTTCTTGCTAAGAATGGGAGAATGCTATCATCTTTCTTCTCGACATAGGAGGCCATTAGCTGTGAGGACAAGTTTAGGCTGATTTCTCAAGTCTTCCATTCTCTCTAGGAGAGAGACAGGGAAAGTCTGGTCTCATAACACAGATGTGAACTTGCTATTATGCTGGTGATGTCGTGGATGAGGGAAACACGAAAGTGTACTTTCTATACTGCTCCTTGAATAAGAAACTGGAGGCTCTCCATGCTGTCAATCTCACAATAGTGAAGTTGAGGTATGATTTAACCCATTTTCTTCAAGCAAAAGTCACCTGAGGGTCTAGAGAGATGGCTCAGCAGTTCAAGTACTTGCCGCTGTTACAGAAGTCCCGACTTCCGTTCCCAGGACCCAAGGCAGGCAGCTCACAGCAGCCTGGAACTCCAGCTCCAGGGAATCTGACACTCTTTGCCGGCCTCCATAAGCCCTGCATGCACATGTTGCACAGATATACATGCAGGTGCACAGATACACATGCAAGCAAGCAGTTGTACACCTAAAATAGTAACCACCTGAGAGCTGAGTGTGGTAGCATGGCTTTAATCCTAGCACTCAGGGGGCAGAGGCAGGTGCATCTCTGTGAGTATGAGGCCAGCCTGGTCTACATGGGGAGTTCCAGGACAGCCAGGGCTACACGGGGTCTGGAAAAGCAAGCAAACAAAAAGTCACCCGAACTCTATAGACTTCCTGATAGGTGCGTTCCAACCTATGTGACTTTAAAATAGAAAGGGGACTCGTAATCTCCTCGTCTTTGGTAGAGACAGCATCAGGGACGGAAGCCGTCCCAATGACGCCCTCGTCAACTGCAGTTTCCAAGTAAATGCACTCCCATGGTGGGGATTTGCAGGAACCCTGATCTTTTTCTCATGTGAATCGATCATGTTGTCACTAATGCAAAGTCAAAACTGACAGACTATCCAAAACTGTCCCATAATTTCAACTCACATTAAATAAAGTCAAGCTTCTCTTTAAGATATATGTTCATACATTTGAGATGTATCTAGTTGATTTCAGGAAGTGACTTTGATTATCACATAAAACAATCAATGACAAAGTTCCATATACTGAATGCCTGTTTTTCTTTAGGAGTCTGTTTTGGGAAAGCACTCCCCAAGGCTGCTTCTCTATTTCTGCTATCAAGGCTGGGCAGTGGGCGAGGAGTCAGAGGAAGGCAGCAAAAGTCTTTCTCCTTAGCTGGTGTGGTCTGACTGTTCTCTCTCAGGCTTGTTGATGTCTGTCCCTGTAGTGTGGCCCCTCTCTCTCCTGCAGCATTCCTTGTGTCTCTGCTCTTGAGATTCATTTCCCGAGCTGTGTCCTGGCAGCCCACTCCTCAGTCTTAGTGCCTAGCCCCAGCACAGGGCTTCTCGGGGGGGGGGGGGGCAGCAAAGGCAGCACAGTGCCCGCCTGGAAGACTCCTGTGGATTTGAATTCATTTGCTCCCTCTGTACACTCCTTCTTCTGGTGCCCCCTTTCTTCCTCCGTCTGCTTTCAGAATTCGGGCAGGAAATGAGCATTGTGCATGGATGTCCTTAAATTCCAGTGCATCGTAAGCTAACTCTGCAAGAATGTTCCCTGGCCCAAAGTGCATTCACTCAACACAACGCACATACACACACACACACACACACACACACACAC
>NC_022034.1:29825833-29831262 GCF_000317375.1 Microtus ochrogaster | reverse complement strand
AGAGTGTCCTTCCTGCAGGCATTCTTAATCACCACTGAATATTCTCAAAGTGCACATGCTTCCTTTGTTGTCAGCAGGAGAGAAACAGACAAGGCAGAGGGATGGGGACAGGATGGGGGATGACACACAGGTGCTTTACTGGGACATGCTTTTCATCAGTCTCCCTTCAGATTTCCAGCTTTATTTGAGATAGGCCTGAGGTCAGAGATGGGGGTTGGGAGCTGCCTGACTGGTTCTGTTGTGTTGTGGTATGTGGGCCACAGATTTCTCCGATACCTGTCTTCAGAACGGGTTCCCATTGTTCTCGAATGTGGAGGCTTCAGCTAAAATTCTGAAAAGGAAGAAACTTGGGATATTTGAGTAAATGAATCCATGATTTATTGATTAATACATGCTATAAATAAACAATTCATTGATTAATACAAGCAAAAGACTGACTATTCTGAAAGTCCTTCAACACAGATTTACTGAACAACTTAGGGTTTTCATTAGACACATATGTGTTTATTGACATAGACACTTGTGGCACACTGTGGATAAGTTTATAAACGAACAATCTATAGCCGAGTCATGTGCATGTATGTGTGTGTGTGTCCCTTCAGCATAGCTGGGCACATATACACAGACACTAAAGCGTGCAAATGTGCAGTGGTTATCTCTAGGAGCAATCTTTAGAAACCTCTCCACTCTAAATATTCAATTATTACCTTATTTCTTGTTTTTCTTCTTTCTTTGCAGTCTGGGGGTTTGAGTCTTACATCTGCTAAGTAAGTGTTCCACCCCTGAGTTCTACCCCAATTCCTCTTGCATTTCTCTGTTTCTTGAATTATTTTGTATTGAGTGTGTTTTACTTTCCTCAGTAGAGAAGAGAAGAAATGATGGAGTTTACAGTTTTAAATCAATTTTTAAATTAAAAATCAAAGTTTTAAGGAGCATCATTAAAAAGCGGGGTGGTCATACGGCAGCTGAGATGCCGAAAGGAAAAGAGTATGGCTGCCAATCCAGCAGGGTGCATTTCCTGTCACCTGCACAGCCTCTCCACCAACTTCTGACTATTTTTCTAGATTTTTGTCTGTCACAGTGACAGGAAGAGCCGCAGAAACTACTTGGGTTTATAATTATGGATTCACTAGACATTTATCATGTGTTTATAATAAGCATTGTACCATGGGAACAACAAAGAAATACAAGAACGGAGTTTATCCTTCTAAGTGTTAAAGTGCTGAGAGGGTCCCAGTGGGAACACACGGGGATGGGGATGCAACTCAGGGGCACAGTATTTGCCCAGCATGTACAACGCTCTGGGTTCAATCCTTAGCTCTGAAAACAAATGAATAAATGAGCTACAGGGATGTCTTCTACACCAGTAACTACTTTGCTATTGTTTTGAAATGGTCTCATAGCCCGAAATGGCCCAGAACTCACTGTGTAGCAAAGGGTGACCTTGAACTCCTGATCCCCCCCACCTCTGCTCCCCAGTGCTGACAGTACAGTAGACAGCCTCTAAGGAGTTCAGCTGTAACTTACCTAGCACCTTAAGGCAGGACGAAACTGTCAAAGCAGCAAATACAAGTGTTTTGCAGCTTTTGTTTCTTTCTGGACAGGAGGCTGGCCAGGTCTAGAAACTTGCCTCTGACTTATGCTGTGGAGTCTGTCTCCCAAGTCTAGCAGATGATACCCATGCAGAAGGGATGCCCCTCACGGAAGTCTTCCCTGCTGACTTTAAAGTGTAGCCCTTTCTTATATTTCAATGGAATCTCAGGTAATGACAGCAACGATGAACTGTTTGGCATACTCTTAGAATAAAGAATACTTCATTAGGCCAAACCTTTGCAGAGTCAGAAATGTGGCTCAGTCGGTAGAGTGCTTGTGTAGTGGTGGGGGTGGGGCGGGATGCGGAAAAGAAAAGAAAAAAGAAAAGAAAAGAAAAGAAAAGAAAAAGGTTTATGTATTTTGGTGAAGTTACATTTTGGCAAGCTTCCACTTTCAGGTATACTTATGCGTAAAGCCTCCTTTCCCAAAATACCAAATATCAGGACAGTTGGAATGAGAACACAGGGAGTGAGGAGCGTGGAGTGTGCAAAAGGAGAGTGAGCTCTCTGAAGACATGTCTGGGCCCAGTAGGGAGGCCTCCTGAGGACTGAGTCTTGGTTGGAATAGCAAATGAAAACCATCTCGGGGAAACTGAGGCAGACACTCATAGAGAACAACTAGTCAACACTGGAGGCCAGGCATCTTAGTTTGGCTTAATATTGCCGTGATGAAACATCATGACCAAAAGCATCTTGGGAAGGCAAGATGCTTACATTTAACTTTCCCTTCCAGGTCCACCTCTAAGGGAAGTCAGGGCCGGGACTAAGATAGGGCCGCACCTGGGGGTAGGAGCTTATGCGGAGGTCATGGAGGGGTGCTGCTTACTGGCTTGCTGCACATGGCTTCCTCAGGCTGCTTTCTTGTAGAACCCAGGACCACCAGCTCAGGGATAGTACCACCCACAATGAGCTGGCCCTCCCTAGCAACCATTAATTATGAAAATGCTCCACAGGCTTGCCTACAGCCTTATATCTTACAGAGACATTTTCTTAAGTTAGGTTGCCTCCTCTCAGATGACTCTAGCTTGTGTCGAGTTGGCATATGGCTGGCAGCACACCAGGTAGATGAGCTGAAGAGATTATCCGGGACTCATGATGTTGAGAGGTAACAGTAATGATGGGAGATGAGCCTATGTGAGCCTAACAGTAGAGGGAGCATCATTCCAATTTAGCAGTTGTCAGGAAGAAGTGGAGTATGGAGAAATGGGTTACTCTCATTTGTGCCCTGTGTGTGTGTGTGTGTGTGTGTGTGTGTGTGTGTGTGTGTGTGTGTGCATGTATGTGTCCTGTGTGTAGTGTTTATGTGTTTGTGTGGTATGTGTGTAGTGTTTATGTGTTTGTGTGGTATGTGTGTAGTGTGTGTTTGTTGTATGTATGTGGTGTGTATGTGGGTGTGGTGTGGGTGTGTGGTGTGTGTATGGTACATGTGTGTACTTGTTGTATATATGTAGTATATATATGTGTGTGTTGTATATATGTATATGTGTGTGGTATATGTGTGGTGTGTGTGTTTGTTTTATGTATGTGGTGTGTATGCGTGTGTGATATGTGTGTGTATGTGGTGTGTGTAGTGTGTGTGTTTGTTGTATGTATATGCTGTAGTATGTGTGTATGTGTGTGGTGTGTGTATGTGGTATATGTGTGTGTGTGATGTGTATGTGCAGTGGGTATGCAGGGGTGTGCATGTGTGTGTGGTGTGTATGTGGTGTATGTGCATGTATGTGATGTGTATATGTGTGGTGTGTTCATATGTGTGTGGTATGTGTATGTGTGTGGTATGTATGTGTGTGTGGTGTGTGTGGTATGTGTGTGTTGTGTGTATTTGTGTCTGTGGTTTGTGTGTATGTGAATGTGGTTTGTGTGTGTATGTGAGTGGTTTGTGTGTGTTCAGGTGTTCATGTGTGCGCATGTATGCATGTGGGTACCCACATACATGGTGCACAGGTGGAGGTCAGAGGACAACTTTGGGTGTCAGTCCTCACCTTCCACCTTGTTTGGGACAGGGCTTCTCTTGTCTATTGCTAACAGCTAGAGAGTCTTCTGTGTCCCTGCCCACTTGCTGATAGGGGCACACTGGAGGGATTGCAGATGCATGTGCCACTGTGTCTGGCTTTCTACACGTGTTCTGGGGATCCGAACTCAGATTGTCTGGCTCATGGGGCCAGTGCTTTACCCTCTGAGCCATCTCTTCAGCCTCCTTCATGGTTTCTTAGCAGTGTGTGGGACAGTGGAAACTATACTTCTACACACTTCTCAGGTTGCTGAGGCCCATCTGTGGCTATGTCTGGGGCCACAGTGCTTTTAGGACTAGTGAGGCTGACCTGGGAGATTAGGGTCTCTAAGGGAGAAAGGCAGAGGCTGTTCATAGAATGCCATTTTGTCCTTACTTCAGGTGCGACTTGGTGTCTTGTCCTGTTGATGTGCGAAGACCTCGAATTCCCTTGGCTTCAGGTTCTTGCTCCTCTCACTTTCTAGCCTGGACTATACCTCCCCCAACTCAGTTCTCTAGGCCTTGATGTCAACTTTTGTTTTCCTACTATCTCACAGATGGTGCCTCCTTACTGTAGTCTGTATATACATTCTCCCTTTGTGGCCCCACAACTGGTTTACATGAGTAAGCACTTACAAAACCCATTTTGTTTATTTTTCAAACATTCTTTATCAGGCCATATTAATGATATAGGACAGTGAATTCCATGATGGCATGTTCATACACTATATGTCTTTACCATAGTCACTCTTACGATTCCCCTATTCCTCTTCTTCCCTACTGATTCCCTTCTCCTTTATACTATCATGTATTCCATGTGTGTGAGACCCACTGCTTTAATTAGGGCTGCTTACAGGAGCACAGCTGAGGGATTGGGGGTAGGAGCAGCTTAACAGTGGCTACACCACTGAAGAAAATGTCTCTTTCTCCCTCATCATCTGCCAACTGACACAAATACTTAATGATCTGAGCTCTCCCCACACCAGAGTACCAACAGCTTGAATCTTCTGTAGGGTATATGCATGAACTAAGAGTTCAAGAGTGCAGTGGTCCTGCCATGCCCAGAAGACAGTGTTCTGTATCATTTCATCCCTTCCTCCTGCTCCTACATTCTTTGGTTCCGTCTTCCGCAATGCTTCCCAAGCCTTGGCAGGGGTGGTGTAGATGTCCTCTTTGAGGCTGGGCACTCGGCAGTCACTTGCTCTCAACACTTTGACAAGTTATGAGCCTCTTCAGTTAATAACACCTGCTAAAGAAAGCTTCTCTTACCAACTTGAAGCAGGGGGGACAGGTGTGTTTAGAAGGTGATGTGACGGGGTGCCACGCCCATTTAGCAGGACAGTGGCAACAGCTTCCCCATTAGGCTTATGTCTTCGCCAACTTTATACCAGACACCTATTCCTTCCTGTGGGTGGAGTTAGAAAGTTTTAGTTACCCCCAAATAGTCATGCCACTGCTGGACCAGCTGGCACATCTTTCCCCAAAGGCCAGTAAGGTAGCACATAGGATCCATAGCCTAAAATATTAATTTTTCCTCCCAGCAGCCTGCCTAGATAGCACCTTCCAGTACCAAGAACAGCCAGCATGGAGGAAGCTTCCAGCTCAGTTCCAGTTTGTCCCCTTTCCCCCACATCTTATTTTAAGGGAGATTTATTTCCTGGGGACTGAACCTGGGCTCTTGTGCAGGCAAATACTCTAGCACTGAACTATACCCAGTCTTGTAATAGCCCCAGTAACTGTATTCTCTTTTTCTTGATGTTCTGACCCTCTTCCCCAACCCACTCTTTTTTTTTTCTTTCCTTGCTAAAAATTTATTAATTTTTGTTTGGGAAACATTGGTGAATACA
>NC_022034.1:29821469-29825248 GCF_000317375.1 Microtus ochrogaster | reverse complement strand
CCAAAGGGGCTGTGCCAGCTTGCATTCCCACCAGCAATGCAGAAGTGTTCCCTTTACCCCACAACCTCTCCAGCATAAGTTGTCATCAGTGTTTTCAATCTTGGCCATTCTTACAAGTGTAAGATGGAATCTCAGAGTTGTTTTGATTTGCATTTTTCTGATGACTAAGGATATTGAACATTTCCTTAAGTGTCTTTCAGCCATTTTAGTTTCCTCTGTTGAGAGTTCTCTGTTTAGGTCTGTACTCCATTTTTTTTTATTGGATTATTTGTTCTTTTGATGACCAATTTTCTTAAAGAGACTTTCTTATATCAAGAATAAAATACATACTCTTCTTTCTTCTGCCTCCGACTTGGGCCACTCTCTAATGCTTTCACTTCCTCATTGCCACAGTGTTTATTATGGGGAAGGTGGAAGATAGTCTCTACCCTTAGGGGTTTCTCTCCCAGTGCTGGGACTGAAGGGGTGTCTAGATACAGACATGATAATGCTATCAGCAAGATATCTGGGGAGCCTGGACTTTAGTCTGGAGACTAAAATGACTCATTGTCACCCTTTTTAGGAGCTGCCTTTCAGAGCTGTCGTTTCTAAATGACTGCAAGCCAAAACAAAACCGGAACAAAACAGTTGTGTTTTTTTTTTTTTTTAAGCCTCCAACCCTGGAAGCGAGCTGTTCCTGTAGATAAATCAGCAAGTATTACAGGCTCCTGGCTCCGCTTTAGGAATGTGCTTGTTTCTCAATGTGTAGAAAGTCATTTACTGCACCCTCCCCCACCTGCTTTCTTCCAGCAATGCCAGAGAACAAATGCCAGAGCCTGTGCTAGGAAGGCTCCACCTCCAGCCTGCCTTTTGATTTAATGACTTTGATTTTTGATCTCTAGCAAACAGCTTCAGAGAAATGCAGAAGGGCTGAACTCTTACCTGCCCTCTGTGCCGTGGGCACCGGTACATGATGCTGATAAAAGCTAAAGTGACACAGCCTCGATCCAGTGAACTTTCCTGGTTGAACTGTGTGTGCGTGTGTGTGTGAGCGCTCGCGCGTTCACATGTGAGCTTTGACAATATTAAATATTTTCATTCTGCTGTCTTCCCTTGTTCTCCCACACCTCCCATCTCTCATATGTGTTGTGATTTAAGAAAACCCAGTTTACAACTTTTTTAGCAGGACATAGTGGCTCATCCCAGAAAGCTCAGCCGAGGCAAGAAGTGAATTGGAGGCCAACCTTGCCTACCTAGTGCATTCAGGCCAGGGAGCTTCATAGTTAGACCCTGTTACAGAACAAACAGAAAACACACCAAAACCTCAGAAATGGGCCAAAGGAGTATTTATATTGTGGAGAAGTCTCCACTTTCAAAGCTGTCTCACTCCCTGTGGACAGCAAACTAGAAGCACGCTTAGATTTACCAAACTCCATGGCTAGACAAGCTTTTTAGGAACACATAGTGCAAAACAAAAATATGGTTTTTTTCTGCTTGCACTCTCTTTGAAGGATAATCAGTTCTCTTGTCCTGAGCCTCCAAATGGGTATTTCTCCTTACGTTTTTATTTATCATTCTCACTCTCATCGCCCTCATGGGAATGTGTTTGTAGGAAGAGTCTGTGAGGCGGTGAGTATACATGTGTGCAATAGTGCATGCGTGCATGGGAGTCCAAAATCACCTTTCTAGAGTGGACGTTCCCCTTCCACCGTAGGGTCCAGGGATCCAACTGGGCTTGTCAAGCTTGCACTGTAAGCCTTTTTTCCCACTGAGCTGTCTAGGCAGCCCAACAAATGTGTATCTCAATAAAACCATAATGATAACTTGGGGCTCTCGTAACTCTTTCTCATCTGTGCCCCCATGTCTTTCCTTCACACATGGCCTAGATGAGCAGCCTGCAGACAGAGGTCCTCACAGGAACTGATCCCACCTCCCGTTGCAGTACCATCAGCAGTGATGCTGCCAGGCCCTACAAGTTTGTCTACCTCCATACCAGACATCTAGTCTCTCTGAATGCTTCTTGTCCCTGGAGTTTTGACTTCATACTTCTGGCTCGCTCCCAAAGTCCTTCTGCTGGGTCCTCTGGATCTTGGAGTGCATCATCAATAACACCCCCAAATGTTCAACACTCTTGACGTGTTGACTTTCTCTGAGCTAATTTTGGCCCTTGCCTCAGGATGTTGCCTCTCCGGCCACCCTCACCCATGGCAGCCTTAGACCTTCTGTCTCTTTCCACACAGCCCACGTCTCATCCCACAGAGATGTTTCCTTGTTTCTCACCACCACCACCACCACTACCACCCTTGCTCACACACACTGCTCCCTCCTGGATGAAGGTCTCTGTGCCTGCAGCACCTCTCTTTCCAGCACGGGCCCAGGCGTGCCCCTGGTGATTCTGCATCCCTCTGGACCACTCTTGCATTTGGGCTTCTCTGTGTTGTCCCCATTTTGCCTCTCACCAAGTCCATTGCTGCTCCCAGACTCTTATCATTATCAGTCATTTCATCATCTCCAAAACCCACAGTTGACCCTAGACCTCAAACTGTGTCTTTCCCATTGCTCTAGCAATAGAAATAACTTGGATCTGTTACCATTGCCCCTTCACGTATGGCGCTTCCTTGCCTGGTGCATTGGTGTCATATCTGAGAAAGACCCAGTGCGGACAAACTCAGTCCTCTAACTGAAAAGGACTGGGGAGATGTTCACAGACAGCTGACAAACTCAGTCCTCTAACTGAAAAGGACTGGGGAGATGTTCACAGACAGCTGGCTAGTTTCACTTTGAGACAGTGAGCACAGTGCCAAATTGTCCCAGGTACAGATCTAGAGATCCTGCTGTACATCTCTTCAGGCCCCCATTTCCCTGTGTCTTCACATATCCTCCAAGTTTTAAACCTGACGCTCCATCTCACATTGCACCTTTGCTTCTCATTCCCAGAAAATAAAATCAGTCATATAGAACTCTTTGTAGACCCAGCATCTCATTTGTGTGACCCTCTTGCAGAAAGCTTGGAGAAAAGGATTGTTGATACTGCTGTCTCCCTCACTATTAAATGCCACCCCCACCCCACTGGGAAACACTTTTGCTGAGGTTGCCAAAGGGCGTGGCACTGTTTTCTTGTGGGGCCCTATACAAACCAGGGAGCTCGGATGTCTCAGCTTGAGCAGAGCCACCCCTGGGGGAGCAGGGAAGAAAGCCGCTGGCTCCCAATGGGAGGACAGAGCAGGCCTGCCAGGGTAATTCTGTTCACATTTGCTAACGAGATCAGTTACTGTCTTCACTGAGACAGAGTGAGGAGAGGGGTCCAGAGTCCCCGACATGAGTCCTTGACACTGGTCAGGCAACAAAGGAATGGGGCCGGCGTTTATTTCAAGCTGTGGAGTTCATGTCCACATCCTTTAGCAGGACCCCAGCTCCTTCTGTGGTGTCCTGTAACACACCTGCCCTCATTTTTCTCCTATCTCCCTGAAATCTCCTTTGCTTCTTGCTGGCTATTCTTCCAAACTCCCAAATGTTGGGAGCCTCGGGCCTCCTTGGAGACTTCTTCTCTTGGCATTTTCTTTCTAGGTGAGCTAGTTAGCCTTGCAGCTTTCTGTGTCTTCTGCATTTGTGCTGTTTCCAATACCAGCTTTTCTTCTGCATTCCAGACTATCTGAATGTCCTATATGTTTCTCTTTTCTTTTCCTCTGTCCCTCTTCTTTTTCCTTCCTTCCTTCCTTCCTTCCTCCCTCCCTCCCTTCCTCCCTCCCTCTCTCCCTCCCTCCCTCCCTCCCTCCTTCCTTCCTTTGTTTCTTTTAAGA
>NC_022034.1:29810976-29821369 GCF_000317375.1 Microtus ochrogaster | reverse complement strand
AGCATTTATTTGGAAGTCAGTTTATCATTTCAGAGGGTTAGTCCATGACCATCCTGTCAGGGAGCATGGTGGCAGGTAGGCAGGCATGGCACCAAAACAGCAGCTGAGAACTCACATCTGATCATCTGATCAGAAAGTGACAGGGAGAGGGACAGAGGGAGGTGAGGAAGGAAGAGTGGGAGGGGGAGAAAGTGAGAGAGACTGAAAGAGATCGCACCTTCCCTGGGCTTTTGAAACCACAAAGCCCTCACCAAGTGACACATCTCCTCCAACAAGGACACACCCCTGTTCCTCCCAAACACTTCATCAAATACTTATCAAGTATAAGAGCCTGTGGGTGGGCATTCTTGTTCAAACTACCACACTGTCAGCTCTGACTGGCCTGGAACTCACAGAGATCCACCTACCTCTGCCTCCTGAATGCTTGGTTTAAAGATGCATGCCACCATGTCCGGTACTCCTACCCTGATTTCTTGGGTCATGAATCCCTGCTGGTTTCAAACTCACTATGTAGCCAAGGACGATTTTGAACTCTAAACCTCCCAAGTGCTGAAATTACATACATGTGTGTCACCAAAGTAGGTTTTCTTGTAAGTCTTTGTAACGTGACATGTCCAAAAGCCCACTCCTGCCTTCCTCCAATGTTCTCCTCCCACACTGGTCTCCATCTTAGTAAATCTGAAGAGTATGCGAACTCTGGAAGAGTTTTATAATCACCATGGACACCATTCCGCTTGGAAGTGTATCTAGGACCTGAAGGCCTGGCTCAGTGGGGGAGTGTGTGCTTGCAATGCACAAGGTGTGGTTTGGCTCCCAGCACTTCTCCTTCAACCCCACAGTTCACGTGCCTAAAATCTGACTTCTAGCTTGTTCACTGCTGTCGCCTGGTCCATCCTGTCATCTTAAGGTTGGATTTTTCCCGTGTCTGCTCTTTTTGTCCTCTCTTCCTCCTTGTTCCCCCATGGTTTGGCATCTAAATATATACCAAAGGTATACCTAATGTTTTTTTCAGTTTGGGGGTTGGGAGTTTGTGGGTGTTGTATAAAGGAAAGCCTCCCTCTGTAGTTAAGGCTAACCTGGAACTCACTATGGAACCCTGGCTGCCCTTGAATTCATGGCAATCCTTCTGTCTCAACCTCTTAATGTGGGATTATAGGCATGAACCACCATGCTGAGCTTTATTTAAATCTTAGAAGGATGCTGTTGTACCATCATCCCATTTTACAGGCAAAGCATCTCAACATCAGAGAGATTCTCTTGCCCAGATCCCATTAGATGCAGCAGAGGCATTGTATGCAAGATATTCTGACACCAAGTAAGTTTCCCACTTTAAGGGCAATTGGAAATGTTTGTTATAAACCAATGAATCCATCCTTTTGTTCATTAAACTCCGATGATGTAAAGCATCCTTTTGCATTCTCAAACAGTCTGGCGGTCTTGAGAGGCCATGAAGAATCTTCGTGGCAGTGTCAAATCGGGTGTTCTGAGGGCTAACAGCTTCCCTGGCTTTTTAACAAATGAATGAGTGTTCTTTCCCTCTTTGTGAGTACTGGCTACTCAGTGATACTTAAAAAAAAAAAAAAAAAAAAAAAAAAAAAAAAAAAAAAAAAAAAAAAAAAAGCTGAGATGCCCCTGAACATGGTCATAGACCAACTTCTCTTTGTGGAGATTTTTATATTTTAGACTTGGGAGAATAGAAAACCTCATTTGTGAGCCCACCAGAGGCGATGACCTGGGAAATTCACTCTTTGGCAAAACTGTTTCTTTCACATTTGTAGCATAAATAATCAAAACCCAGAGACAGATATTGGGATTTAACCTGAAGACAGAAAAGCAAAGCAGCCAAGCCACTGACTCTTACCTCTGTCTCAGATAGAAAATGGGTGAGATCCTGTCTCCACGATTCCTGAAGACTCCACACCCCACACTCTAAACTCCACACTCCACGAGTTCCTGTCTCTTCGCCCTTATATTCCTCTCTCCACCCAGCCATATTGCTCCTGTCTCTACCTCTGCAGTGTTGGGACTAAAGGCTTGTGACCCCAAGTGCTGGTATTTTGTGTGAGCTCTGTTTTCTCTTTTAGACAGATTCAATCTTGTGTAGCTCAGGATGGCCTTGGACTCACAGAGATCTGTTGCCGTCTGTCTCCCAAGCCCTGGGATTAGAGATGTGTGCCACTACTCCCTGGCTTGTATGGCTGACTAATATGGCTGCTTTACTCTCTGATCTACAGGCAAGCTTTATCAAAACACAAATAATATACCACTATACATTTTCTTCTATGTCCTGTTTCTGTGTGTGCCGTATCACCGCTTACAGCTTGACAGTCAGGGTTAAGTTCTCTATGAAATATGGAAAGATGGCACATGTTCGGAGTGGAGGGACGCTATGTGGAGGGACACTATAGGAAAAAGGGGAAATAGTGGGACAGACACTGTCGGCAACAACAGAGGGTAAATGACAGAGTTCACTGGGACTGATCTGGAGAAATCATTGTAACTGGATGGTTGGGCTTTGGTTCCCTTTTATGTAACAGAACCTCTTTGCAGGGACACAAGATAAGCCAACAAAAAGTCTAAACTATATGTGTGGGGTTTTCCCTTGTTCTCCTGCGGTTATGTAAGCCTCGCCAGGCACCATCATTGACACATAAAAGGAAGCCGAATTGCAAACAGAATGTTTTTTCCGCTTCCTGGGACCAAAATAGTGGACTTTCCTTTTAGCTGTTATTACAGGGCACATTCCTCTCTGGAAAAGAAATTATGAAATAATGAAACACTTTTATATTAGAGATCTCAGTTTTGGGGCTGGAGAGATGGCTCAGTGGTTAAGAGCTTTGGCTGTTCTTCCAGAGGTCCTGAGTTCAATTCCCAGCAACCACATGGTGGCTCACAGCATCTGTGATGAGATCTGGTACCCTCTTCTGGCCCACAGGCAGACATGCAGGCAGAACATTGTATACATAAAAAACAAATAAAAATAAATAAATATTTTTAAAAAGAGAGATCTCAGTTTTATAACTTCCTGTGTGACTATAAACTAATCCCTTATCTCTGAACCTCAGTTTCTTCCCCTGTTTACACTATCAGTCACAGGTAGCATCAGACTATGTCCTTGTGAGGATCACAAGGTAAGAAATACTTAGTTCTGGCATAGCTACTAACTAGAATTATCAAGGTGCTAAGCACAAGGACTGATTCCTTATCCACTTTCTCCTGATACCTTATTCATTTAATATTGTGAGATAGGAGTTTGAGGGCCGCCTGATTTACAAGAGGTAGTTTCCAAGACAGGCACCACGCTACACAGAGAAACCCTGTCTCGAAAAACCAAAAAAATGAAATAAAATAAAATTGTGAGATAAATAAGAAAATTTATTTTAAAATTCTACCTGAACCTATCCTTTCTTAAATATTTCAAATGGCACCTAGTAAATTCTTGGTATAGCTGTGTTTTCTGTGAAAGGTTTTCTTTAAAAAATGATCATGGCTGGGCGGTGGTGGCCCATACCTTTAATCTCAGCACTCCAGAAGCAGATGCAAGTGGATTTCTGTGATTTTCAGGACTGATACACAGAGAAACAATGTCTCAAAAAAAAATAAAAAAAAAGAAAAGAAAAAGAAAAGGAGAGAGAGAGAGAGGAAAAAAAGAGAAAAAGGGAAAAATGAGCATATGTGGGGTGGAAAGCTGGTTCATCAGTTAATAATGTCTACCGCTCTTCCAGAGAACTGGAGTTTAACGTCCCAGCATTCATGTTGGGAAGCTCACTATCACCTGTAACTCCAGTCCCAAGGCAACCAACATCCCTCTTTTCTGGCTTCCTCAGGCATTTGTATTCAAACACACACGTGCGCTCACACACACACACACACACACACACACACACAATTAAAATAAGATATAAAAAAGGAGGTAAGTGTAAGAAGCTGAATAAATAATAAAAACATGAGAGTATTTAATAAAAACCAATAAGATAAAGTTGAATACTCTTGACTGTTGGGCTGGCAAGATGGCTCAGCAGGCAAAAGTACTTGCTATGGAAACCTGATGACCTGAGTTCAGTTCCTGATGGGGAGAGAATTCATTCCCAAAAGTTGTCCTCTGGCCTGTGTATGTACACCATGGCATGCACACACACACACACCGAAAACAAAATAAACACCATTGGACATGAGTAAGGGAGGAAAAAAAGAAGCAATGGAGGTAAAATTCTTTGCCCAGTAGTGAAAATGTGCACAAGCAAGATTAGATGAGTGTGTGACAGAAAACAAACAAAAATATGAACACTTAAAAATTAAAATGTAATAAAATTAAAGTTGCCTAAAGGGGGCATACACCTTTAATCCCAGCACTTGGGAGATAGAGGCAGATGGATCCTTGTGTGTTGGAGGCTAGCCTGGTCTATGTAGTGAGATGAGGGGATGGGGAGGGAGGATCTGGACTAGGCTGAGATAGAGGGGTTAAGAGTTCTTTTTTTTTTTTTTACAGGTTTTTAAATTTTATTTACTTTTTTTTTTAGAAAACTATCTTTTTTCATTTTACATGCCAGTCCCAGTTCCCACTCCCTCCCCTCCTCCAGCTCCCTCTACCTTCTGCCTTTTTACCCCGCACCCACTCCCCAGAGAGGATAAGGCTTCCCATTGGGAGTCATCAAAGTCTAGCACATTGCTTTGAGGCAGGACCAAGGCCCTCCTCACTCTATCTAGGCTGAACAAGGTATTCCTCAAAAGAGAATGGGTTCCAAAAAGCCAGTGCAAGCAGTAGGGATAAATCCTGGTGCCACAACAGTGGCCCCACAATCTGTCCTAGCCAGTTCTTGCTGCTCTTGTAGAGGCCCAGATTCAGTGAGAAGTGCTCATGCCAGACAGCTCATAACCACTTGTAACTCCAGCTCCAATGAATCTGATGCCCTCTTCTGGCCCCTTTGAGTACCTTCCCACCTTGGCCATTTACTCACACAGACACACACAGACATACACACAAAGGGACAGACAAACAGAAACACACACAAAAATATACACACAGACACATACATAGACAGACAGGCGCACACACAGAAGCACACACACAGACACAAACATATACACAGACACACAGACATACGCATAGACACATGCACACACTTATATAAATAATAACAATATCAATCTTAATAAACAAGATAAGACAGAGTAGCTTCTTTTTGAAAACCAGAGACTCTTGGCCCTGGACGTGCAGGAGGATCAGATGAAGTAATGGGCTCTTACCTTCCCTCTTCTTTCTACAGTTGCTGTACACATGTCTGATGTGTACATGTGTGTACACCTTGATAGGTTTTTTTTTCTTCATGTACCAGGCACCTCTATTGGCCATATGTTGTGGAATATTAATTTAAGATGTGTTACATTTGTTTATGCTGTGGAATATTTGTTTTATCGATGCAGCTATGTATTGCATTCTTTTAAGTTGGATTTGTTTAACTCTGTGAAGCTCTGTTACTCTGCCTGTCTAAAACACCTGATTGGTCTAATAAAGAGCTGGACGTCCAATAGCAAAGCAGGAGAAAGGACAGGCAGGTCTGGCAGGCAGAGAGAATAAATAGGAAAGGAAATCTGGAAGGAGGGATAGAGGAGTGAGAAAGAGGAAGAGAGGAAGACTCCAGGGGCCAGCCACCCAGCTACACAACAAGCCACGTAGTAAAAAGTAAAGAAAGGTATACAGAAATAGATAAAGGAAAAGTCCAGAGGCAAAAGGTAGACAGGATAATTTAAGAAAAGCTGCCTAGAAATAAGACAAGCTAAGACCAGGCATTTGTAAGTTAATAATAGGTCTCTAGGTGGATTCATTTGGGAGTTGCCTTCCCCCAAAAGACCGAGGAGTAAAGAGTAAAAAAAGACACCATCCATACTTTGCCCTGCAGTCTGGGTTGGGCATCTTCTCTGGCTGTACTCCTGCAGTGGCTGATATTGTAGCTGGAGGGGCCTTTGTCTCCCTAGTGTGCTGGAAGGGTGGGAAGCGACCACATCACTGCGGTCGGTCCAGGCAGAGGGCCTGTCTTTGTCCTCTCAGACCTCCTAAGCATCAGCCACCCTGATGGAAGTCAGCTATAGGTATTGAGTACACCCCGAAATTAAAGAATTCTCAGGCTCTATGGCAGTAAATGAGATGGGTGGCCCCAGGGTTTGATCCACCTCAGGAGTAGAGCCAGGGTTATCCTCATCAATGAGATGTACTGAACACTAAAGACTCATCTTTTCTTGCCTGAGTCTGGCCTCCTGAGGCCTGCACTCCTTCGTTTGTCAGTATCTGGCCCTGCTGCACTCCACAACTGCCTCTCTGGGACTTCCCTTACCCAAGAGCAATTGCAGGCCAAACTGAGGCTTCTTGATTCAGGGTAGCTCCCTGGTTCAGGGTTACTCTCAGGCCCACAGGGCAGCCCAGATATGTTGGTTTTGTTTTGAGTCTCTCTACACAACCCTGGAGGTCATTATGTAGGCAAAGTTGGCCTTGAACTCACAGACGCACCTGCCTCTGTCTCTGGAGTCTGAGATTAAAAGCGTGCACTCCTGTCTGACCCAGCTCAGGTTTTAACAATAGATCTTCTCTGAAGATAGATTTTGAGCACTGTCTTCCCCCAGTGCCCTCTTTGTCATATAGTGTAACAAGGTGGGATTCCTCTCCACAGCTGACTGTCTCATCAAAGTTCACAACCAGATTTGAGCTCCCAGGCTATCCGCCTTCCACCTAGTTTACCTTCTAGAAGTGTCATCTGCTGCCCCCTTCCTCATCAAAGGGCCACATGGCTGGGGTGGCGCCAGTCTGCTTCTCTGTGCCACCGTCATCTCCACTGCTCTCTCCAGGATCTCAGTTTCTTTCTGGGTTTCCAAAGTGCTTGCTCTCTCTGGAATAACCCCCACTTTTTCCTATTCTCTCTCCTTCACTGGCTCGCAGAAGCAAAGACCAAAACACTGTGTCATCCAGAAGTTCCCATTGTTTTGAGAGTCAAGGTCTCATTCTGCTCTAGGCTGCCCTCAAACTTGTGAACTCCAGCAATCCTTCCGTCTTGGCTGCTCAAATGTGTGAGGCTGTAGACACACACCACCGTGTTCATCTATTCCCTACTTTGGAATAGCCATCTCTCAATGAGTTGAAGGCTTGATGGTTAAGAGTACCTGCTGATCTTACCAAGGATGGGAGTGTGGAGTCCCAGCTTGCCGCGCCAGCGCGGGCTGGAACCAAGAGTCTCTGCAGAGGGTGTCCAGGTTGAATGAATCCACAGAGCACGAGGTTGAGGTGGAACAGCTTCTCTTTATTGTCTGCTGGGCTGGTTTTATACCATGGCACCAAATGAGGAAGGGGCTGCAAAGGGACTGTAACCTGACCCTGGCAGGGATCAAGGACCTGTCACCATGCACTTAAAATTCCTTCCTTCCCCGCTCCAGGAGCGGAGAGAATTTATTATGTTTTCCTTGCAGATAAGCACCTCAAATGGGGGCAGGGATATCAACTTGGGGCTGCAGTTCCCACACCAGCTCCCAAGTTGGGTGGTTGGAAACTCCCTGTAACTCCAGTTCCAAGGGATCTATTGCCCTCTTCTGGCCTCTGATGGCACTGTACTTATGTGCACAAACCTACACTCAGGCACACATATAATTAAAAATTATTGATTAAAAAAATGATAACTTTCCCAAGTATTATATAAATTAATTCATACATAGACCTTAAATACATCATATAATTATGTAAGTATATACTTTTAAACTTTTTATTTATGTGTACATATATGTACCTTATGTGTGTAAGTGTGTGTCACATGCATCCTGGTGCCTACAGAAGCCCGAAGAAGGCATCAGATATCCTGTAGCTGGGTTTACAGGTGGTTATGCGCCATCTAACTAGGCTGCTGGAAACCAAACTTACCTCTTTTGAAGAGCAGCAAGCGTTATGGACTGCCAAGTCACTTCTTCAGTCTCTGATTTAAAACAAACAATTAAAAAGCAACTCTCTTTAAAAATTTGTAAAAATACTTTAAGTTTTTTATGTGCATAAGTATTTGACTGCATGTATGTGTCCCTGAGCGTGCCTGGTGCCCCCCCAGAAGTCAGAACAGCATTAGGTTCCCCAGATCCAGAGTTACACGTGGTTGTGAGCCATCATGTGGGTGCTGGAAAATGATCCCAGAGTTTGTACAAAAACAAGTTCCCCTAACCACTGAGCCATTGCTCCAATGCACACCTGTACCCCCTGTGTTTTTGGTGGGGGGGTTGTTTGTTTGTTTTTTAGATGGAGTCTTGTCAGCTCAGCATGGTCTGAAACTTACAATCCTACCTCAGCAAGAGGTTACAGTCACTCTGTGCCACCATACCTGGCTTCACCTTTGATCCAATTTAGCTTTTTTTTTCCTTGTAATCTTTTCAATCCAGATTGAAACCATTTGGGGGATTTTTGTCCGAGACAGACTCTAAGATGAGGGCATTGTAGATCGGACACCAATTCCTTGGTGTCAGGTAAGCACAAACACTAAGCTACAAGAGATGTGTGGCTTCCATGCTGCAGATTCACTCTTTCCACCCATAGCCGCTTAGATTATGAGAGGGCGCACCAGCCCTCGGGAGTGGCCACTGTTTCGCAGTTGTGTTTCTTGATCTGGATCACATTCAGTCCTGTTTTGTTGTTTGTGTTTTGATGCAGGGTTTCTGTGTAGCCCCTGCCACTCCTGGAACTCATCTGTAGACCAGGCTGGCCTTGAACTCAGAGATCCACCTGCCTCTGCCTCCCAGGTACTGGGATTAAAGGCATGTGTCACCGTTGCCTGGCCTCTTTCAGTCGTCGGGTTATGGGGATTTACCTGAGAAATTCTGTACCCTGAAGCTCTGGATTCTCTGGTTCTCAGTCACAAACTGTCATGGGTTCACAGTGGCTTCTTATAGGACTAGATGTCATCAGCAGATGCAGAAAGCACAATGAATCTGCCACCCACGAGGTATGTTGGCATGGAGCAGCTTCTTGATGCTGTTTGTTTAGGCAGCTGAATGCTTGTGGACCCACCCTGCTTTATAGGAACAGACGCATGTGTTTATTCCAGCATGACAACGAGTACCGCCAACTCCTATGTGCTTCTCTTCTCCTGAGCTCTTGGAAAGTGACATACGTGTGACATCTGTAAGCAGCATGGTCTCTTCATTGTGCCTTATAATGTAGGTTCCCTGGAAGATGAATCACTGCTAATGCAAAGGGGTGTTTTCTCACACTTCCTGGCATGGTTTTGCCTACTTCAGAAATTTTGTTATGTGGGTGTTTTGGTTTGGCTTGGTTTGCTTTGGTTGAGTTGTTTCGAGGCAGGGTTTCTCCATGTGGCCTCTCACAGTGATCCTCCTGCTTCTGCCTTCTGAGTACTGCGATTAAAGGGGTGTGCCACTGCAGCTGCTGCCACTGCTGCCACCGCTACCTGGCTACTTATTAGTTTTTATGCTTTAGAAAACTTAGGTGGGAGAGAAAGTCCACGAAATGAAGTGACACAAGTTTATTGAAAATACTGGTAACCAAGTTGGTGGCACGTGCTTGCAACCCTAGCTCTTGTCATGAGTTCTGGGCCAGCCCAGGATATATAACAAGATCTCATCTCAAAAACAAACAAACATGTATTAAACTACTTTGGTTTTGTAGTTTGAAGGATTAAAGAAAAACCCTTCTTTGCTCTTATCCTCTTCTGATCTTCTCAGATACCTAAGTAGTTGGTGTACAAAGGGAAACCCATAGGTCACAGGAGGCTTGAACACCTGGGTGGTAAGTCCCAACACTGTGTTCCAAGACAGACAGCAGTCTGGGAAGAGTAGCCCAGGCTATACTGTACTGGAAAGGAGTTTTCTAGTGGAATCTTAGTCAGGAGCCCACAGCTTCACCCCAGGCTATCCCGAGCCCGACACTTGATTCCACCAAGGCCCTGCCATATAACTCCTGTTCTTTACACAAGAAAACACGCTAATGCTTCACAGAAATGATCAGATGCTATTTTCTATTCTTCCATCAGTGTTCTTCCCTCACTCATCATTTTTCCAAATGTTAGATGACTCTTACTTCAAACCTGTAGGTCAGGGATCCCGAGAAGATATGGAAATGTGTGCAAAGATGCCACTTCCACACTGTAAGACGGTACACAGATGTAAGGCGTCATCAAGACTGTTTGCATCTTCTGGCTAAAGTGTAAGAGAAGGAGGAGAGAGAGCTTCTTGGAAGTTTAAAGCAGCCTTATCAGTTTAAGTGTACTTCCTGGTTGGTTTGTCTGTCGACTTGACCCAAGAAAGAGTCCTCTGTGAAGAGGGAATCTTAACTGATAAAATGCTCCCATCAGATCAGCTGCCTTTGGGGTATTGTCTTGTGATGTGGGAATGTCATATATCAATCTGTTGATTT
>NC_022034.1:29797440-29808375 GCF_000317375.1 Microtus ochrogaster | reverse complement strand
CCATGATTCTCCCACTCCAGGCAGACGCAGGTTAAGATCATTTCTTGTAAGCCAGCTCATGGGCTGCACAGATTATTAGAAATGGGCTAGTCCAGGTGCGAGAGTTAGCTGAAAAAAGGCTAGATATAATGGGCCAAGCAATGTTTAAAAGAATACAATTTCCATATAATTATTTCAGGGCATAAGCTAGAGCTAGCCATGTGGGCGGCCGGATGCTGGGGATGCAGCCCCGCTGCTCATATTACAACAGTCTTGATTAGTGATAGAGGTAGGAGGGGCCAGTCAACGGTGGGTGGTGCCATAGTCATCCTGGGGTATATAAGAAAGCAGGCCTAGGAAGTCAGGAAACAGCATTCCTCTGGAGACTCTGCTTCAGTTCCTGCCTCCAGGTTCCTGCCTTGAGCTCCTGCCCTGACTTCCCTCAGTGATGGAGTGTGACCTGAGAGTTAGAAATCAACCCTTTCTTCCCTGGGCTGCTTTTGGTCATGGTGTTTATCATAGCACTAAAAACCATAACTAGGACAGAGTGGGTCCCTTGATCTTTGGTGGATAGGACATTGTAAAAGGTGACTCTAACATTCAAGAAAACTTGAAGAAATTAAAAAATTACAAAGACTTTTACCCCATCTATGACAGTAGATATTTTTTTTATCTTGATGTGAGTAAGCTTGAACATGCTTGGTGAACTTACTAGAGTTTTAGAAGTGCTTTTTTCCTGTTCAATAAAAGCTACAAAAGTTCAGAAAGAAGTGAACCAAGAAAGCATGAAGAAACTTATAATCTAAAGCAGAGGCCAGCAAACTCTTTCCGTAAAGAATCAATGGTAAATATCTTAGCCATCCAGTTGGAACTGCTCAGTTCTGCCATCTGAGTGGTGAAGCAGCCATAGACACTTCTACAGTGGTGGTCTCAGGAAACTCTCATTACAAAAATGAGGGGTCAGAGAGTGGCTCAGTGCTTAAGAGGGCTGACTTGCTCTGGCAGAAGACCCAAGTCTGGTTCCCAGGACCCATGCTGGGCAATTCACAACCTGTTAACTCCAGCTCCAGGTGATCCAGTGCCCACTTCTGGCCTCTAAGGGTACTGACACACATGTGAACATACATGTACACGTCTCACACATACACACATACAAATTAGTAAGTAAATAAATAAATAAACAAGCAAACAGTAATTCTGTCAGTCTTCTGTGTTCTCCACCTCAGTCTAGCTGCCAGAAGCACACAGCTCCTTGGAACGACTGCTGTTTGACTCTCCAGACAGTGGTTACCTCACACAGGTGATGGTTCCTGTCAGTCTGTGTGTAAAACAGATGCTATCTTGGAAATCATCTAAGACCAGACTCTTGTGAACTCACTGACAGTAACCTGGAGTAGTCCATGATTTAGGTTGGGAATTATCAGCCTAATGAATCGAAAAAGAAATTTAGATTGGAAAGAAAAGCTCGAGTCAATAGTTGACTAATTTCTGTGACAAGTTCCATCCCTTCTCAGGATTCCACCTTCTATTGTTCACACTCAGAAATCCTTATTTAAACTTCCTAAAGGAGCCCATTAGGAGTTTTCAAACATTTTTGTTGGCTGTTTTATGTTTTGATTAAAACAGGAGGTGTGGTGAGTTCAGAAAATATAGGAGAGACTCTAAACCCTCATATCCAGTTTGCAGAAGATGACACTGCTCGGTACCGTGTATTGCCCCCACTGTGTTTCTGGTACATTACCCAGTTGGCAGGTCATTGCTTGTCTCCTTGTCGGCCATTGCATCAGAAGCTTTACTGCTGTGTCTTAAAGGGGAAATGGCATGCCATAACATGGAGGTGCATCAATTTCATGATTGCCTAAATGGCTTTAGTTGTCTGCAAATTTTGCAGTAAGAAATAATGCTGCCATAGGCACCTCTGCAAATAAGTGGAGTGTTCTTTAATGACTTGCTCAGAATCATTTTCTAGAAGTAGAGATGTAGGATGTTGTGCTAAGATACTAGCACTTAGGAAGTACGGACAAATTGCTTACTGAAAGTCTATAACCATTAGTGTCCTTCAGCAGCACTGAAGACAAGACAGGAGCAATTTGCAAAATTACATCCTGTTGTTGTTTTAGGGTAAATATTCCCTTTAATGTTTTTACTTAATTACAAGTGTTCTGTGTGTGTGTGTGTGTGTGTGTTTGCCTGTGGAAGCGGGGGGGGGGGGAAGTGAGGGAATCAAATAATCAAATGCAATAGAACTGGAGCATCGGTGCTGGGGAACTGGAATTGCAGGCCGTCGTGAGTGATCAGTACATATTAGGAGCCAAGCTCAGGCCTCTTCGAGAGCAAGTGCTTCACTTCCAGCATTTCTGCAAAGGGAGCCTCATGCTTTCTCTTTTTAGTTTTTCAGTCCTTCTTATTGTAATTGTCTGGATAGGAATTTGCTATACATTTTCCCCCACTCTTTCTCTTTTACAGGAAATTAGCTTTGCAACTAAAATTATTTTTACTCTTGACAGTAAAAATTAATCTCTACAGGAAATGACAATGTAGTCTTCAACATTAAACAATATGTCAAATGAAAAATAGTAGTGCAACTTATTTCCTTTTTAATGTTACAAAATGCTTTAATTTAGAAGCATTTTCTTATGCCTGATGTTACCTTGTTCATAAAAAAACAAGTTTCAGTCAAGTGTGGTGGCATGCGCCTACAATTCTATCATCTGGGAGGTAGACGCAAGAAGATCAGGCATTCAAATCCAGCCTCAGCTACACAGAATACATGATACCCTATGTCAGAAAGCTAAAAAAAAATAAATAATTTTCTTTTTGAATTATTTACTATATTTAAACATACTTGTTACAAACCCAGTGTGAAAATATTTTTGGCGAATGAAAACGAACAGAGCCATTCTGCTCGCTCATGCTGGATTTTCACGTTCAAACATTGTAAAACTGCCTTTGTCTTGAGTTTAGAGCTTAGACTCCGCTGTGTACACAGATGGTTGACTCACAGTCCCCAGTCTACCGAGAGGATAACACTCCCTCATTTACAATCCTGTTAAACAAAATAAATATTTTCTTGGGACAGAATGTTTGTGGTTTGGTGATTCAGCTCTCTCCGAGAGCTAGAAGCCTGGATCCCCAGCTAACCAGTGGCACAAGAGAAGACTTGTTTTATATACCCACTAAAGCTCCAAATAAATAAAGGCATTTATCGAACATGCGTTATGGGGCTAGAAAAATGTTTGAATCTTTGCTCTCTAAAAGCCTGTAACTGACTTGAGAAATATGAACACTTAATAAACAACACCAAACCACAGGAAGTTGCCAACTTATCTACAATAGTCTATTTCATAATGGCCTCTTCTGGTTGGAAACAAGTTCCATGACCTGCCTGTACATGTTCTTCGGTTCTTGCTCAGTGAAGAGACTAGTGCCTTTGAGCTCAGGCTGGGGTGAGTGAGGGTCTCCTGCCTGCACCTTTCTGTGCTGTGCATTTGTTAAGCTAGGCCCCTGCTTCCCTCCCCCAGTATCCATGTTTCTCCCCTCCCGAAAGTGTCCTTATCTTATTTGAGATTCTTTCCACTCTTCCTAGTCTTAGCCAAGGAAGACTTCTCACTTCCCAATTCTCTTCTACTTCTTTTTTTTTTCTAATTTTTATTTTTAGAATGTATTTTATGTGTATGCATTTGCACCTCCTGAGTGCTTGGGAGTTGGCTGTGAGCCACCATATGGATGCCGGGAATTAAACCCAGGTCCTCTGTAAGAGCAACAAGTGCTCTTGACTCTTCCACTTTTTTTGCCTGCATTCTTTGCTTCTCCTTCCATCTCACTGTAAACCTCCATCACTCTGTGGGTGGGTGTAAAGCCCGAGGTCACACAGCTGGTGGTGCCTCTGTGTGAAGAGGAGGGAAGATGTGAGTCTCCTGAAATCAGAGATAGCAACTTCTGCTAAGGAGGAAAACCCTGCACTGCTCCGTCCTATATTGTCTGAAAAGGTCTGCGAGCACTATCCCTTTCTGACTGACCCTGACTTATTTTTCAATATTCTCTTTCCTACATGAAATAATAATCTACACTTGAGCAAAGCACTTTCTCAAACTATTTTATTGCTTTTCTTGTTCTTTTAAAAACCAATATTGGAGAAGTCCATAATGATTTTCTTTTTCTTTTTGTCTCTGTGGTTTAATATTTCAGGGCATCACCTAGAGATCAAACCACTGTTCTTACACTGTATCTAAAGTGAAATAAATCAATTACCTTCAAAGAATTTTGATACATTTCCTTTGAGAGCAGATGGTTAAAGGGTAAGGAAACACAAGGTTCCTTGCCATCAAGAACTTGGAGAAATGACTTTCAAGCTAGATTTGCTGGCATTTGATAGCAAAATATTCCAAAGGGAGAGGGGGGCATTGACAGGAAACCCAAGCAAAGACATGCACAGGGTGTATAGAAGGAAAGGGCAGACAGGTCTTTATGACCACAAATAGAGTCCGGGAGTAAGTAATGGCATACTGGTTAAGAGAACTAGCTTGCTGTACAAGCACGAGGATCCAAGTCTAAATCCCAACACTGCCATCCCTGCTTGTGGCTGCCTCATGCGCCTGTAACTGTATTGCTGGGAGGAATAAAGACAAGAGGTCTGCTGGGATTTACTGGCTGTCAGCTTAATTCCAGTTTTAGTTGGATTCCTATCTCGGGCGAATACGATGGGTATACCAGGACATCTAATGTTCCTCTCTGGCTCCTGCATTTGTTCACACAAGCACATGGGCCCCCATATATGTGGATGGCGCACACATACATACACCGCAGACACATACAAATCAATTTTTAAAGAAGTCTTAAGTTTGGGAGGAGAGTGAAGAGTTAGAGCTCTACTGAGGCCCCTTGGGATGGGGACTCTGAACCTGATGTGCGGATCATACAAACAGCGTCTCTCAAAGAACAACTGTATTAAGGTATATGGAAAATGGGGACACTTATCTTCCCTCTGTGCCTGGGAAGGTTTCTCCTACTGAGATATGAGGTGATCACTATCACTCTGTCTCAAATTGGGCTCCCCAGCTCTGTCTCCTTCAGACAGCAAATCTGGATCCCTGAGGTAGCCTTATTGGTTTTTAATTAGAAGTGGTTTTAATTAGATGCATTTTTAATTAGCGTTTTCTTTTATAATATTAGCATCAATTAAAGATACTAATTGAAGTCATTCATTATGAATATGATGGCAATTCTAGTCACTATGAAAGGATGTATCTAGGAGGCCCTTAAGCAACTCTGGTCTCTTGTGGAATTGACCCACTTGGTGCAAATAGATGGGAGAAGCCAAAAGATGTGACTCAAGCAATCAGGAATTATGCTTTAATTACTGGCCATTTTATACTGTTGAACAACTATCCAGTGTTTAGAAATTGGGCAAGTTGGGCGTGTTGAAACAACAAGAAACAAATATAAAAACTAACTTCTAGCATTAGTGTAGTGCTATTCACCTTTGTCCCAGGACTTTCAAGAGGCAGAGGCAAGAAACTTGCCAGCAGTTCAAGCCCAACTTGTTCTATATGGCAAGTTCCAAGCCAGCTACAGCTACATACCAATATCTTGTCTCAAAAACAAACAACAAATGCCTACCTCTAACCTCTATAAGCTTTTCCTGGAAAATTAGAGATAGAGAAACCAACCCTTATATTTTTAAATAATTTATTTTCACATGATTATGAAAACTTTACTGTAAATACTTTACTATATGTGAGAATATTTCAGGTCTCTTTTATTTTTCTTTTTGGTGTTTTCTTTCTCAAGCTAGCATCTTACTCCTCGGCCTCAGCTCTTGCCTCAATCTCCCTGGTGCTGGGCTTAAAGGAATGAGCCCATCATACCCCGGAGGCTCTGTATCTGGTAACATTAGACTCCTTTCGCACAGGTTTTTAAAGGATTTACAGAGCTGCTGTGTGGAAGACAGCCTCTAAACCTCTGATGCATAGCTGGAGGAAGTTGAGGATCTGATTTGTGAGACAAGGAGAATTTGGGAAGTATAGCAAATGCTGAAAGATTTTGATATGGTGGATTGCCAGTTACCACAATTTCTCTTAAAACATTGTTTCTAGAAATGCCTCCAAAGTAGTCACGTTTATAGACATGCCGGTATAATCAGGGCGTAGGACTGGTGAAAATGACTCGTGAGTGTCTGGAAGGCTGAGTGCGTGTGCGTTCTGTGCCACACGCTTCAGGAGCTTTGGAGTTTCAGACAGTCTTATTAATCATCATTGATATGAGTCGTCTTGGACTAGTGAGCTAAGGTGGAGTAAAGATAAACAAAGCAGGCTGAGGTGCATATCAAACATGCTATAAAGCCAGCTTCAAAGCCCATCACATCACCCTGCACTTCTAGAAACTAGTACCAGACGGAGCAGCCCAACACGAAACTCCTGTGGTTGGAAGGCGGTGCTTTGGGGCTGAAGCTTTATATTGACAGTGTTAGGAACTCAGGACAGAAACAGGATCTGCAAGCCACTGCCGGGTCATGAGTTGACCCACCTTTGCAGAAGGGACTTTCTGTTCACTCTCCCAGGAAACCTTCTCTGAAAACTCACCAGGAATCCCTCCCTGAATGTGTGACGTGACAGACGTCGTCCTATGCCATGTCAGGAACTTCCCTAAGAGTTTGCTCTTCCAGATGAGAGTAAGAGCCACTGGTAACTATAATGGAAGTAAACCACTGGTAACAAATTAGCCCGGGACACAGATGGGTAAGGGAGCTAGGACAGCACAGACAGGATTCAGAAGAGGGAAGCGCCATGAACTGTCATTTCTTATAGTGCTAACCCATCAAACGGCTTTCAAATGAGAGTACAGCAGAATGGTCAGTCATTGGTGAAGGGAGCATTGTTGGAATAGTAGTAGGGGGGCCGGTTGGGAACTTACTGTACTGAAGACATTGTGAGGCTGGGAACTAGAGTCTCTCCGTTACTGTCTCCTCTGAAGGACTTACAGTGAGTTCCATCCAGTCCGCTATGCAAAGAGGTAAAAGACTGGGAAACCAAAGCAGGATTGGCAGAGCGGTGAGGCCAGAGAAACAGTCTCCAGGGAAATGCCTTCATAAAGTTCTGCAACTACCAATATTGATCATTATCACGGTTCATGGTCCACATTGTCTGAGAGGCTATAGATGAGGGAACAAAACTTTTCACGGAGCTTAATAAAACCAGATTTCTCCACTCAGTCCCTCGAGATAGGGTATTGAGTAAGATACCGTCAAAGGTGCAATGTGTCTATCAAAGGGTTCTCAGGAGGCTGCTCCTGTTATAGCTCCCAAAGCAAGCTCGGGTGTGATGGCGAAGGGTCCTGAGTAAATGGATAGAGCTGAGCTGACTGGAGCAGGAGGCCCCTCAGGAAGGACACCTTTGGCCTGCCTCTGGCTATTTGAAGGATGTCCTCTCCATCCATGACCCTATACCCATATTTTGCCAGGCTTCTTCCTCCTTGCCTGGTCCATAATTGTCTAGTCTTCAGCAGCCTTGTTTTGTGTTATAGAAGATAGGGATTTAGAGCCTACAAGCTAGCTTGGTAGGCAAGGGTGCTGGCACCAAATATGATGACCCAAGGTCAGTCCCTGGATCCCCCCATGGAAAGAGAGGACAGGCTCCTAAAAGTCTTCCTCTGACTTTCATACATCCTCTGTGGCATGTACATATACATGTAAATACAATAAAATTAAATTTTAAGATAGCAATTTAAAATACGCTCCCTTGCATTGTTAATTCACTATTTATGAACTTAGCACAAGCACTGCCCTTTCTTTGGGGGGTACAGATGCAGTCCAAAGAAAAGCTCCACTTTCTCTGTGTTACCACTAGATTGTAGGAATTTGAGCCGTCTTAAAAGGAAACTTTGAACAGTCAAAAATCCTTCTCTTAAATTTGGACAAGTGTACAAACTTGCTCAATTTGTACGTCAGAAAGGGAACCTAAGGTGGGGTGTACATGGTCTTCAACTGCCATGGATGAGAGCTTGTGGGGCCATGGATAAAACCCAAGATTTTTGATAAATGGAGCCCAACCCCGAGGGCCAGAGCTCTCCAGAGTTCGGCAGCTCTCTGGAGCATAGTGTGGTGGGTCTGGGGTTGTGTGGCTCTCAGCCTCCCTTTATTTCTTTTCCTGCCTAGAATGGGGTCATTCTTTTTTGTGAGACCAGCCTGGGTCTGGGCATGTTTCACAGTTTGTTAATCATGCAAAGTGATTCCAAATAACTAAAGTTTACATAGCATTGACCCTCAGATAGCTTACTAGGTTTCATGGGCTCTAAAGCTCCTGAAGCCTAGATTTCACCAATGTATTAGGGCAAAGGTCCCAAATCCTGGATTGGAGAGATGATCTGATGATATGATGGACACTTGAGCATTTCTATCCCCACAGGCCACTGATACATGCTCTTGGCCTTGGAGTTGCTATTTACAACAGTCTGCCCAGGGAAGTAAAGGCCACCTGGGAGTTAAGGTTGCCAGGAAACCTTGCCTTTCAGGAAAGAACTGCCAAAACTACAAAGGCCAAGCAGATTCTAGTTCTTGTACAACCACTAGATGGCGGTTTGGGCATTCCATTACCGTTGTTGACTCTAAATGCCTGCATTTATATAGCTAAAATGTTGAAAATGTTTAGAATTCTTGAAACTTGATTGAGCATAAAAAAACTATCTCCATTCTCCCATCCAACTGGAGGTTTTGAGAGCACAAAACTCATTATCTGAGAATTTGAAATCAGAACTACTAGTCTCTTTTGGTTTTTCAAGACAGGGTTTCTCTGTGTAACAGACCAGGCTGGCCTCAAACTCACAGAGATCACCCTGCACAGCCCTATACTGGGATTAAAGGCATGCACCACTATGGCCAGCAGATCTGCTAGTCTTAACTAGCCCCATGAATGTGAATGGTTGACATCTCTGAACCTCTGTGAATTCATCTGCCAAATGAGGTGATCTGACGACTAGCTAGAAGTGTGCCTCCTTGGAGTGCCATGCGCGTGATACCTTCCAGAGTGTTACTCAGGAAATGCTACCTGTCATCCAGGTATACTGTAATAGTTGCCATTTATTGAGGACCTACGAAGTGCCAGCATGGGGGCACACACTTGATGAATATTGCCTAATTTAATTCCCTTTTTACAATCTGATTATTACCTTGGATGGGAGAACCGAGGCTTCGAGGAGTGACATAAGCAGCTAAGATACCCGGTGACTAGCCCTGAATTCTCTGAAATTCTTGAGCACGTGCTCTCTCATCTGCTGAGGAAAAATGTAAATTTGAAGACAGTGTTGCTTTAGGAAAAAAGCCCGCTTTGAAAATCTAAAACCCTTGATCCTGAAAGGGAAATAGATTTCTATTCTGTTTTGTTAAATATCAGACCTTCATGGTTTTATCTAGACTTGTCGTTAGATGCATCTTTGTGAGGCTCTTCCAGAAGCCTGGCTTCCAGTTCCACACGTGGGTAGCCAGCAGGCTCCATGTTCTGTGGGCTCATGGTTTCTCAAACGCAGTGTCTTTTCAAGACTGAATAGATCACACCAAGTAGTCCCCAAGGGCCTTTTCAGGCTCGGGTCTGCTGTCTATTATACAGTGGTGTGTATCTGTAGTCTAATATAGAGTCTAATATGGGGTGGAGCTTACCCAGAAGGCCTTTCTCTACCCAGAAGGCCTTTTTCCTACCATTTAGTAGCCAAACTAAAGAAATACCACATAGACATTTTTTTGCCATTAGTTGGTGTATTAAATTGTGTCTTTCTCTCTGTGTTGACCAGTAAATTTATGAACCCTTCTTTCCAGTACCTTCTTCAAAAGAATGGCTGCAGTACCTGGTGCCTCAAGCTCAGAGCACACGGAGGCACCTTTTACTAATTTTCTTTTCTATCACTAACTGTAAGGTTTAGGGGAAAATGGTAGTAATATTTGTTTAGACGACAGAGGGCGGTACAGCATCAGTTTACAGTATAGCAGTTTCTAGTATGAGAACAATGGTTCTCAGTGATCCTAATGCTGCAACCCTTAGAATGTTGTGCTGATCCCCAACCATAAAATTATCTTGATGCTACTTCATAACTATAAATTTGCTAGTGTTGTGAATTGTAATGTAAATATCTGATATGCAGGATATCTGATGTGTGACCCCCAAAGGGTTCATGACCCACAGGTTGAGAACTGCTGGTCCAGTCACTCATCCTTTCTGCTTTAATTATTTCATATGTATGCTACCTCTGAAGCCATAACTACAGAATAAAGGAGCTTCCAGAACCTGTTTTATACTGGGCTATACATATTAATATTCTTGAGGAACAAGTTGGTGAGGTAGAGCAATATGAGGAAAACCTGAGGCAGATTTGTAGAAAGCAAAAAGAGCCTCAAGATTCAGGGCCACCAGGGTCTTCAGAGGAGACCAGCACTGTAAATTTTGAGAACAATGTAAGATTTTATTTTCTTTTTTTAAAAAAATGTACCCTCTGGAAATTGTATGCATGTATCCTCTGTATCATGATCATATTCACACTGACTCCTTACTCCCCCCCCCCTGTAGCTCTCCCTGCACCCGATACATCTCCCTCCCAACTTGGTGTTCTCATTTTTAAATAACTTACTGAATCCAGTTAATACTGCCCATAACTGTGGGGTTAGCCACTGGGGCAGGGTAACTTTCCAATGGACACCCTCACCTAACGACAAGTGATTCTCTGCCTAGCTGTCCCTCAGCCAGAACTGGGGCTTCAGGAGCCCCTCATACCTCTGTGCTGAAATTCTTTAAGTGTCTTGATCTTGTGCAGGTAGCCACAGCTGCTGTGAGTTCATGTATGTAACAGCCATGGCGATGTAGACGTCAGGGCTGAGCAGTCACGATCACTCACTCATTCAGCACTTTGAAGACTTTCCATTTACCAGTGCCCACTTCAATACACAGCTGCACAAATCTGTCTGCTCCAGGAGCT
>NC_022034.1:29795727-29796548 GCF_000317375.1 Microtus ochrogaster | reverse complement strand
CATGGGCTGAGGACAGCAGTGGTGTGAACATGGGCTGAGGAGGACAGCAGCGGTATGGGCATGGGCTGAGGAGAACAGCAGCAGTGTGGGCATGGGCTGAGGACAGCAGCAGTGTGAGCATGGGCTGAGGACAGCAGCAGTGTGAGCATGGGCTGAGGATTCAAAACCCTTACCTCTCTTCACTAGGCTGTCTTTTTTGTTTTGTTTTGTTTTTGTTTTGTTTGTTGTTGTTTTTGTTTTTCAAGACAGGGTTTCACTGTCCTGGAACTCACTTAGTAGAACAGGCTAGCCCCAAACTCACAGAGATCCACTGCTTCTGCCTCCTAAGTGCTGGGATTGAGGCCTCTACCACCACCTAGCCCTGTCGTCTTTTTCTTAAAGAACCCAACAACCCATTTTAAGTAAGCTTTAGGCTTCACAAAACTGAGGTTTATCTGAGAATAGGCATGTGACTCTAATTACAGAGGATACTTTAGCAAAGATACAACCTTGCCATCATTTATAACAATGGCAACAAAATGAATTGAGAAGAGAAGGTCAATCTAGTTTTTAAAAGTAAACCAAATAAAAGGATATAGGAAGGATAAATAAACCAGCAAATGGTCTACTTTTTACAAATGAGTCTGAGAAAATTTAAGTACTTACCAAATGTCTGTCCCTTAAGGAACACAGGAAAGATTTTAATTAAGCCCAGTGTGGTGAAGCACACAGAGCCAGATGGAATGCTGTGAGTTCAAGGCCAGTCTGTTCTACATAGTGAGTTGTAGACCAGCCAAGGCTTTCATAGGAGACTTTGTCTCAAGGAAAAAAAGAAAGAAAGA
>NC_022034.1:29766865-29795338 GCF_000317375.1 Microtus ochrogaster | reverse complement strand
GTGTGTGTGTGTGTGTGTGTGTGTGTGTGTGTGTGTGTGTGTGTAGTGTGTGTGTGTGTATTCCTAACTACTACTTACTGAAACCATATAATATTACTTGTATGTATAGATTTTCAGCAAGGACTCTTTCCAAAGGAAACAACTTACTCATTTCCAAATCCTGAATTTCTCATCAGGAAACCACGCTCAGCCTTTCTTATGGCTCCTTTGCCTGCTTGTTAGGGATGAAACTAAGATTTACTCCCTTAGACATGAACGATTATGCAACTTTCAAACTGGTCTTTGCTGTTGCAAATATCATATCAAGGTTGGCTTTTAGGCTAGGGAAATTTGCCAGTGTCTAGTCTACATGCAAATGTTCTTCAGAACTGAAACTGTTACAGTCCCAGGTCTCATAGACACTCAGTGTCCTAGAGGTTGGGTATGGTTGTTCCTTTTTATGTATGTTGATATCTGGCATGGCTAGAAATGTAAGCAGTTATAAAGTTAGCTAAGAATCTACAGAACCTCTACCTTGACTCTGAGCATTTTCTTGCTATGTAAAACATTGCATAGGTAATATTTTAAGCCATTGCTCTACAGTCTGGAGACTGTGGATTTTTGTTTGTTTGTCTGTCTGTTTGTTTGTGGGGGTTGTTTTTTGGTTTTGGGGACAGGGTCTCACTTTGTAGTTCTGCCTGTCCTAGGACTCACAGAGATCCTCCTGCCCCTGCCTCCTAAGTGCTGGGATTAAAGGATGGTATTTTAGGAAAAGCATTTAGACAGTAAATCTGCTGTGTTTAGGAGTTCCGTGGGTATAGATAGGAAGTGATATAGAGGAAGTGGGAAGTACTTATGGATGGTGGGAGCATCTGGGTTGTAGGAAAGGCTGCCCTGGGGCTAAACCTGTCTCGTGATAACCTCTCAGCCCACACATCACGTGGCCTCTCCTCACCCCTCACCTAAGTCCTGGAGCAGAATCTGAGAGGATGCCTTGTGTGGCCAAGTGCATAGCTGCAGTGCTTCGATCTGGGTCACAAGGAAAGGGAAGTCACAGCACCTGAACCTCCACCTCCTTCAAAGGCAGACCTGAAGTTATGGGTGTGCCATAAACAGCATTTCCTGTTTCAGATAAGCACTAAAGCAGGGCCCTTCCCTGGAACCGCCTGTCTAGTTCTCTCCTTCACTGGCCACTGATGAGAAGCCTACCTTGGAACTGTGAGTCTCTTGAGTTTGGGAGATCGGGAGTTCAGGCAAGTCAAATGGAATCTACCCTGTGCTGAGCCTTACTACCACAAATTTGCAGTTTTGTTTTTTTAACCCCACAAGTCAAGAGGGCAAGCCGGTGACCTGGATTTGACCTGGATTTGGCCTACTGTGAGGCCTAAATCACAGAAGTCTCTACTTTGATGCCTCAGATTCAGTCATAAACATTTCCTCCCTCTGCCTCTACCAATGTCCCAGTAAGTGTGGGGAGCATGTTTCACAAAAAAGCCGGGTGGCAAATAAAGAGCGTCCGTTTCCACATCTCTCTACTCATTCTTTCCTACCAGAATCCTGGATTTTCAGGCATCCATTCTGTGGACAGTAATGTCCTTTAGCTCTAGCCTCAATAGACAGGTTCAGGAACTAGTTTGGCATGTGTGACACATGGCAAGAAATGCCTTCTGGAAAGCATTTCCTCACTTCTAAGGGAGATGCATGGAAAGATAGCCTGCCATTCCTGTGACTGGAGCCACCACAGAATTTAGAAGCAACTGGATTCACCAATTCCTCTTGTTTTATATGTTAGCAAGCTTTTTTTAATGGTTTCTCTGAGTTAGACTCTGTGTCACTTTCAGGGGAGAGGGTCTATACTATGTCCAGGCAAGGACTGACGCACCAGCGCAACGTGTAGAAAGAGCAACCTCGTCAGCCTCTTTCTCGTCAGAGTGGCGCAGCAGGAAGGGGCAGCTCCCTTCTTGGGCCTTCAGTATCATGATGCTTAGGGAGCACACACGAGCACTTTCCTCCCCTCAACTCCTGGGTAATTTGATAAACATATATTTTCCTCCAAAGAGGAACAATATTAAGGACAGCAGCCTATCTATACAGTTCGCTTAACTGTCCCAATTTATAAGAAACAACTTTTCTGTTTCAAGTTCTAAGTGTCTTGTCTCACTTGCTAGTCCTTTTGGCATGTTTGTGAGCAGAAGGTCGGGTGAGCATTGGTAGGGAGAGTGGAGCAGCTTGTGAGGACAGGTCTTGATGAATGGCACAGTGTGGTAAGTCTTTATACCTTCTCAGCTGTTGTTCAGGTGTCATTCAAATTCTCCCAAAGATTCAGGAATATATATATATATATATATATATATATATATATAGAGAGAGAGAGAGAGAGAGAGACTATAGATATATATATAATTTAAAGACTATAGGTATATAGTCTTTAAATTCTTAAAGAAAAAGTTGCCTGAAGGACTCTTAGTTTTGGGGGTTGGGTTTGTTGTTGTTGTTCTATATGATGGAGCTTCACTATGTAGCCAAAGATGACTTTTATATCTATCAAATGTTGCATGTATTAAATTTATTGAGAGTGAAGTTATGTTCTAGCTAAAGAAATCATACTTTTTTTTGGCATCTCACTATGCAGCCCCAAATGACCTTGAACACAGAATCCTTCTGCCTCTACTTCCTGGGTGCTAGGATTACAGAATACCTCACTATGACACATCTATGAGATCCTTTAGTTTTGTTCCTTTCTAGACCAACAATTTTTTTTGCTGTGTATAGAAGGAAGACAAAAACACTGCTTCTAATGTACCTTCTCATTTAATGTCATGCAAAGAATGTTTTTTAATAAAGTTGTAGAGGATAGACTTCCCCAAATTATGCCCACATAGTACCAGACATGGTGGTACTCTCCTGTAATCCCAATAGCTGAGAAACAAAGGCAGGAGGGTCAGGAGATCGGGTTCATACTTGTTGACATAGAAAGTTCAAGGCTAACCTGGGTTACCTAACTCCAAAAACAAAACAGGCAACAACAAACACACACACACTATTTCCATACATAGCTTCCTTACTGATCTTACCTCCCTGACTTGAATTTCTCTGAACTCTATGGCGTTGCCCCATTGGTCTCTTTACCTTCGGCATATTATAGAAATTCTCACAAGTTTCTGCTTCTTCTGTGAAACCTGGGGCCTTGAATGGTTACTTCTTTCCCTGCTTCACTGACAGTGAACACTTTACAGGTCACTGAGACATAGGTGGTAACATCAGCAAAGAGATATGCATGGGATTTGCCTAAATTAATTACTGGTAAAGGAACCAAAACGCTAGGACCAGACATGACTGACTACTTTGGTTGGATATGGATTCCATATGAGGGAGCCGGGCGGTGGTGGCGCATGCCTTTAATCCCAGCACTCGGGAGGCAGAGGCAGTCGGATCTCTGTGAGTTCGAGGCCAGCCTGGTCTAGAAAGAGCTAGTGCCAGGACAGGAACCAAAAGCTACAGAGAAACCCTGTCTCGAAAAATAAAAAAAAAAAAGAAAGAAAATGTATGAGGGATAGATATATGTTTGAAATAGATAGGTGTTTGAATAAAATGAGTGTTAGAAGCAAAGAAAATATGTGCAAGAGAAGATGGCAGGGGGTGGATAAAGGGAATAGCTTCTTTCCATTCATTTGTTTTGTTTTGTTTTGTTTTGTTTTGTTTTGTTTTGTTTTTCGAGACAGGGTTTCTCTGTGGTTTTGGAGCCTGTCCTGGAACTAGCTCTTGTAGACCAGGCTGGTCTCGAACTCACAGAGATCCGCCTGCCTCTGCCTCCCGAGTGCTGGGATTAAAGGCATGCGCCACCACCGCCCGGCTTCCATTCATTTCATAGCCCCGGGAATAGTTACTTTTCCTGGCAAAGCCTTTCAGGTGTGGCTAGCCTTTGGATGTTGGGACATGACTTTGTCATCTACAGAGTTTATGCTCAACAATTGAACTACAAAAATAAGTCCCATAAAACCTCATCATGTTTTAAGTAAGTTTATGGCTTTATGACAAGCTGTTCATAGCCAGGTACCAATGTGCCCACAGTCCACAAGTTGGACCCTCCTGGTACATCCTTCTGCTAACTGGGATTCCGTGTCCACTTTTCTTCCAGCATTCATGAAACCTATGAACTTCATTGTCATTTCTTGTTTGCTGTTTTGGGTTTTGTTTTTGGGACGAAGTTACACTCTGTAGCCCATGCTGGCTTCAGACTCTCAGCAGTTCTCCTGCCTCAGCTCTTTAGTGTTGGGATTGCAGGTGTGAGTCACCACATTTTGCTGTGTTTCTTTTCTTAGCAGTTGTGACAGCAAAGCAACCGAGAAACTGTAAAATGAAATGGTGTGCTTCATGTCAGAATCTCCCGTCCATCTGGTGTCTGTATGCCTATCCATTCTGACTTGTTTCCTTATGGGATGTAAAGCAATTCAGTTAGCTACCCAGTGACATAATCAAGACATATGGTGTGCTGCAAGAATACCAGATTATCTACAATGATGTCTTTACATCTCTTCAGTTTTCAACTCTTTGATAACTCATTGGGAAACCATTTCCATCCTTTCTAGAGCTTTTGGTGTGCCAGATGGGAGCCAAGAGGATTCCCAGGAGTTAGCACCGCATGGTGGGGAACCACAATTATCTTACAACCCCAGTGAGGTACCTGGCCCTTCATCTACAGAGTCTGCAATGTTTAAGAAGGTAATAGTTCATTTTCTTTTTTTTCTTGGTTTTTTAAGACAAGAGTTTCTCTGTGTAGCCCTGGTTATCCTGGAACTCTATAGACCAAGCTGGCCTTGAATTTGAGTTCTGCCTGTGTCTACTTCCCAAGTGTTGGTATGATGGAGGAGTGTCATTTGTCTGTCTGTTGCTTTCATTGGTTAATTAATAAAGAAACTGCTTGGCCTTTAATAGGACAAAAAATTAGGTAGGTGGAGTAAACAGAACAGAATACTGGGAGAAAGAAGCCAAGTCAGGCCGTTGCCATGATTCTCCCACTCCAGACAGACGCAGGTTAAGATCTTCCCTGGTAAGCCAGCTCGTGGTGCTACACAAAATATTAAAAATGGGTTAGATCAATATGTAAGATCTAGCCAATAAGAGGTTAAAACTAATGGGCCAAGCAGTGTTTAAAAGAATACAGTTTCCATGTAATTATTTCGGGTAAAGCTAACCGGGTGGCGGGACGCAGCCCTGCCGCTCCATCAGCACTCGTATTAAAGGTATGTGCCACCATGTCCAGCTTTAATGTTTAATTTTCAATGTATGGTTTTCAGAAGTAAATAATTTTAGTAATTAAAGCATCTAAGATAAGCCATCTTATTAAACAATACATACATATAAGGAACATTATGTACTATATATAGACACATATTATATAGCTATGCCTTTTTGGTTTTTTGAGACAGGGTTAGCTATGCTTATTTTATCTAACATATGACTTATCTAATTCAGTGTGATACCAAATATATATTATATACAGTGTATAATATACAGTATAACATAATGTATCTACATGTATGGTAATAAAGGAGTCTCACTGAATATGGTGGGTCCACGCCTTCACTGCCCTCAGTCATTCTTCGTCACTGACATGGATCTTTGTCTACCTTTCTCCTGTTACTTGGGACATATTCAGAACTATAATATCAGTATTTAAGGTCTGTGCTTCTTTCCCCTAAAGCATTAGCCTTCTTCCTGTGGTTAGATGATCAACACGGTTATTAGTTGCTTTTCTTTTTTTTTCCTTTTTCTTTCTTTTTTAAAATTTTTAAATTTTTTATTTTTATTTATTCATCTATTTATTTTTGAGACAACATCTTACTATGTAGCCCTGGCTGGTTTGGAACTCACAAGAACTTCCTGCCTCTGCCTCCTGAGCATTGAAATTCAAGACATGGCCACTTCTCCCAGGCAGTATTTGCTAGCTGGTGTTTTCACAGAACATTCTCTATACTTGGGATACACAACGCCCTGCTTCCAATCTCTGATTTAATTATATTTTCTTTAAAGAAAAGTTTCCCTGGGGTAGGAAATGCAGATATGTATTCTTGCTAACTGTGTTCACTTGTATGTATGAACACACTTTCCGTAATGTCTGCATCTGCAGTATAGGAGATCAGATTGATGCCCTCAGTGACAGTGAGGGCTAAGTTGTTGGCAGGCCCCAGAAGAGGCAAAATACATCTTTTCCTTATAACTTATAACATCAGTGAGGGTGCATAAAAAGGATACTCTGTTATGAAAGAAATTTCTCCAAATGCAAAAGACATTTGCTTCATTAGCTATATATTGAAAGGAAACTACTTGGAGCAAGCCAAGTACGGTGGCTCATGCCTGGAATCCAGCACCTGGCAGCTGAAGACAGAAGGCTGTCAGGTTCAAGAATACCCTGGGTTATAAAGCGAGGTTAAAAGAGTTCTGGATATTGATTGTATATCAATCTGAATGTACTAGGGACTGTCTACTGACTCGTAAAATAATTCAGACGGTCAATTGTTCTATATTGTGAATTTTAGGGTAAAAACAAAAAATGGGCTCACTAGTAGAGCATGTGTTTGGCATACAGAAAGTCATGGTTCAATCTATAACACCTCAAACAAAACCAAAAAGTTATTGCTTAGTGATGTTAAGTTGTAGAAAAAAGGCATGGTGAGATTACAAGAGCATGCTTTGTATTTCATCATAACATAGCAAAAATAGATAGGTAAAATTGATGCAGAATAATTTTAATATAAGAAAACAAACTAAATAAAAGCAGTATCATTATTACCACAGAATCAGAGTACTTTCTAACTCAGAACAGCATTTCATTTCAAGTATTGAAATGAAAAATCAAATTTAAATGAATAAACTTTCTACACTTTATGCCTACTTTCAAGTTGATTTCTCACTTTCTTCTGTCTGTATAAATTATTTATTTATAAAGTTATTTATACCTATGGGTGACCTTAGTCTGGTCATTGACCTTAGCTAGAGTTTCAAGTGTTATTAAACTATGCCCTTTATCATTTAAGATGAAAATATCTCTGTAAATACAATTTCAGTTCAGTTTCTTATGGTTGCTGAAGTCCAGGAAATGATTTGTGGCAGCATTCAGAATAAGGCAAAAGAGGGGCTAGAGAGACGACAAAGAGGTTGCGATCACCAGCTGCTCTTATCAAAGGCCTGGGTTTAGATCTCAGCACCCACAAGGTGGCTCACAACTGCCAGTGACTCCAATTCTAGTCCACCCAGTGCCCTCTTCTGGCCTCCATGCACAGCAGGAGCTCTGGTGGTACACGTTCATACATCCAGGCACTCATACACATAAAATAAAAGAATTACTTTTTAAAAAGCAGTTTAGAACAAAGGATAGATTCCCTGGGGAGGGACAGTGAAGGCTCTCCCTGCTTGCCATGCATTGCCATCAGCAGCTCCATTGTCTCTTCACAGCAAGGACTTTTGGTTCCTGAGCCCCTGCTCACACCCTCAGGCTACAGCCAAGAAACTCCAAGTCCTGATCATTGCTCAGGGGAGACCCAGAGGCCACAGAAAGGGAGAAGAGGCAGGGAAGGTAGAAAGATCAGAGCTTAAAGCCCCTGCCAAGTGAATAGGGAACCCAGTGTTGACAGAACACTTGGTAGAAGGAAAGAAGCAGGAAATAGTTCAGGCCACACTGTCCCCAAGTGTCACCTAGAATGGGGTCATCCAGGTACAACCTCTGTTCTACACTGTGTGATGCTCTTCCCTAGGGATTGCCAAAGTACCGCAGGAAGAGCTGACTTTGAGGTCCACTACTGCCTCCTTCTCTCCGTTTGTTGCCCTGTTGTCCTTTCTGCTCCTCCAGCATCTTCCACCTCCTTTTTATTCTTACCTGAGTCCTGACTCTCATAATCTTTCTCATCACTGTTGTGGATTTTTTTCCTAATGTACATGTGATGTGTATTCATGTGTGTGCACGTGATGGCCTGATGGAAAATTTCCTTAATTCACTCTCCATTTTATTCACTGAAACAGGGTATCTCAGTTAAACCCAGAGCTCACTGACTTGGCAAGTCTGGCTAGACAGACCAGACAAAGGGAGTCTCGGCCTTCCCTGTGCTGCTGGAATTGTAGATATCCAGCCATATCTATCCAGCATTCACATGTGTCCTGGGAACCCATCTCTAGTCCTCATGTCTGCACAGCAAGTGCTGGCTGCCCCTCGTTCCTGCCCACCAATGTGCATTTGATTTCACCTCTCTTGAGGAATGGCTGAGACAGTCAACTGGATCTGTATCTCAGAGATGCCAGAACCTCCACCAGGACCATCACTTTGGATGGAATTAAGTTGTTTGGACTTAAATGCAGGGTAGCTCAGACCCAGGGTGTCTCTCAGTGGCAGAGCAATTGTCTGGCATGAATAAGACCCCAGGGTCAATCTCTTAAGGGGAAAAAAGGAAATTCTTTGTGTTTAACCCACGGTGCATGCGTGCCCTGTACTGTTCCTGCTTCCCAAACTCCCCTTGTCTCTATACACTCTCCCTAGTAGACCTTTTCTGTGGGGTTCAGGTTTACTGAGGCACCTAGATCAGGACCACCCATGGCCTCACTTCCCAAGGAGAAGGTATGGATTCCCCAGAGACCCCCCCCAAGCTGATGATGCTCTGTAAAGATGCATCTCTTTATTCAAACTGATGTTCACATTTTTAATTTGCAAAGCTAAATACTTTGTGTTTCCCAAACAGCAGAATTTACCCACAGTTTATTTTGGATCCATACATTTTCTACTTTTATGTTACTAATTTTAAAGTTCTGTAACAACATTCCTTAAAGCTGGTGATACTATATTGAATCCTTCCATTAAAATGAGATGACATTTACTATATCTCCTTGTGTACACAGAAATAAAGATTTCTAATTACAAAGGTAAAGTCACCTGTTCACTGCTTTCTCATTCAGTGCCCAGTCCTCAATCTCATTCCATCCAGTAGATCAATACGCTATGTTTGAGAGGCCTCCAACTTTAATCCTATCCCAGCCTTACACTGTCCCACAGGCCAGAGTGTCATGTCTCCCATTGAAAGCTGTCCCGAGACGCAGGACAGAAACATTCGTCACTAGGTTCTCATGCTGTCTTAAGGCACTCTGGTTGCCAATTTCACTAAAAATAGTTAAAACCATCTTGAAGACCAGTGACGTTCCCACATCCTGAAGGTCAAGACCCAACTATAGTGCTGAGATGAAGGCTTTTACCAAAGAAGATTCAACCTTCCCACAGTCACCATCTCAAGGACTAAAAAGCATCTTTATTCTGCACACTTCAATCCCACATTGTAGTTTCCTTTTAGGATTTCATTATTTTTAATGTGTGTGTGTGTGTGTGTTTGCATTTATATATGTTCATGTATGCCCATCTGTCTGTGTGCCGCAGGAGGCCAGAAGAGGGTATAGGATCCTCTGGAGCCAGAATTATAGTTGGTCATGAGCCACCTCATGTGGGTCCTGGTAACCGGGCTCCAGTCCTCTGAAAGAGTAGCAAGCATCCTTAACTTCTGGACTGTCTCTCCAGTCTCAGGGACTTGATTTTGGATAATCTGTGCCATTTGGTATTGTGATTTGAGACTGCTGAGTCCTAGGACGTATCTTGTCCCCTCTGATTCCCTCTCCAGTCAACTCTTCTGTCATTCACTTTACCTTGCCCTGGACAGGGCCTACCTACACAGGTAACTCCAGGGACTGGGATTTAGTTTGTGCCTAGCATGAATGAGGCTAAAGGTTCGCTCACTACTACTAAAAATAACAACAACAACAACAAAAACCTATCTAGGTTATGTAAGTACTTCATCTCTAATCGGTCTTTCATTTCAAGGTGTCTGCACTGCAGGCGTCTCTATACTAAGTCACTATTGATCTAAGGAATGAAAATAACGCAAAGCAAAACAAAAGTCTAAGACAGGAAGCAGAGTGTATAGCATGTTGTAACCTATACAACAGGCAGCAGGATAGAGCATACATGTATCTATCTGTTTAGCAATGCACTGAATATAGAAGTGTACACTGAAAGCTAGGAATGCTGGGTGTGAAGGCAGACTCCAGAACTTGGGAGACTGAGGCAGGAGGATTGCCAGCTCCTAACTAGCCTGTTCTATATTGGGAGATGCGAAGTCTCTAATTAATAAATTAGCACTAGTAATAATTAGCTGTGATGGGTTAGGGCAGGAAGTGGACAGGTAGGAGACACAAGCTTTGATGGGGTGTATGTTTGCATTCCCGTCCTGGAGCTCTGTGAAAATACTGTTTACTCAAACAGTTTTTGAAGGAGGAGAAATGATTTAAGCATTATTCTGATTAAAGTTGAAACTTAGGAATGTATTCGTGATTGCCTGGACCCTCTGATTTGCTATAAACTGTGACAGTCTTGCCTGTATTGTGTGGGATATTCTGCTTGGCCCCAGGTGGCCTTCACAGGCCAGTCTCTTGCCTTTGGACACCTTCTTCCCATGCCCACTCTTCAGTTACTTGTAGACAAGCTGTTTCTCAGCAGCCTCTGCCCAGGAAAACTGTTCACTTTCCCCTTTGCACTGCCAGTGCCTTAAGCGCACTCTGAATCCAGCCTATACTGGACTGTCAGTGAGTCCTCCTGCTAGATCAGGTCACATGAGGTGGGAAGACTCCCCTTAACTGTAATATGACCGGCACATCAGTCCCTGCCACCATGACTTCCTGACAAGGCAGACTGTGAGCAAGATAACCCCCTTCCCCTTAAACTGCTTCTGTCAGGTGCTTTGTGCCAATAACGTGTAAAGTGCGGAACACAGGGTCACGTCAGTCCTACATGACTGGAAAACAGTCAGTCCACAGTGGAAAGCAATGCTGTCTTGCAGGCAGTATTTCAGTGCCAGGATAAACCTTGTTTTTGTTTAGGCTCTTACAGATCAAGAAATCTCACTGAAGACCGGTGTGTACAAATAAAGCCATGTGTGGGCCTCAGAAACAGTTCCACCCTTCTCCTCCCCTCTCACGCTATACAGTGGCCCGGCTCCCTGGGGAAACAGAGCCCAGTGGCCTGGACATCTATAGCCCTGTCTCTCAGCCTGATAGCACAGCCTTTCCCTGCACAGGAGCGCTCACCAGAGGCTGTTGCCTTGGTACCTATAGATGGCTTTCAAGCAGTGGGGTTTCCTGTGTTGGTTATTTTCCTCCAAAAACCTAAATCATCTGATCTAGTGGGAAGGGGGGAGAGGATTGATTATTTATGTCTTGCCAGCTTTCCATTTAAAAATGCCAGGGTCACCAGGATGGAACAGGAAAGCTCAGTAAAGGATTTGTTTTCTTTCCTTCCCAAGTACATGCTGTCTCTTTTTTTGAAGTAGCCACCGAGGGTGTCGTTTATTTACATATGTATAAATAAACACATAAATATATGTAAGCCAGTCCATTTCCTGTACTGCCAAGCTAGAAGGCTTTGTCTGTGAGAGGGGGTGGTGTTTACTTTTTTCAACAACATGGTAACATATTTATCATTTCTCTTCTCAATATTGTATTTTTGTGTGGCCAAAGAAATGTCCAGTTGTAGTGAAATATACAAAACAGAGGTTTAAGGCTCTCCCTACCTTGACAGGTGACTGGCCTAGCTTGTGTCCCTTACTACTTATGACGTGAGCAGTTGGTCCAGAGTAGGCTGTTTTTAACAGAAAGTTCAATCAAGCAGCACACATGATTCTCCAACTCATTTGTTCTTTGCTTGTCTGTCCCCAACAGTGTCACCTGTAGTTCAGTCCAGCCTGGAACTTGTTCCATAGCTTGAAGATGACCTGGATAGCTTGTTTTTCCTTAACTAAGAAACCTTGGTTATCCTCTTTCCTGGTCACTCAGCAGGTTCCTTTGTGAAAAGTCATGTTCTTTATACATCATACGATGGATAGGCTACCACAGTTCTTCTGTGTTCTACCTTTTACCTTTTGTCTTATTTTGGTTTCCCTTGTTTTTGTTAGTTACTCCTATGAGCTAAATTCTCTTAAAGTGGAATTGCTAAGCAAAAAGCTTTTGTGTTTCAGAATTTATTCTCAGACTGGCTGTAAAAAGGGATTTCAGCTTCACCCCAGTAGTGAATGGGTCCGTTTTTTCCCTCTTCTACGATATGTGCAATCAATCTTTTTAAATCTTGCCAGTCTGTTGGCATCGGTTATTTAAATTTGCAATTCTTCAATTAAATGGGGTTGAAAGTCAGAAATGGTGGCTCACTTTATAATCCTAGCACCTGGGATGATGAGGCAGGAGGATTGTCATGAGTTCTAGGCCAACCTGGGCTGCAGAATAAGACAGTCTCAAAAAAGAAAAGTAAATCAATAAAAGGAAAAAGAATGAGATTGCGATTTTAAAAAAATGTTTTTTGATGATTTTATATTTTTGTAACGAATTCTCTTTTCCTATTCTTTCTTTGGAGTTTTACTGCTTTGTTTATATGGAGAGACACTGTGACAATCCATGATGCTTAGCTCTAACAAGAGCTTCTGTTATTTTCTTTTCTTGAAACAGGTTCTCTCCATGTAACTATTCCTGGCTGTCCAGGAACTTGCTATTAGACCAGACTAACCTCACAGATCCATTTGCCTCTGCCCCTGGAATACTGGGATTAAAGGCATGGGCCACCACATCTAGCCAGCCCTGAATATATATATATATATTGAATATATATATATTGAATATATATATTGAATATATATATATTGAATATATATATATGAAATATTTTTCTTCTGTGGCATCATTTCCTTTCCCTTCCTCTCCTTCTCTTCCTTCCCCTCTCCCTGCTCCCTCTCTCTCCTGCCCTCTGCATCCCTAGAGGACTGTCTGGCAAATGGGAAAGAGGCACAGGGCTTGCAGTTATTGGCATGTGAGCTGAAGAGCCACCGTGCCCTTCGCTCTATGCTTTCTCCCGCTCTTTGTCTAAGTTCATTTCTTGCATATGACACAAAAAGTTTCCAAGACTTAAAACTTGGGGTCTGAAAACACTTAAGAGGGGTCTTCTGTAATACCGCAGCCAGCTTCAGGGGAGACAGGCCTCCTTTTCGGAACATCAGGTGGTGACTGTCCTGGCCAGCATACCTGCTGTAAGGAATCACCAGTGGTCCAAAACCGCAGGGGACAATGCAAAGCTCCACACAGTGGTAATTACTGTTATTGTTCTGACATCCTGAAATGTCAGCCTGAATTCCTACCAGCAAATGCAATATGGGAGAAAATTAAAGCTGTGGTGACATCATGCAAGCAATAAAGAGGCGTCCTGGCCTGTGATGCTCACTTGTTTTCCTGAGGCCACCAAGAGAGGATCTCTCACTTGGAGAGATGGCACTGTTGAGCCTGGTCTTCTTTTGAGTGGATACAGGGTCTTTGCTAATCTCAGCAGAGTGTTTGCTTTGGTCAGAAGAAGTCCCTCTTTGGGCTAGAGAGCAGAGGCCCCCGTGTGCCCTCACCGGCGGCATATGTGGCTGGGGCCCTGCCTTCATTCTGCAGCACCTACTCTTCCCTCTTGGAGAAGATCTGAAGAAGGCTCATCCACTCCAGCACCTCAATGGGGGGCCGGAATTGCTGTGGCTGTGGCTGTGGCTGTGGCAGGTGTAATGGCTGTGCTAACAATCGTAGCATGAGTGTGGACTCTCGAAACAGGGGCCTTGACTCCCGGAATAGATGTGAAAATTCCAGAAACAGGTACTATGACCGGGATCTTGAGGTGAGTCCTTACTGAGAGTCTTCTGTAGCCTTGGGTTTCTTGTTTTGTTTACAGTATCTCTTTAAAGATGTTCAAAGTGAAGCCTGTGAGTGGGAGCCAGCGCTTATTCCTGGTGTCGATCGCTAAATGATTTAGTCTTCCATCTGCCAGTATCCCGTTCAGTATACCTACGCATTCTTCTCTCTCTTCTCTGCTCCCCTCTTCCCCTTGCCTTGTGTTAATTTTTCTTCTAGTTGGCTATAGTTTAGTTAGTGAAGTAAATGTCTTGGAAGCTCATCACTGTGGGATATTGTTCTCTGAGACTCAGCCCTGTCTGTATGAAGCTTTTCAGAACCCTGTGTTGTAAAAATACATATAAACTTGCTTCCTATTTTCTCTAAAACTGTTTTGCTTTGTGCTGGATACTAAGTTCTTATTAGAGCTAGATAATAAACCATAAAGATGGTTGAAGGATGAGAGGTGGGGGACACAGCACAGTTGGTAGAATACTTGTCCAAAATGCACAAGGCTTTGGGTTCGATCCCTAGCTCTGCATAACCTAGGTGTGTTGGCCATACCTGTGATCCCAACACTGCACCAGAAGCAGGAATTCAAGGTCATCTTTGGGTGCATAGTAAGTTTGAGGCCTGCTTGGCATACAGGAGACCCTGTCACAAAGCATACATCAAGATGGTTTGAGAAGTGGCATTTGAGGAAAGCGGATGATCATTTTCAGATTCTGGTTCTGTGTTTGTAGTGCTGAAGACCAAGCCCAGGCCCTTATTTGTGTGAGGCAAGAGCTCTACCATCGAGCTATATCTGCTGCCTCTGTTTTCAGCTTCTAATCCACAGCTCAAAACTGCCTTTTGTGTACCACATTTCACCAGCTGTAAGATGAAGAGACGGCTCCGGCTCTCAACCTTGATGGTTTCCCCATCACCCCCACTCTGGGTGTAGAACCTGTGCTGCTCTGTAAAATGCAGAAGCTGTCACCACCAGCTCGCACTTAGCTTTGATGCTTATTTCCTCTGTTCTCCACCTGTAATAGTACAGATACATTTACTTTGTTCTGCGCATGGGAACTTTGAAGCTGTTGGATGGAATGCATAAAATGTGTGTCAGCCTTGTTTTGTAATATGCTCTAGGAAAAAGCATGTCCTATAAACTATTCTCTCTCTTTTCCCCTGTCAGAGTACTGATCTAATTAACGAAACAGGCAGTTTATTTAAAAATGTGTATATGTTTGTATGCATAGACACATAGAGACACTTTTGAAGAACATTGAAGTGTTGAATGACAGTTAAAGCATTTGATGTCAGCCCTTCTCTGACCACATCAGTCAGAGCACCCTTTCAGATGTGTCCTATACTGGGGATGTCGGTCTTAATCACTATTTATCCCTACAACTGTTGGCTTTACTATTCTGGCCTCCGAGTGCCTCTCTCTGTCCCTCTCTCAGTGGATCCTAAAGTCGGAGAGTCTTAGTTTAAAACACTGCCTAGAGAGAAGCCTAAAGTCGTTATACAGAGATGCATGATCTTTGCTAATTATTGGCTAATTAGCAACTCTCTAGACATATTTTTTAGTAATTTCCAATCATCAGTTTGAAAGAAAATGTTCAGAAGAACTTGGGAGAAAACTCAAATATGTGGCTGGAAGACACAACCAGTAACACTAACTTCAATGCACAGAGCCTCAGTGACAGCTTATAATTAGGAGAGACCTCTGTGATTGTGGAGTAAGTGCAGGCAAGCAGGGTCATCTCAGTACACAGAGATCCAAGGGCCCATGTCCACCTCGCAGAGTGAAGGGCTTACGAGCCTGAGAGCAGACATGCTGCTCCCTACGGTGATCCTACTGAGATCCCTGAGCACCGAGGAACTAAGTTTGCTTAACTTTAGAGTAAGAGAGGTGGAGGAATTTAGGTCCCGGGCATTACAACATCCACTGTGAAATATCTCCCTGTTGATGATGTTGCCACTCCAATCACAGCCCTCAGATGTTCTGATAACCTTTGCCTAAAAATTTTCAAACTAAGAAAAGCATGCTTGCTTCAAGAGTTAACTTCTAGGCCAGGAGTGGCGGCACATGTCTCTAATACCAGCCCTTGGGAGTTAGAGGCAGGAGGATCTCTGTGTGTTCAAGTCCAGCCTGGTCAACATAGGGAGCTCCAGGACAACCAAACAAAAAACAAACGTTAACTTCTAGCCAGGATTGTGGACACAGGCCTGTAATCCCAGATAACTGATAAACTGAAGCAGGAGGTTCAGAAATTCAAGTATTGTCTGGGCTACAGAATGAGTTCAAGCCCAGCCTCTTCAACTAGGAGACCTGTGTCTAAATGAATAAGTGAACAGGCTGAGGCTGTCGTTCCAGCACTTACCCAGCATTGACACGACCCTCGGTGTCCAGTTCAGTCCTCACAGGAAAAAAAAAGCCCTAAGAATTTGGGAGTTAGATAAAAATGTTTCACCATAATGTACATGTTAATGAAAAATATTGGATGTTTAAATACTTTACAATATACATAGTAAGCTAAAAGAGAAACTTTTCAGGGAACCATCATCCAGTTTTTGTTTTATTTTCAAACTGTAATAATCCAAATATGTATTTATCTTTAAATTCTGATCAAGCACTACCTTACATATAAAGATTCTCCGGGTTTCTGGAGTCTTCTCTGACATTGCTCGTGTTCTCATGGAATTTTGTAACATTCTAGTCATTTCTCCATATTGAGAAATGGTGTCTCTTTCCAGTAGGAAATGACTTCTTCAGAACAGAGAACTTACATCTTTTAAAAAATAAAGTGTATTATTTCTGCATGATGCGTGTGGGCACACACGTGCCATAGCATGTCAGAGGACAACTTTGTGAATTTGTCCTCTCCTTCCATCTTCAGGGAATCAAATGTGGTCACCAGGCTTACACGGCAAGAGCCTTTACTCACTGGGCCGTCTCCTTGGGAATAAAGCATCAAATGCAGCTAAAGGGCAGAGCCCACCAGCTTTGGCTTCTCAGAATGAGTGGCTAGGAACTGGAATAGATGGCAGTCTGTGGTGGGTCCCTCAGCAGCATATGGTAGTGCTTCCCAGACTCCGGGAGGAACGGGAAGTTGGCTAGGAGAGGAACTTGGGCTTGTCTGCTTCAGTTCACATCTTCAAAGCTCAGAGGACACCCGTCACCACCACCACCACTTTGTGTCTGTTGCTGACATTTGGCTGAATCTGTACAGATTTCTTTTTAATAAAACATTGAGGTGCTGGAAAAACTCTTGGAAATGACTAGAATAGATTATACGTAATCTTCTGTCTCTAGTATCTGATTTTATGAACTATTTTTATTAATTCACCTTATTCTCATATTACTTTTTTTTTTAAAAGAGAAACAGATTTGGGGCTGGGGCTGACAAGATGGCTTACCATGTAAAGGTGCTTGCTGCTGGTTCTGGCAACCTGAGTTTGTTCCTTAGAATCCACATGGTGGGAAAAGAGAACTGACTCCTACAAAATTGTACGATCTGGAGAGAGAGGGAGAGAGAGAGAGAGAGAGAGAGAGGGAAAGAGGGGGGGGGGAGAGGGAAAGAGAGAGAGAGAGAAAGAAAGAAAAGACATTTTGTCACACTGATACCATTAACTTCCTATACCCCCATATCCATACAGATCTTCTTGCTCTGGTATTGCATACTCTTCTTATCTATTATTTCTTATAAATATTGTTTATGTTCAAGGACGCTTCCTGTGTCTACTGGATTTCTGGTGGTGGTGGTGGTTTGTAATAGCACTCTTCAGTTTAATTGTTTTTGCATTCTATTTTTATCTATGCATCAGTGATCTTAACTGTTTAGATACATCCCTTCTTCCCAGTCATTTGTAAAGCCACCAATTGGAATGATAATCGAGTTGCAATTACTAGGAGAGGGCCATTGGCTAAGCTGGTACTTTGACCTCAGGTCGCTAGACACTCTTGCAATGAGTGATCTTCTATACCTTAATATTTTCTAAAACATGATCTTTGAAACAGCAAGTTCTGGCAAGGGTGTGAGTAAATGTGCAGTAGTTATCACCCCAAGTTGAAAACGGAGCCGTAAGTAATTTCAGAGCATGAGCAGTAATGAGGGGGTTGGGTGGACAGAGAAGAACCACCAGAAGGTCAGAGTACATGAAATGAAGGAAGGGATTAATGTCACCATGTGCTTAGCATTCACACAAAGCCTACTAAGAGGCCTGTAGGCAGAGTTTTTCACCAGGACTGCTGGCTCCCCAATAAACTCACAGAGGCTTAATACTGATTATAAATGCTTGGCCAATAGATTAGACGTGTTGCTAACTAGCTCTTACAACTTAAATTAACCCATATTTTTTATCTACGCTCTGCCACGTGGCGATACCTTTTTCCAGCATGGCATCTTTGTCTTGTTTCTCCCTGAGTCTTCTGGTAACTTCATTCCCCTTCTTCCCTGAGTGAGCTCTCTTTTTGTCTGCAACCTCTGCCTGCCCAGCTATTGGCCAGTCGGCTCTTTATTAACCAATGAGAGCAATACATATTCACAATGTACAAAAAGATTGTTCCACTGCACAGGTTCTAGCCCTTCTGCAGGCTTTTGTTGTTATTTTTTATTTGTCTTGGATTTTGTTTTATATTTCTTTTGAGATAGACTCTCACTGGCTGGCCTAGAGCTTCCTATGTAGACCAGGCTTGCTTTAAACTCAAAGGGATCCCTGCTTGCTTCTTTCTGCCTTCTAAGTACTGGAATTAAAGGTGTGTGCGACCATACCTGGCTATTTTTTCATTTTAATTATGTGTGTATGTCTGTGTGGGGATATGTGCACATGAATGCAGGAGGCCTGCCCTGAGGGGGCCAGAAGAATGGATTGGATATGCTAGAGCTGGAGTTACAGGTGGTTGTAAACTACCCTGCACGGATGCCGGGAACTGAACTAGGTCCCCTGCAAGAGCAATAAGTACTTTGAATCACTGAGCCATCCCTCCAGTCCCTTTTGTTTTGGCAGTTTTTACTGTTAAAATTTTGCCATGTCTTAGCCTTATCCTTTGTTCCTTTCTTGGCATGTGTGCTGTTTACTATTCATTTAATACTTGATGGGGCTATCTTAGAAGCTGCTTATATAAAGAATTATCTACATTACTAGTGCTTAGCCTAAACCAAGACTAAAAGAAATGGCAGACTAGTGTTTTAAATTTAAAACTAAGATAGTCTGTATTAGTTATATTTAACACTACCTTGTTCTGTTGCATTTAGGAAAGGCATCAGGACAAAGGAGCTGGTTGAATGTAGGAAATAACAAGCTGGCCCAAGGAGACTGTCTCTGGGAAGAAGAAAGGGCACAGAAAGGAACCTGAATAGAAGCTCTTTTCCCCCATAAGTGTTGGGTGGGGGTCCATTTATTAAATGCAGACAGAGAAATTGTTGTGAGGTCTTAAGCAAATACAAATATGTTATGGTAGATGAAATATGGAAAAGAGTGGCATTGGTCCTCTTGGTGTAATGGAAGAGTTGTGCACAGGAGATACAAAGCTTTGAAAGCAGTTGGGGAGGGACTCTCAGGAACTGCTTATGTGGGTTTGAGCAGTGGCAGAGGCGGTTGAGTGGGATAAAGTAAAGACTCTGAATGCAAATCCCTTGTATCTTGTGATCAAAAGTGGACAGACACGATTTTAAACATTTTGATTGAGAGGCTAGAGACATGCCCCTGGTGACAAACTTGAGTCTTCGGACAGGAACTGACTCACATGGAAATCCATCTGTTCACTTTAGAGAATGCTGAGATTGAAGTAGTCTCTTGAAAACTAGTTAGAGAGATGTGGGATATTTTCATAACAAGTGAGAAGCTAAAGGTTTTTCTGTCATTAATTTATTAAAGTTTGTAAATTTGCACCAAAATTCACTTGTCAGCAACATCTAACCAGGATAGATATGAAGCACCGTGTCTTTACTTATCTCACTTGCGTAAATAGCATATATTTTGTCATCAAAACTGCATTTGTCATGCTATCCACAGAGGTCATCTTCCCCAAATCTGAAGGTTCTTCCAAACATTTCTGTGTCCAGTACTTTTCATGCAGGGTGGAAAGCTTGCAGCAAGCTCAGAGAAAGCAGCAGTAAGGAGTCTTACGGAATCACGGAACTGGAGGCCATCTCTAAGAGCTAAATAAATGGTCATAGGCTTCGAACGGATGATTAAGATTAAATTCCAAACAGAAACAAATAGAAAAATGTAAAAAAAAAAGGAAATTCAAAAGGTAAATAAGAATATTGTATTTGGCCAAAGGAATGATGTTGAACTCCTAGAGTTCCTAAAGATTGTGGGAGCAGGAACAGGTAGTCATGCTGCTCCAAACTTACTCCTAGTCTTCCACCCCAGGAGAAAAACTCTTTGGAAACAGAAATATTTTAGAAGAATCTTCAGATTTTGGGAAGATAGGTCTATGTGCAAAGCATAATAAATACATCAATAGTTTTGATGGCAAACTATATGCTATTTACTCAAGTGAGACAATTAAAGACACAGTGTTGGAAACTAGGTTCTGAGGTTTGTCTTCAGACTGATGGTGAAGTCAAGAATGAGGTGGGTAGTGGCTGTCAGGGGGGGTCACAGTTGGGGAAGGCTCTTTGGTAAGACGGGACAAACCAGGCAGCTTCAGAAGCTAAGAACAACACAAAGGAAGTGGATCAGAACTAAAATGACTTCAAAGTGAGGGAGGTGCAGGTCACTGGAGATCGGGGTGCTGAGCCTGATGGCACATCATTTTGTAGAGTAAAACACACCGGTCAGTTAAGAACACTGCAGTGACATACATGAAGAAGTTCATGCTGGGGTTCATTTTCTTTCTGGAGAAAGGGGTAAATTGGTGTTGGAAGAGTGTGATTTGTCAGTAACCACCTGATAACCACTGGCAGGCGTAGTTGGAGGTAACAGGCCACTAATGGCTGCAGAAGGGCCCGGATGAAGGGAGTGTCCGAGAGTCATTGTCTAGACCCAGGAGGGGCTGTTTGACCATGACTTCCGTGTTATTCAATGGGATGCAAAAGTTCCAACCCACAAAAATGTGGGGTCCTTCCATTCTCCCAGCAGACAGGTAGATGGGACCTATGAAATGAGGCATACCATGTGATCCTTGTTGTTGGGCTGCCCCCAAATAAGCCAATAGCTAAGCCAGGTCTAAGACTGTGACTGTAGCAGCAATCTGCTCCTTCCTTTTGTCCTCATCTCACTGATCTTTCTGTACAGGACAGCTGGAACCACTCTGTTGTGTGTCATTCCCATCCCATCATTCTCCTGCTTGGGTCCCAGGGGCTCCTATACCAAGAAGAGAACCCCTTGTCTTCCTGCAGGTTCTCCATTCGTTGTGACACAGGGTGTGCCCCTGCCTCCCTTGCTGCTCATCGTCCACCACTCCTCACCCCTTACGCCTCCTGAACTCTTTCTTACTGGGAGAATAATATAGCAACACCTGTTTGCTTGGTCTAGAACACACCTTGGGGTGTCTTCAGGGACTGATTGCCACTCACCTGTCACATTTCCTTTAAATGGTACCTCTGCAGGAAGGCCACTCTGACACCTCAGTCTATAGGAATTGTCCACAGAGTACAAATCAGTGTGACATTTTCCTGTTTGTTTTTGTCTGTCTTCCGCATCTTGCAACATAAACCAGGAAGCAGGGATTTCTGACTCTTGCTCACAGCTGTCCCCATTTTTAGCATCATGCCTGGCATACAAAGAGGGCGCAATGAAGTCTTCCGACTGAGAGAAAACATATTCTTTCTGTTTCTTTTATTTTGGTTTGATTTGTTTAACTATTTTATTTCCCAAGGACCTCTTAACACTTAGCAGGCATTAAGAGTTTGTTAGTTTTCAAGCAGGCTTGTTCACCTTGGTTTGATGTAGTAGTAAGGGACTCTGCTGGCTCTCCAGAGCAGGGCGGTAGTTGCTGGTACTAACCATCCTGCAAAGCTTCTTAGTCAGTTAAGTCCAAAACCTGTTTTGTTCCCTTCTTATCAACTGCCCCCAATTAAGAATATTAAAACATAAAAAAATCTCCCCTCATAGATATCTTACTTATCAGAAAGCCATTTTGGGTTAGGAAGCAGTTTTGTAACCAACAGTTTTGGCGGCTCCACTTGTAAGTCCACGTTCTGGCTGTCATCTCTGTTGGGATGCTCCTGAGTGCTCAGACTGCCAGACTGAGTCCCTTTTGGTTGAGGACATTTCCTGCTATTCCTCTCCCCAATGAGTTCAATATCAGCCAGGTAAACATGGCACAGTGATACACGCAGAAGAACTAAAATACCAGCATGCCCTTCCCTCACGGGGACCCACTGAGAGACAGAAATAAAACACTGGTGCTTCACGAAGATGAGCGCAGAGCAGGAACCCAAAGGGCAGTATGTAATCATTCGCTGAAGTGAGTGTAGATGTATTCAGACCACCCTCCTTCCTGTGACTGACGCAGCTGTGCTGGGCTCTAACACTGTATAATTAATACGTGCCATACCTCAGGGCCATGCTGCCTGCTGGTGCCACGAAGCCTGCTTACAATTAGCAACATACAATCATTAATTAGTCCATACTCGAACCCCTGAGCTGGGTATCATTATTTCTGCTTTGCAAACAAGGAAAAACAAGGGTGCCAGGGCCCAGGCTCCGAGTAGCATGTCGCTGGGCTTAATAAAGAATCTTGGAATTCCTCATTCTAAATGGATTTCCTGCACTAGGGAGTCTATCTGTATTACTGCGGAAGACTGCCCAGTGGGAATAGCTCCAAAACAAGTTAGGCTCGCAACCTATTCCAACTCCAATCTTGTGGGTTTCTGCATGAAAGGAGACTGCTTACTGCATGGCATGGTGGGAACTGGAGAGGAGGGACCGTGGCAGGAGAAGAGGGGCTGGCTTGCCTCAGTGAAGAGCAGGGACATGCTGTAACTTTTGGTCTTTAGAGATGTTGCCTGAGCTGAGCATTTTGAGAATGTCACTTGTCTGGAGAACGTGTATTCTTTGCAGAGGGGCTGAACATGCAATTTGGCATTCCTCTCCAGAGCGTTTCTGTAAATTCTGTAAGTTCAGAACAGACAAGTCTGGTTTTAGCAGCCCTTCAGCTGGGGGATTGGGGGAGGAGGTGCGGCAAGAACAAGCCTGGGAAGAGAGTGCTCACATGCCCCTGTTTCGAGGTGGCTGCCTGGTCTGCTGGAAGGGAAAGATACCTAGTTTCTGCTAACCACGTTTCCAAAGGATATTGTCTATTTTAGTCTTCTGTATAAATTATTCAAATAATTTCAGAAGCTGCTGTGCACCCAGTAGGTGATGCGGTGCCTGGGAGTTGATTTCTGGAACATCTCGCACCACAAGGGTTCTGAGAGTTCAGGTTTTTAGCTGCCTGTCACTTCCCAAATCAGTTAAGCACTAACAAACAGAGAATAGGTAGGCTGTGAGTCAGCATGGAAAGGCAGTTGCTGCTGTCAGTTCTCCAAGTTCCCCAACCCCAGGCAAATGGTGCTTCAGCCCTGTTGAGTACTCTTTGTGCCAGGCATTTAAGGAAAAATAAGTTTTGTTTATTTGCATGCCGTAGACAGAAAGGAAAAGATGGATTCTTACACACCCTTCTCTTTATATTTGGTCTGAATTAGGGAGGGAAGTTTCACATTGAAGCATTTTTTTGAGCAAGTTCAGCTGACCAGTAAGACATCCAGTGGTTCAAATACATTTTTAAGCAATGCATACTATCCCTCTTAACACTGTTTATTAATATGGCTTTAGATTTTTTTGTTTTGCAAAGGAAGAAAAATATTACAGTAGTCAAGGAAAATTTTTGCAGATATAATCTACATTATATTAATCAGAAGCAGAATTTGAAAACAGTGGGGTTTTTGTTTGTTTGTTTGCTTGCTTGCTTGCCTGCTTGTTTTAATCATTCTTTTTGAGACAAAATCTCACTGTGCAGCCCAGGCTGACTGGAACTTTTCGGTCTTTCTTTGTTGGAGCCTCTACAGTTCTGGGATTATAGCCACGAGCCACCATGTCTGGCTTGGGACAGGTTGTCTTTCCTGTAAAGCTTTCCCTCCACAGAGTTATATAATAAGAATCGACTTTGTTGATTTTTTTTTTCTTTTCAAATTAAATCTGAGATTCTCATGAGCTCTAAATGCGTACTTTCATGGATGTATAAGTTACATAGGTGCCTTAGGAGACTTGGGTAGCCAAGGTGAAGCTGTAATGTGAGAAGGCTCAGAGCTCGGAAGTGGACTCTTCTAAACAGCGAAGTTTTCTTGGTGGCTTATTTTGGGGTTTGCAGGTTAAAAATGCCAGCATTTTTGTTATTGTTTTGAATACAAACTACTTAGCTTTCAATACTTATTTTTCTTTTAAAAAGAGTATACTAAACATTTTTTAGATTTTACTGTGTAATGCACAATTATTTGGATAAGAGCAATTGCACAGAAATACAGACATGTTCCCACAGATTATTGAGGTAGAAATTTGTGTGTGTGTGTGTGTGTGTGCGCGTGCGCTCGAGTGTGCAAGCCTGAATGTTCACTATGGAGTGAACTTGCAGCTCTGTACATACTGAGCACACATCTTCCCTACCTCTGAACTGCACTCTTAGCCTTGAAGTGTGTGTTCTATCTGCTTTTATAGCAAATTATCGCTTGTCTATTTCTTTTATTAGTTTTTTTTTATAGAAGTTTCCTTTTGTTACCTGTCATTTCCGACTTTTGTCAGTGTGTACCTTTCCAGGTTTTGATGTTTAATGAGTTATTTGCTTGGAAATTAGCTCACTGTGCTCCCTGGCGTCAGGAGGGTCAGAGTTGCCCTCCCCAACTCTGACACTATTTTTGTATGTACATTTCTCTCTTTGTGTACACTTATGTACATGTCTGTGTGTAGGAGCCGGAAGTCGATACTGACACTCAGAGTCTTCTTCCTTCAGGTTTCACCTTATGTCCTGACTAAACCTTGGTTGGATAGACTGGCTGACCAACAAGCCCCAAGATAAGTCTGTGTCCCCCTCCCCAGTAATGCAGTTTTAGGCACCTCTCCCCATACCTGGCTCTTTATGTTGGTCCTGGGGATCTAAGCTCAGGTCCTCCAGCTTGCATGGCAAGCTCTTTACTGTCTGAGCCATCACACCAGTGCCCCCTGCTCTCGTCTTATTCATTTTTTTGTATGAAAACTTCAAAACACCCACAAAAATAGAGATAGTAAAATAATGAACCACCACCCCACCCCACTTCCATTTACAGATACTTCAGTTTTGACAATTATCAACACCACATCTCCAGCCCATCATAGACACACAGAGAATTAAAAGTCAAACTTGGCTCTCCAGATGACTTGGTGTGTAAAAGTACTTATCACAGAAGCCTGGTTACCTGAGTTTAATTCCTAACACCCACATAAAGATAGAAATAGGAGACCAACTCCACAAAGTTGTCTTGTAAGCTTCACAAATATGCTATAGCATGCATGAACACATACACACACAAACACACAGACATGTTCTGTGTGCATATGGGAGTATACATAACATACACACATACATAACACACACATACATACACAAATAATTTTTCAAGAATCAGAAAAGCCAAAGCAACCAATATGAACTCATGTTTAACTTACTATAGATACAAATGGTTACACATACAACTTTATATTTATTTGTAACTAAGTTATTAGAGTATACACCCATATATTTTATTTTTTGGTGTTTTAAGATTTATTTTGTATGTATACATGTGAGTGCCAGTACCTATAGAGACCAGAGGCATTCGGTCCTCTGGAGCTGGGGTTAAAGGTGGTTGAAAGTCACCATGTGGACGTTGGGAATTGAACTCAGGTCCTCTGGAAGAACAGCCAGTGCTCTTAACCACTGAGCCATCTCTCCAGCTCCCCTTTCATTTCCTTGTTTTGTCAGCTGAGAGTACCTGGAAGCCGTGAGCTTGCCTGGAACTCTTTCCTGCTAATACCAGAGTCCCTTCAAATGACCCAGCATCCCCTGGGAAAATACCTGACTTTAGGACTAGTGCACGAAATATTTAAGATGAACCTGAAGTACCTTATAATGGCAGAAAGTAAAAACTGTAAAACCTGTCTAAACGCAAGAGTGAGGATATGTAAGAAAGAAATGGCAACTGGCTACAAACAAAACAAAACAAACAAACAAAAAACCCTTAACAGCCAAAGCCAGAGCACTTTGAGGAAAAGAATAAAGAGACATACTCACAGTACAGAATAAGTATCCTTCAGTCCATACTGATATTAGAAGTACAAGATGCAGATGTGCTCTGACCCCGACTCAAATCAATTGTAGAAATACATTGGAGGTAATAGGAGAAATGAGAACGCTGGCTAGGTATTTGATAATATGGAATAATTAACAATAAGCGTTTTTTAGTATGATGATAAAATTGTGGCTGTGACTTATTGAAATGTCTTTACTAGCCATGTTATTGGCCCATTTGTGGGAAATGATATATCTAGGGTTGGATTATTTTAGTTTGGACTTTGTAAATAAATAAATAAAGCTGGGGGCAGAGGGGTGGCCAGGCCTTTAATTCCAGCACTCAGGAGGCAAAGGCAGGAAGATCTCCGTGAGTTCGAGGTCAGCCTAGTCTACAGAGAGAGTTCTAGAACAGCCAGGGCTGCACAGAGAAACCCTGTCTCAAAGACAAACAAACAAATAACAACAACAAAAATAAATAGAAGAAGAAGAAAAGAGAAATGTCTATAGAAGGGTTCTGAACATCAGGCCACTGAACAAGCGTGGGGGGGGGGGACCTTGGCTTATAATTGTGCACCAGTGTGAGTCACCAGTGTGGGTCATCATACCAATACCATGTGTTAGCAACAAAAAATGAACTAAGGGGTGAATAGCTATTCTTGACCGTCAACTTGACTACATCTAGAATTAACTAAAACTCAAGTGCCTGGGTGTAGCTGTGCATGATTTTATTTTCTCAATTAAATCATGTGAACTGGGAAGTCCCTCTTTAAACCTGGGTCTTCTGAGGTGGGGAGATCTATCTTAATCCATATCTTTCGGGTGAAAAGATTCTTCTTTAACCTGAACCTCACCTTCTGCTGGCAGCCTATGGAAAGGACATGAAAGAAGGAAGCTTTATCTGCTTGCTCTCCCTGGCACATCCTTTCCTTCGCTGGCATTGGAGCCTACTTCTTTGGGATTCCAGTGTATTCTGAAGACCAGTTGAGACGTCCAGCCTCATGCACTGTACAACTGGATGCTTGGATCTTCCACTGGTAGACAGCTAATGTTAAGTAGCTAGACAACAGCCTATCAGCCATTCTAATAAATCCCCTTTTTAGATGTTTAAGTGTGTGTATATATATAATATGTATATATACATACATAGAATATATATATATATTTTCATTCTATCAGTTCTGTTCCTCTAGAGAACCCTGACTACAGTGTGTATAGGAAAACTCTGAAGCTAGATATCAGTTTTCCCATAAATATAGAATTGGTTTAAGGATTAAAGTCCCTCAAACTAAAAGAAGTCCAGTCCTAGTCATAGTTATTTTCCCCCATAAATAAGTCAGTATTTAACTCTAGACAAGATGCTGTCAAAAAAAAAAAAAAACCATAACCACAATACTGTTTTCACAATGATGAGGGGATTGGCAGTGACTTTATATTAGCAAGTATACGGTCACAGTTCTAATCACTCCAGTCCTCTAATCTGTTTTACATGGGATTTGAGTTCCTGTGCTGCAGCTTGGTCAGTGTGTCTCCTGGGTCTCTTTTAGCCTGTGACAGCTCCTCCTTTCTCTTTTCTTCCTGCCACTTTTTTACATTAATTAATTAGAGACAAGGGTCTCAGTGTGTAGCCCTGGCTGGCCTCAAACTCACAGAGATCCACCTATCCAGCCTCCCGCGTGCTGGGATTAAAGACGTGTGCCGCCACAGAAGCTGTGCCACTTCCTTTTCCTGTGAGATGTCCCACATCCTCGGTTCCTCTGGCTTTCTCCTAATGGTGTCACTGAACTTTCCCTCTATACCCAGTATTCTCTGGCAGATAGTAATCTCGCATGCAACCTTGATTCAGGTATTTGGGGAAGGATAGTTCACAGACAAAACTTTGTATTATGAAACATGTAACAGTTTCACATCTTTTTAGTATGAAGATTGATATGGTCCTCTGGATGCCTCCCTTTCAAAGTACTTATGAGACTTTGAACAGCCACTGATGACTGTTAGGTCCATCTCTTTATCCGGCCACATTTATTGACTGGGACTTTTCTATCGGAAGAACTTTCCCGCATCACATATTTTGCTACCTAAAAGGGCACATGGGAAAAACAGAACAAATGCTTGATTTAACTGCCTTATTTTCCAGTTTCTGGAATAATGAGACCTCCAGAGATATGGCCTTCATTTTCTCATTGTCTATGCTGTACTTGCAACTATGCAAGAATCCTACAAATGAACAGATAATATCAGAAAACAAAACTAGAAGCTGTGGGTTTCTTAGGTGTATGAGTCACTGGTACTTTTTAACTTTTTAAGTGGACATTTTGGGCTGGGAAGGTGTCTCTGTAGGTGGACTGCATGCTGTGAAAGCATGAGAACCCGAGTTTGATTCCCAGTACCTGTGCAGATATGGGGTGCGGTGGTGGACACCTGTAACCCCAGCACTGGGTAAAGGGTGCTGGACAGGCAGATAGATTACTTCTGGAGCCAGTCAACCTAGCCAACTGATGATCTGCATGTTCAGTAAGAGGTCCTGTTTCCAAAGATGATTAAGGGAGACAGCTGACACTAAC
>NC_022034.1:29764712-29766356 GCF_000317375.1 Microtus ochrogaster | reverse complement strand
TCCCTTGCACCCACACACAGACACCACACCAAATAAATAAATGTTTAGCAAAAAAGAGAGAACACTTGTAATAAATAGTATAAAGAAACCAGTTTTGAAAGGGAGAGAGAAGTGGCTGGCAGAGGAAGACACTTTGAGCAAGGGGTAAACATTCCCTGACACCTTCACCAGCTGCCTTCATGCACGAGTGAGAGAGAAGAATGAAAGAGAGAGCCAAAGAAAAGGTGACAGGCACAGTACAGTGAGTCATAAAAAGGAAGAGAGCAACCAAGAGCAAGCAAGACACGTGCGCTGTGGCAACATGGACTCCCACAATGCCAACTGCTGGCGTTGACCTCTGTGGTACCATTTCTCGCCTAGATTCTCTTGTCTACTTAAATACTAACCTAGGGATGAATCTTCTTTCTCAATTGTTTTTCTTTTACTTCTATGGGACATGAGACACTTTTCAAGCTGTGTGATTTCAAAACACTTTGGTCTGTTGTCATCCCCTGCACACACTGTGCAATCGCTTGTCCCGTGCGTGCACTCAGCTAAACATGGGTTTCCTTATCCACTGAGGGATATGGCACATGGGTATGTCTTTATCAGAGGAGCAGTGCTTGCTTAGAAAGAACGAAGATGAAGATTACACCTGCCAAACTACACGGTGACTCAGAGGCTGACTTGCAGTAGGGCTGAAGAAAACAAACGTGACTGCCATGAAATAAGTTTGTGGTCATCTGAAAAATTGATGTCAAAACCTCTGAGTTCAGATCGTCCCCTGAGCTCTTACATTTTTCGCCAGCGAGCTCTTACTTCTTTTTGTGGTACTGGAGGTGGAACCGAGGGTTCGCATCTGCTAGGCAAGGCGCTACCGCTGGGTTATGCCCTCAACCCAGGGCTGGGTTATGCCCTCAACCCAGGGCTGGGTTCTTATAATGGAAGCCATGCGCTGTAAATGTGTCAGCAGTCTGCAGTCTGCCAGGAATCACTATAGTGTGCTTAACAATGTACAAACTTTCGTAATTATACAGTCTTTCCCTTTTTATGTGCTTTCATATTTAGGAAGATTACAAACACCCTCAAACGTTTAACTGGTCTTTAAAGTCCCAATGCTTTTACTTTTTATTTAGCATTTTATTGTGGCTGCTTTGAAGACAAGGTCTTACTATTATAGCCCAGGCTTTACAGACAAGCACCTCTATGCCTGACTTCTTCACTTCTTAACATAAATTCAGTCAAAGTTTCAGCTGCTTTCAGACAATAAATGAACCCAGGCGTGGTGGTCCATAGGATATTGAGTTTGAGGTCAGCCTGAGCTTAACAAAACCCTGACTCATGACAACAATAAAACAACAACAAGAGACTAGGAATAGATTTGGAAGGCTTGAGAGGTGAGTCAGCGGCTAAGAGCATGGCTGCTCTTGCAGAAGACCCATGTTCTGTTTCCAGCATCCATGCTAAGGGCTCACAACCACCTGCAACTCTAGCACCTAGGGAACCCAGTGCCTTCTTGGCACCTATACAGTTGAAGCACACCCCCGTCTCACATACATACATGCAGACAAAATGCTCATGTGTATAAAATAAATAAATCCAAGCTTTCAAAAAGGAAATTAAATAGATTTGGTGTCTTCCTTGGGTGGGAGGAAGAGTGACTAT
>NC_022034.1:29754809-29763716 GCF_000317375.1 Microtus ochrogaster | reverse complement strand
GGGACCAAGGAGGAGCCCAGAGAAGGCTGTGTCCAGGGACTCCACTCAGAGCCTGCACGTGCAAGTTGAGCTGTCCTTGGGCAGGTGTGGAAAGCCTCTCATACATAACATGGAGGCAGGCTGGGGAAGAGAAGAAACACTGGGTCTCAGATAAATCTGAAGGTATATTTCTTGAAGGCAAAAGAACAGAACACTTGGGCCATGAAAAAGGACAAGACTGTGGGAAGGTCTAGGAGAGGAGTCAGGGGTCTCAGGGTGAGGGAGATGAAGGAGGAAGGGGGTCTAGTCAAGCACACTGTACAAAGAGCCCTAGTGATACCGAGTAACTTAACTTCTAAGCTAATTTAAAACATAGAAAAGAAATCGAGACATTTGACAGTTTTTCATCTTGACTCACAACTTTAAAATACGTAAGCATGTGGTGTAGAACTTTCTGTTTAGTGTCTTGTTCTTTCTATTTTGAAATTAATGTTTGGACAAATTTGAACAGTTTTAAAAATATTTTAGTACATATTAATTGTATGTGATGGGTTTCACTATAACATTTTCATACTTATATTTTGATATATTTTTTCCCATTACTCTCTCTTTTCTCCTCCCACCCACACTGGTCCCCATCCTTTCAATAGCTAATCAGATAGTCAAATCTGGATTTTTTTTAAATGTGTGTGTGTATGTGTGTGTGCGCGCGCACGTGCGAGCCATAGTTACAAATGGAATCAGAGGATAACAGCTTTCGCCAGTCATATGTGGGATCGAGCCCAGGCCATAGGCTTGCCTGGTAAGTGGTGTTACCCTCAGCCACCATCTCACTTGCCAGAGTCCAAGAAGTGTGCCGTTCTGTTCCAAATACTGAGGATCTACAGTTTATATTTGACTTTCATCATGAATCTAGGTACAAGCCTATTTCTGAATGTACATCCCATCAACTTGTCGAATTTTAGAATGCTCTCACAAGAACAGCCCTGCAAGGAGAGCTGGGGTGGAGTCGTGAGCTCGTCAGAGACCTGAGCCTTCCATCTCTATGTGTTTGAGGCATAAGGTTGGAAATAGTTTTGCTGCAAAAGTGTTTCCTGCTCTAGCAAAATCTGTAAAGTGAATGGGAAGGGAGGCAAAATGCACATGGGAAAAGAACCTAAAAAAAAACAGCGACTGTGAAAGGCGTGTTCCCAGCAGCCAATGCTTCAAGAGGCAGATTTCTGTTGACTTGGGTTGTCCGGAGGCCTCCGGGCTGGGCTCTGCCGTGTGAATCAGAACTGGGTTGGCACAGGCAAGTGAGGTGGCATTTTGGAAGGGAAAAGTCCACAAGCAGAGATAGGGAGACAGACAAGCACAGCCTGTGGTTAGGGCATTGAGAATGATCATCCCAGTTAGCTTAGAGTGGATGGTTTGCACAGAACCACAAAGACAGGAAGCCTTCAAAAAACAAACCGTGCCATTTTGTGCAGGCCAAGAGTGGACAGTGGCTGAAGGCTTTTAGGATGCAGATGATGGGATAAAAGCTATGATGTAGAAAAAACAAACAACCTTGCTTGCAGGGATTGGCTGGGTGGATGAGAGAGATCCCGAGATCAGGGACCGAAAAAGAGACCTGACATTTAGAAAAGAGATATTCCTTTCTCATAGAAATTAAATCATTGTCTGGGCTGGATGTAGTGGCATAAACCTGTATCCCAGCATTTGTGCATTGGAGCAGGAGGATCAGGAGTTCCTAGGCTGGCCTTGGTTACATTCAAGGCCAAAAAGTGACCTTCTCTCACTTTTTGAGAGAAAGAAGGGGACTGGAGAGATGGCTCTGTGTTTAAGAGCGTGGGTTGTTCTTCCAGGAGGACCTGGGTTAGAATCTCAGTACCTACACCGTGGGCCACAATTGTCTATAACTCCATTCCCAGGGGATCAGGCAATCTCTTCTGACCTCCAAGGGCACTGCATGCATGTTCTGTACAGACACACATGCAGGCAAACACTCATACACATAAAATAAAAGGTTAAAAATTTAAAAAAAAAGAAGAAAGCAATAAAAATTTCTATTGTTTTTCAAAGATATCACCAATGATTTTCTCTGGGAATACATGATTGACAATGACATATAAGTAACAGAAAATGAGTTCCTGCAGGGCAGTGGTGGTACACACCTTTAATCACAGCACTTGGAAAGCAGAGACAGGTGGATCTCTGAGTTCAAGGCCAGTCTGGTCTACAAAGTGAGTTCCAGAATAGCCAGGGCAACACGGAGAAACTCTATCTCAAAAAACCACACAAAGAAAAAAGAAAGAAAAAGAAAATAAGTTCCCTTGTAAGAAAAAGTGACACTCACTTCCTACACACTCCACTATGTCATGACCCCCGGTGTTTTATGTTTTATGTTCCCTATCTGCTTCTTACTAATGAAGAACTAGTAAGGTCCCCACTAGGGCTGAGAGATGGCTGTGCTTGCCCTATAACCATGAGGACCTGAGTTCAAAACCTCAGAGCCCACGTAACAGCTGGATACAGGATTTCAAGTATCTCTAATCCCAGGGCTCCTACAAGGAGATGGGAGACTGAGGCAGGAGAATGCCTAGATACTTGTGGGCCAGTAAAGAAACTGTTTCAATAAAAAGGTAGAAGGTAAGGACTAGCACCCATGGTTGCTCTTTGACCTCCACACCCGTGCTGTATACTTTTACCTGTGTGTACAGCCAGACACATCTCTCCCCCCACATCCCCCCTCCCACACAATTTAAAAACAGAATAAAACCAAGCAGCATCAAGCTCATAACTCAGGTGGATCACGTGCATTTACAGACTTCATCAGTGGGATATGTTGAAGTTAACCTGTCTACACAGAGAATAGGGAAATGCCTTTACCCGGATAAGAGCTGATCCTTCTTTACGTGAAAGTCTCCCATGGGAGGGGTGAGCAGCGTGACAAAGGGGGAGGGCACCTGTGTGAAGTCTGAGAGTTTGTTTGCATGATGCTCTTTGCACTGAGTGCCTTTTGGAACATGAGGCATTTCATCCCCTCCTTCCTGGATAGTGTCATGTAAAGAGAGAAGGTCCTTGCATGGAGAGACCCCTTTCAGTCAGTCTACAGTTGCACAGTTCAGGCCTCACACCAAAGGAGCGCACCGTAGCGTGGATTTCTCCACAGGCTTTGACTCATACTTTAGCTGAAGTTGCCGGCAGCTATGACACCGAAGACTGACACAGCAACGGACTTATCTGTGATTAATCCGTGGGAAACTTGAGGTGGAAAAATTTTTTTTTCTTTAATGTTGATTGTGTACCAAGGTTGCTGGGCCATTCACTGTGTGAAATTTTATCTCCCTTTCCACAGTGACTCATCCTTGAAATGGGCTAGCTTTTTAGACAAAATTTAATAGATGATATTCCTTTTGCAGTTGGGGTTTGGAAGTGCCGGAGCCTTTTGTAAAATTTGGGGGGGGGGTACCATTAGGGACATGTGAGGTCAGTTCCTTCTGCAGAACTACATACGAACAGTTGGTTAAAAGCATGGCTTCCAGAGTCCCATCTCCTAAAGTTCAAATCCAGGCTCTGTCTCTTGATAGCTGTGAGAGCCTGAGCTAGGTACCAAACCTCTCCGTGCTTCAGCTTACTAGGCTTCTCTTCCAGAGGACCTGGGTTCAATTCCCAGCACCCACAGAACAGATCATAACTGTCTGTAACTCCAGTTCCAGGGGATCTGACACCCTCACACGGACATACATGCAGTCAAACCACCAATGCACATAAAATAAAATTAAATAAATTACTTGTTTAAAACAATATTATTTGCCATAAACATCAGCTGAAATAGTGCTGATGCCATAAAAAGCAAGGAGAAGAAACCCTACTTCCGAGGACAGGCTCCCCAGCATCTAGAACTGAAGGCTTCATTGCGTGGAATAGTTTTTATAGCTTTTCTTGTTCAGTCATCTATGTTATTACGGTCCTTTTCCTTGGTATTGCTATGATTTTAATTCCAAAACCACCAAAAGGGACGCTGTTAGCATTATTTGCATTTTGCTAAGGATGAATATTTTGTCTGTTTGGGGTACACACTTTCATGGAGGAATGTCTCACAACGGAGGAAAGGCTGAGAGGCACAAGGGGGTGAAGGGTGTGGCCGTGGTGTTGGCTCTGCTTCCATACTTGTACTTGGTGAGTCAAGTTCATCACCAGAGTATTAACTCAGGGAAGGTCTGCTGTAGTTGGAGGAGCTGCAATGTCAAGTTCAGCTGAGGCAGGAAGTCAGCCTTCCCAAGACTTGCTGCATTCAAGCTACTTCTGTTTATGCCAGGTTGCCATTTGGCTTGTAGCTGAATGGATCACCTCAGGTTGTCTTAAGTTAGGCTCCATTCACCCAAGCTTCAAAAAACCCTTCATGAAATATCCCCGTAACTCAAGCTGAGCTGTGACCAAATATCCAAAACATGAAAGTAAGATGGGGCGTGGAGAAGACAAAGAAACGTGAACACAGTCCCTCTGTGGCCATGCCCTTCCTTCAGATCTGTGGTGCTGGAAGCAATTTTCTGCCCAGATTTTTCAACGCTCATCTCTGTTCCTGGGACTGAGAACCTTTTTGTCGGAAGGCATTCTGCCTGGGTTGGTCCAGAGCAGAGAGCTGCGACCCTTTGGAAGGCAAGGGCCAAGTCGCCACTTCCTCTGCTGCTGGGCAGGAAAGGCGGCAGGAGTCCCCGCCCCAGCAAAGGAGGCGGTGCAGCAGGCACAGCGGTTGGTCTTCCAGACTGTGCCGAGCTGAGCTGTGGATGCAGGCTGTGGAGAAGCTTGGGTCACCCTAGCAGGTTTAGAAGACCTCACGATAAACTTTCACAGTATGCCTTTGTTAGGCCAGATCTGTACTTCATGTAAAACCTTAAAGTATTAAGGGTGCACGACAACTAAAATGAAAATAATAAGCGGGTACCTGTTTGCCTTTTGTGTTAAGATTAGATCTGCCTTATCACTCTTTCTAAACCTTAATTCCAATTATGTTTATAATCAGATAAAGCCAGTTAAACTGTGGTTTACACGGTGACCGGCACGATAGCTACAATCTGGAAACTGGTGCGCATGCTGAATTATAAAACCTGTGCTGAAAGTAATTGCTGGGTAGACTAGTGCCTGAAGCTTTGGGTTGTGCCCCCGTGGATCTGCTAAGGACCCTGTGACATTTGACAGAGAGTGGAAATCGCGTCCAGGTCAAAGGTATATTCCACCCCAAGCAGTCAGTACCTTTTTAAAATAAAATACCTGCTCTGAATGCTGATTTGTGTTGTGTACAGAGCAATTGTGTCCCGTCCCTAATTAATATGTTGGGAATCTACCCTACAATGTATTAGGAAGTGGGGCCTTTGGGGAGTTTTTTGGTTCCTGAACTTGAAACCTTTGTGAATGTGATTATTCTATTTATTATTTTTTTTTTTAATGCCAAAGCCAGACATAGTGATCCACTCCTGTAATCTCAAAAACTGAGACAGGAGAATTGCCACAACTTCAAAGACAGTCTGGGCTACATAGTAAGTCAGAAGCCAGCCTGGAATGAGACGGGAGAGGATGGGGAAAAAGCGACAGAATGTGAATGAAATGAAGGTAGAGCGCTCGCTTGCGTGAAGGTCCATGGAGAAGGCCCTTACCAGACACTAAAGTTCCCAGTCAGAAAGATCTATTCTGATCAGCGCATGCATCTCGGACTAATGCATAAGGCAAGAGAGGCCTTGTTGATAATAAAGTTTGAGTGAACAAACAGTTCTGATTGGCCTTCACATGGAGAGCGTGACTTTGCTAGGAGAACCACCACCCCAACTAAACCTGCATCGCAGGGTGTTTGGGATGTGGTCTAGCATTGTGTGCTTTCGCTTGAGGCAGCAAAGCCAACAGTACAGCAGCACTAAGAGGTGCAGACCTCGCAGTGTCCCAGGGGCTCTTGTGTGTTCTCCCTTATGATTCAGAAGTGCTTCCTTTATCGTTCATATACTTCATGAGTCCAGGCCACCCCAGCAGGAGGCCCCAACGCAGTTTCTGCTCTTCTCTGGAAGGTCAGCAGGACAGCAGGAAGGAGTTCCATTTGCACATTCTGTTGCTATATAGACATGGAGAGCTGTGTTCATAGCCTTGCTGGAATAAAATGCCAGAGAAGATTGAAAACAGCAGAAACTTATTTCTCACAGTTCTGGATGTGATCCAAGTAAGGTTATAAACAATGGTACATCAGAAAATATGCATTCATTTTTGAAACAACATCTCTGTACTTTCATTTCCCAGCCACCCAGACCTGAATAATCACACAAAAACTATATTAATTACAACACTGTTTAGTCAGTGGCTCAGGCATATTCTTAGCTAGCTCTTACATCTTAAATTAATCCATTTCCATTCTTTTATATTTTATCACAGGCTCATGGTTTATTACCTCACATCTTGCTTCTTGGGTGGCTCCATGGCATCTGCATGGCTCTGCCTTCTGTCTCCCTGCATTCAGTTTAGTTTTCCCACCTGGCTATTCTCTGCCCTGATATAGACCAAAGCAGCTTCTTTGTTAACAAATGGCAATTAAACTATTCATAGCACACAGAGGGGAATCCCACATCAGGTCTCACTGTGTAGCACTGGCCGATCTGGGACTCCCCCTGTAGACCAAACTGGCTTCAAACTCACAGAGATCTGCCTGCCTCTGCCTCCCAGTTAAAGTGCTGGGATTAAAGGCAAAGGCATGGTCTGCCACACCTGTACTTTTAATAAATTAACAAATTCATGCTTTTATTTTGTTTTTATTTTTATTTTTTGGTATTGAAGGTGGTACCTAGTGCCTCAAACATGATAGACAGGCATTCCTCTGAGCTATGTCTTCAGACCACAAGTAAATGCTCTTAACACATAAACACAATATAATGGTATAATTTATAAGCATTTGTAATAACATTAATTTGTAAAACCTTACATGAGATTCAGTGGCGTGAGAAACAAAAATTCCTGTCATCATTGCAATGTAACTGAGACTTTATTGTGATCTACAAACACAAGCCTGACCTGACATGTACAAGATCCTAGGTTCTATTCTCAGCACTGTGTGGGAAAAACAGAACACTCTGCCAGCTGTGGTGGCACACATCTGTAAGCATAGCACTCAGGAGGCTGAGACAAGAGGATTGAAAATGCAAGGCCTGCTTAAGTGATACAGCAAGTTATAGGCCAGCTTGAGCTAAAGAGTGAGGCCTTATCTCAAAGGGAAGAAAGGAAGGGAGGAAAGTTGGTATCTGAACTCCCTCCCTGCCCCCACAGGTCATCTGGACTGGGCTGAAGGTTCCCTTGTATCACTGGTTAGACATCAGGCTTCTGTGAAGTACATGGGAGGTGTTCCCTGAACCTCATTTCTGTTCTTATGCTCCGTTTCCCTTTCTACAATTATAATGCTGAGAAGGACTCCCACAGAACTTTAGGGTGACACCATTTTTATTGATTATCACCCTTTTAAAATTGAGATATTCATAACCTATAAAGTTCACCATTTAAAATGTCTGAGAAGGTGCATTTTAGTCTGTGCACACGCTTCTTTAACCACCACTACCCTCAGATTTCAGAACCTTTTCACTGCTCTCTCAAAGAAACCCTGCAGTTACCCTTGTTCCCTCCCTCCCTAGCAAGTACCACCCCTTTCCTGACTCTTTGTTTGCCTATTCTGGCATATGCTATAAATAGAAGCACTATGTAAGCTTCTGTGTGTGGCTTCCTTCACTCAACAAAGTGTCTCCAAGGTTCGTCGACCTTGTACCTTGTGTCAACACTTCATTCCTCCGTTAGCAAGAGTGCGTGCCATCTTTTATTTATCTATCAGTTGATAAACATTTGGACTACTTCTGCTTTTTAATTCATGAATAAATCTGTCATGAACTTTGACCTACAAGTTTTTATGTAGCTGTTTTCAATCCTTTTGGGTATTTACTAGGCACGGAATTCCTGGGCATTATGGGTATTTACACCAACAATGAGTAAAATCCCTACTTCTGGGTATCCTCACTTACATTTGCTGTATCTTCTTTAATTTAACCTTCCTGATAGGTACAGGGTGCTATCTCATTGTGGCTTGGATTTTACTTCCTCTTATTAACAATAATGTTATGCATCTTTGTATGTGTTTGTTGGCTATTTGCATATCTTCTTTGGAAAGTGTCTCTTCATGTCCATTTTGTGGGCCATCTTTTTATTTTCTCAGAAACATAGATGCTTTTGATTTTGATGAAGTCCTATTTATTATTTATTGATTGGTTATACCTTAGATTCATAAGGAACTAATGTTAAATTCAAAGTCATGAAGATTTAGATTAAACCTATCTTCCCATTTTACAGGTTCAGTGCTTACACATAGATCTTTGATCTGCTTTGTGTTGGCTTTTGTGTATGGGGGTTAGACAGGAATAATCATGCTCTCTGTTTGTTTTTGTTTTTCAAGACAGAGTTTCACTGTGTAACAGCCCTGATTGTTCTGGAACTCGCTTTGTAGAACAAGTTGACCTCAAACTCACTGAGATCCACCTGCCTCTGCCTCCCAAGTGCTGGGATTAAAGGCAAGGCATGCACTTCTACCACCCAGATGATCATGCAATTTTGCTAGAAATACAATCTGTTTTCTCAATGGCAAAATCCCAAGGAAGACAAAAAAGTCTCAGGACTTATTGTCAGGACAGGGGCCAAGTGTGAACAGCTCAGAAAGCCCAGGCTGATGGCTGAATACGCGCAGTGTTCACAAGACTGACAATAAGTGCTGACATAAGGCAGGCAAAGATGATGCTCACAGCCTGTGGTCAAGCTCGTAAGGATCCTCTCTGTCTGGAGTCAGCTGGGTGGTTTTATGTTAAGAGAAAGTTGGCTACTCTCGTGGAGTGAAAAGTTGAATTTATTGGGACTCTGACAAACTAAACTCATGAG
>NC_022034.1:29746092-29754575 GCF_000317375.1 Microtus ochrogaster | reverse complement strand
TGTACATGAGGACTTTGACAATCTGTGTGTCTGCAGACTCCCTGCTGGTGTACATGAGGACTTAGTGAGGACCAGAGGCAGAGCCCAGCTCCACGCCTGCTACTGTAGGTTCTTTTGCAGATCTGGCCTCATCCTTCTCCATCCTCTTCTGTGTCTTGGGTGGATACACCCACCATTTCTGTCTAGACGGTCCACTGGGCTTTCTCCTGGCACCAGTCGTTGGCGTCCTGGGAGGAGACCAAAGAGAGGGAAGGAAATGAGGCTGGGACTTTCATTCTTCCAGATCCCTCCCTACAGGGCATTGCTGGTGGCTGTGTCCTTCAGTCCCCTCCAGCAACCCCTTGGCAGGGCCCTCTGTGAGTCCCTGTCTTCGTACCAACTTCCTTCTCGACCTCTAGAGCTGTTCCTATTCTTGGGTTGGGACACTGCCCAGGGGTCTCTCTGACCATTGTTGTCCCATTATTAGATTCATCAGGCCACCCCACTTCTGTCATCCTTTCTTGCAGGGTCTCTCTAAAGCTCTGTCTTCCCATTCAGGAGTTTATGTACTATGCTCAGCAAGCCTGACCTGTAAAACAGTGCTGCAAGATGAATGTATCCATTCTGTAACTCTATGGGGTGCTTACTGTGTATTTGAAACATCTGTTACAAGACACCACCACTAGGCTGTGAGAGCATCCAGCCAAGGAAACTGGTAACGCCCCTGTTCTCAGGATGGAGGCTCTAGTGGGAGACAAAAACAAAGAGACCAATTTTAATTTAATCTAGTAAGCTAGAGACAGGTAGTGGATGAAAAACAGAACAGAGAAACGGGGTAGAGACGATTGTAAGGGAGTATCATTCTAACTAGGTTGTAAGGTCGCAGGTGGCTTGTCTACGGTGACAGATGACTATGTGGTCATCTGGGGAGAGTATCCAGAAGAGCAGCGTGTATGCAGAACAGACTGAATGGTCTCACACCGAAGCAAGAGTTACTGCGAGACAATAACCTAGAAATTATAGGACAATGGGTAAGGGGACTGTGGTAGTTGTGACCACTTCCCAACTGCAGACAGTACCTCAGTGTCACTAGGGAGAAAGGATTGATCAAGAGCATCTAGTCTTCCTTCTTCCCACGTGGCTTGGTAAGAGTCCTCTAGCCTCGGGGCAATGAGTGGTTGAGGATGACTTAGTACTACAGCATGGAAATGGACTGACAAGAAGCCCTGGACGATAGCTGAGGCCCCACGAAGCAGACATTAAATTGCAGATGAGGCTACAAGAGATGCAAGGAAGCTAGGCAGGGAGGTAATGAGAGAATAAGACATGGGACCCACAAAACCAGTGCTTTCTCGAGAGTTGCGTGATGAAAGCTGCTGGCCAGCCTCAGAGTGCTGCTCGCTGACAGCCCTTAGACAAGTTGCTTGCCTTCTGTTTTACTCGCTTCTTGTTTCCAAGATCATTTTACTTTCATAGTGCTGTGATAAAACATTAAGACCATGGCAACTATGCGAAGGAAGGGTTGCTTTGGGATTTGCAGTTCCATCACCAACACAGGGAAGCTTGGTAGTAATAGTAATACCTATTACTATTACTAATAGAGCCTAAAAGTGAGAGCTGAAAATAGATATCTCCAATGACAAACAGAAAGGAGAGAGAGCCAGCTGAAGGTGTGTGGCTTTTGAAACTTCAAATCCTCCCCCCTCCCAACTCCCCAGTGATATACACTATACACCCTCCAGCAAGGCCACATCTCCTAAATTACCTGGGGGGCTTTGAGAATGGTTTCCATATATGTGTCTATGATGAGTTGTCTCTCCCCTTCTTCTCTTCCCATGTTCCCCTTCTCTCCCTCCCTTACCCTCCCCCCATCAAGATGTAAACATCTCAGCTACTGCTTCAGCCTTCCTGCCTGCCACCATACACACACCCCCACCATGATGATAATGGACTAACCCTTTGAAACTATAAACCAGCCCCCAATTAAGTGCTTTCCTTTATAGAAGTTGTCTTGGTCATGGTATCTCTTCACAGCAGTAGAACACTAAGACACTCCCAAACAGTGCCACCAACTGAGGACCAAGTATTCGTGTGCTACACTGCAGGTGACAGCTTCAAACTACCACAAAAATTATAAAAAATTATGCCTCTTTACATTCAGTGACTTTTGCTCTATAAAATGCTTACCAAAATTCATGAGACCTAGTTGATTTAACCCTCATGGTTACAGCTTATAAAAATAGAATGGGGATGGGGGTGGCTAGAGAGATGGCTCAGCAGGTATGAGCACTGGCTACTCCTCCAGAGGTCCTGAGTTTGGTTTCCAGCAACCACATGGTGACTCACAACCATCCATATTGAGATCTGGTGCTCTCTTCTGGCCTGCAGGCATACATGTAGGCAGAAAACTATATTTATAATAAATAAATAAGTCTTTTTAAAAAATAAAAATAGAATACACATATATAGTGTCTGCTATGCCCTGAGACTCCCAGGCATCCAAGGACTTGTGTCCTAATGGAAATTCCCATTCTACATGCCAAGCAAAGCCAGACCTGCTCCACTGCTCTCTGCTTGCTGTGGTCCCTCACTGAGACCACCCCTCCTCCCTTCTCTTCTCATCCTTCCTGGTCCCACAGTCACCTTGTGCTTGGAACCAGTTTCCTTCTTGGTTTTTTCCGAAGCACCATTATCTTAATATGATGCTATAGGCAGTAGACTTTTCCTAAGGCTGGGCACAGCAGGCGAAGCCCTGTAAACTGCACCGCGGTCTGCTGCTGATGAAATGTCTTTCCACATGCTGGAAAATTCCTACTGGCCTTTTCCTCTCACTCTTTCTCAAGTCCTCTTTCCAATACCCAAATTGATATTCTTTTGCCTTCCTAAAGATCTCTATTTCTTGTTCTGACAAAAACCTATTTAAAAATATATTTTGAAAATTCTCTATTTAAGGAGCACCTCATTTTGGTTATATCTCTCTCCTAAAATACATCAGCCATATGGAGCGATTTTCTTCTTTGTAGCATAATTAGATTTTAGGTGAGCACTTGATGGGGGAGAGAGCAGTATAAACCTATGAATGATACTGGGTGTGCCACTCCATACTCGGTCCAGCCCCCTATAAAAATGAAAAGAATTGCTGTTTTACTGGAAAGAGTAAAATTTCCCTTTTATTAGTAAAGACAACTGGAGTGTTCCCGAGGGGAAAAGACTGGGTGTTTATTGTAAACAAGAAAGCAAGAAACTGGGAGACAAATGTGCCAGCTTCAGAAAAGACAGCGCGAAAGCTGGGAGTGGTCATGCATACTGCTAACCCCAGCACTCAGGAGGTAGATACAGGAGAACCAGGAGTTCAAGATCATTCTCAGCTACATATTCAGTGTGAAGCTAGCCTGGGCTACATGAAATCTCTATCAAGACATAGCAACAGGGACTGGAGAGGTGGGTCAGTGGTTAAGAGCATTTGTTGCCCTTGAGAAGACCCAGGTTCCATTCCCAGCACCCACGTGGTGGTACACAACCATCTATAACTACGGTTCCTGAGTATGATGCCTTCTCCTGGCCTCTTCAGGTACCAGGCACGCCTGTGGCACACAGACATACATGCAAACAAAACACTCATATACATGAAATAATAAAATTTAAAACCAAAGCAACAAAAAAGAAAAGATAGAGCAAAGCACCTTTGTTACTGCTATGTTGTTTATTTCCTTGTTTGTTTTGAGACAATGTATGATGTAGCTTGACTAGACTCACCTTGAACTCTTGACCTTCCTGTTCCTACCTCCCTACTGCAAAGATTATAATTGTCACCATGCCTTATTTTTTTAACTTTTATTTATTTGTTTTTATACCTATATGTGTGTATATTAGTCAGGGTTCTCTAGAGTAACATAACTAATAGGAAAAATCTATATGGCATTTATTAGAATGACTCACAGACTATGATCCAGCTAATCCATCAATGTCTGCCTGTATAGAGAAGGTTCAAGAATCCAGTAATTGTTCAATCCACAGTCTGGATGTCTCTGTTGGTCTTCAGTATACACTGGGATCCTGAAGAAGTAGGCTCCAATGCCAGCGAAGGGATGGACTTACTAGCAAGATGAGAGCATGCAGGCAAAGAAGAGGCTTCCTTCTTCCCGTCTTCCATGTCCAGATATTTATATTTAGGCTATAGGCTTCCAGCAGAAGGTATGGCCTAGACTAAAGATGGACCTTCTCACCCCAAAGATCTGGCTTAACGGTGTTTCTGAGCTGGATGATGGTTGTGGTACATCCCATTAATCTCTGTGAGTTTGAAGCCAGCCTGGTCTATAGAGCAAAGTCCAAGACAGTCCTAGCTACAAAGAGAAACTCTGCCTTAAATAACCAAAGAAACTAAAAACAAACTTAAAAAAAAAAAGTATCTCTTTCCTCCTCAAAGATCCAGATTAGAAGTCAGTCTTCCCACTTAAAAATAAGCAAAAATCCCTCACATGGGGGTTCCCAACTATTTTTTGTTTTTGTTTTTAGCTAATTTCAGATGTAGTCCAGTTGACAACCAAGTATTGCCAACACAGTGTGTGTTTGCATGAGTTTATGTACACCATGGGCATGCAGGACCCTTCAGAGGCCAGAAAGAGACAGCGGCTCCTATAGAACTTGAGTTAGAGACAGTTGCGAAGCATCTGATGTGGGTGCTGGGAGCTGAACACTGGTCCTCTGAAGAACAGTAAGCCCTCTGAACCACTGAGCCATCTCTCTAGCTCCCTCTTTTTCTTTCGTTCTTTCAGTCTTTTTAAATGTGTTTTATTTTATGTATTTATGTTTATATAAATGGATGTTTTGTCTGCATATATGTCTGTGTACCATGTGTGTGTCTGGTACCTGAGAGGCCAAAAGAGGATATTGGATCCCCTGGAACTGGAATTACAGATGGTTGTGAGCTGCTATGTAGGCTCCTGGAACTGAACCCAGTTCCTTTGGAAGAGCAGCAGTGCTCTTAACCACTGAGCCATCTCTCCAGCCCCTGAACTTTTTCTAAAAGTTACTTTTGTTTAAATAATATTCTATTATCTGTCTATGTGTGTGTTCATGACACAGACATTCACGTCGGGTCATCAGGCCTAGCAGTAAGAGCCTAACCCACTGAGTCATTTTGCTGGTCCTGGCCTGGGATGTTCAGTCCTGCCTCTGCCTTCTAAGTGACTGCAAGTGTATACCAGAAAAAAACTCCCTGCTTTCTCTCTCTTCTAAACCAAGAAAACAGTCAACCTTTCAGCATGTCTAGACATCTGAACACTTGCTGCTTTTTTTGTTCATACACAAATGTGCTTTTCTTCCTTCAGTGTCTACCGACCATGTGCACTTTCCAGACAACTCCATGGGATCCTTGGGAATGAGCCACCAAAGGGCTCAGTGAGCACCTCTCTGAATAGACTTGGGGCACCCTTCCACTTGGAGGGACAATCGCCCCTCTGTTTCTATGTCACAAAGTTATTCACATGTAAGTTTGTGTCCTCATAGCCCTAAATCCTGCCTTGACAGCTTCTCCTCCTCATTTCTCCAAAATTCATAGTGGATACCATGGTTACCAGTGTGTCCTATTTTCTTGTCATTCCTCAGGTGCCTGCATTATGGTCCTGGTAGATTAATGAACTGACCCTTAGGGTTTAAAATATCTGATGTGGGGCTGGGGAGATGGCTCAGTGGGTAAAATTGCTTACTGCAAGAACCTAATAACCTGAGTTCTAGCCATGGATCTCATGTTAGAGTTTCTATTGCTCTAATACAACACTAGGCCTAAAGCAACTTGGGGAGGAAAAGGTCTTTTTGCTTATAATTCTATATCACAGTCCATCACTGAAGGAAGTCAAGGCAGGAGCTAATGCAGAGGCTGTGAAGGAGATCTGCTTACCGACTTGCTCCCCAAGGCTTGTTCAGCCTGCTTTCTTTTTATTTTTTTTTAATGTTTTTATTGTTTTTATTGAGCTATATCTTTTTCTCTACTCCCCTTCCTTCCTCCCCTCTCCCCTTTCACCCTCTCCCATGTTCATACACTCCCAATTTATTCAGGAGATCTTGTCTTTTTCTCCTTCCTATGTAGATCCATATATGTCTCTCTTAGAGTTCTCTTTGTTGCCTAGGTTCTCTGGGGTTGTGAACTGTAGGCTGTTTTTTCTCTGCTCTATGTCTAAATGCCACTTATGAGTGAACACATGATATTTGTCTTTCTGGATCTGGGTTATCTTACTCAATATGTTTTTTTCTAGATCCATACATTTGTCTGCAAATTTCAAGATGTCTTTATTTATTTATTTATTTATTTACCACTTTGTAGTACTCCATTGTGTAAATGTATTATATTTTCTTTATCCATTCTTTGGTTGAGGGGCATTTAGGTTGTTTCCAGTTTCTGGCTATTACGAATAATGCTGCTATGAACATAGTTGAACACATGTTCTTATGGTATGATTGAGCATCCTTTGGGTATATGCCCAAAAGTGGTATTGCTGGATCTTGAGGTAGATTGTTTCCTAGTCTTCTGAGAAATCACCATACTGATTTCCAAATCCAAACTACCAGCCCAAAGATAGCACCACTCACAATGGAGTGGGCCCTCCCACGTCTATCACTAGTTAAGAAAAGGCCTTATAGGTCTGCCTACAGCCTGACCTTATGGAGGTACTTTCTCATCCAAGGCTCCATCTTCTCAGATGTTTCTAGCTTATGTCAAGTTGATGTAACACTAGCACAGCATGTAAGGATACCATGGTCCTCTTACCAAATTGTGACCACAGTGAGTGATTTGGAGTTCAGAGTAAATGCAAACATATTGCATTGAGAGTGACGCTTCCATGGTTTATGGCTACTTCCCCTGGGAGATAGTAACTGCCCCCTGAATTCCACATGGCCCGTGCTGCCCCTGGCCCACCGTTGGAGCTAATCACTGACCTCCAGGCCTTGGGCCTCTACACTGAGTTCCTTATGTTCATCCTTCTCTCGCGATGTCTTCCTTCTCACTGAGCACTTTTTCCTTCCCTGTGTCCCCACAACTGCTGGTCACTTCAGTCCCCATTTCACTTCATGTGTGGACCGTGGGACCCAGGAGAGGCTGCGATGCTCAACCCTTCCACTATCCTTTGAATCTTGTTACTTCCTGCTCAGAAACCTGCAGAGATCTTGCTTCCCAGAACTTCACACCTCAGCTTCTTGACTTGTTTCTCAAAGCTCCTCCTCCCAAGTGAGATTGACTTTATTATTCACCTTCCAGGATGCCCTGCCAGCCTTTACTGTGCCCCATAACTCCAGTTTGGCTGTTGGGCCTGAATTCACTTGGCCAACTTCCTTTAGGCCCCGCCCTCTCCTGGAGTGCCTTCCCTCCACCCAGGCCTTGTTAAACCGAAGCTTCAAGGCTCGCCCGTGCCAGTCCCTTTCCCTTTGAACTCCTCAAGCATTACAAATGTCTCTTTACCGACTGGAACACTTAATTATACACCGGCTTGCATAGTGGCGGTTGTTTTATGGATAAATCTATAAGCTTCTAGAAACAAAAATAAGCTCTCTAGTTTGCCCCTCACAGAGTGAGTACAGGATGTAGACGTTAGTACATAGTTTTTGTTCAGGTTGAGTGGGGAGAGGAAATCTTGCCTTAAGTTGTTGCCTTTGATTTTTGCTTTGTTTCTTATTTTCTGTTTGTTTGTTTTATTGTTGCTGTTGTCTTGGAGTTTTTTGGTTTTTCAAGACAGGGTTTCTCTGTGTAGCTCTGGACCCTGTCCTGGCACTCACACTATAGACCAGGCTGGCCTCGAACTCACAGAGATCTGCCTGCCTCTGCCTCCCGGGTGCTGGAATTAAAGGCTTGCACCACCACCGCCCAGCTTTGTTTGTTTTGAGACAAGGTCTCATGTCACTTTGGTGGCCTCAAACCCACTATGTAGTCAAGGATGATCTTGATCTGATCTGCCTGCCTCTACCTCCCAAATGTTGGGGTTATGTATTGCCTGTTATTATGCAGTGCTGGGAGTAGAACCTAGAACTTCACGCATGCTAAGGAAGCGCTCAGCTAATGTCACATCCCAGGCCTTGCTGTTACATCTTCTAATATGTATCTAAAAATTATAGTTTGAATGATTGCACAGGCTGGAGAGAGAGCTCAGTGGTTAAGAATGTTGACGCTTTCCCAGAGGACCTGATTGCATTCCCAGCTCCCATGTCAGGCAGCTTACACTACTTCTTTTTTGTTTTGCTTTTTTAAAATTTTATTTATTTATTATGTGTATGGTGTTCTACCTGCATGTATGTCTGCAGACCAGAAGAGGGCACCAGATCTCAATACAGAAGGTTGTGAGCTACCATGTGTTGCTGGGAATTGAACTCAGGCCCTTTAGGAAGGACAGCCAGTGCTCTAAAAACCACTGAGCCATCTCTCCAGCCCTCATAACCACTTGTAACTCCAGTTCCAGGGAGTTCCAGTGCCTCTGGTCTACACACACACACACACACACACACACACACACACA
>NC_022034.1:29741252-29745992 GCF_000317375.1 Microtus ochrogaster | reverse complement strand
AAGGCTGGATGTGGTGTTGCCACCTGTAATCTCTGCACTCAGCAGGAAGACCAGGAATTCAAGGCCATCCTTGGCTACAGAGCAAGCTTGAGGCTAATCTGGGCTGTGTGAGACCTTGCCTTGCCTTAGCAACACCAAAACCATTCCATGGGTTTAAAGTTTGTCTAGTAAGAACAAAATATAATATGCTTTTGCCTGACTGACTTTCTGCTTACTCTTTGTATACTTAATTATAGTGATTTATTATAGATATATAATTTCAGAGTTGTTTTATTCAACATCTGACATAGGAAAATTAATTTTCAACTATTAATTCATGCTCACATGATAAAAAGATTAAACTCTTTCTGAGAAAGGATGTCTCAGTTGGGGTTTCTATTACTTTGAAGAGACACCATGACCACGGCAGCTCTTATACAGGGAAACATTTCAGTGGAGTTGGCTTACAGTTCAGAGGTTTCATCCATTATCATCAGTGCAGGAAGCATGGTGGCACACAGGAAGACTAGTGCTGGAGAGGTAGCTGAGAGTTTTAGAAATGGACCAGCAGGACCCGGGCGATGGTGGTGCATGCATGCCTTTAATCCCAGCACTCGGGAGGCAGAGGCAGGCAGGTTTCTGAGTTTAAGGCCAGCCTGATCTACAGAGCTAGTTCCAGGATAGGCTCCAAAGCCACAGAGAAACCCTGTCTCGAAACCCCCCCCCCAAAAAAATAATAAAAAAGTATTTATTTGTTTGATTGATTATTTTTTACATACCATTCCCAGTACCCTTTCCCTCCTCTCCTCCTTCTCTTCTCCTCCCCACCACACTCCCATCCACACCTCAGAGAGTTTCCCCTAGGAAGTCAACTAAGTCTGTCCCATCACCTTGCTGCTAGTCCCCCTAAGAAGAAAGCTTTCTTAAGTTAGCTAATCCACTTAACAAAACATAAATTTTTCTACATGTGCCATCGCTAAACGGCAGCTATTGCTACATTCCTGTCATATCATTAAACATACTTCTAAATGACAATATTTCCTTAGTACATCTGTGCCTTTCTCCACAATATGCGCCTCCACATAGTCCTTGTTTTTTTTTTTTTTTTTTAACCCAAATTGTGACTGATGGAACTGGCAACCAATAAATGCCTGCTGATCTTGTTGACTGAATAAATGAAATAGATACTATGCAATGGCATGGGCCAACCTTGACAGGTTATACTAAGTGATTGTGGGGTGGTTTTGTTGCTGATGATGTTTGGTTGGTAGGTGGTTTTTATATTCTGAGATAGTATCTGTTATAGCCCAGGTTGGCCTCCTACTTGCTCTATAAAGGAGGTTGGCCTTGTATTCATGATCCTCCTGTTTTTGCCTCCTAAATGCTGGGTATTACAAGCGTATACCCCTGTGCCAAGTTTGTACTACTAAGTAACTGTCCTGGGAAATAAGTCAGTCACAAAAAGACAAACACTGTATAATTCCATATGAGGGAGATATCCAAAGTAGACAGATGTAGAATGTAGGATGGCAGTTTCAAGGACCAGAGGGCAGAGACTTGGGGACTCAAGGTACCATTTGAGTTTTGTATGATGAAAATGTCCTAGAGATATTGTGCAAAGCAATAGGAATATAGTTAGCATTGTGGGATTATAAGCTTAAAAACTGTTTAGATGGTAAAGTGTGTGCTGGATGCTTTCTACCATGATTGATAATAAAACTTTGGGAATGAGGACCATCTCACGTGCGCTCCCCACGGTAGTGTATGTGCAGCCGCTGACTCCAGCCAGCAGGTGTTTCTAAGGCTCTGTTCCTAATGGAACAAGACAGCTGTTTTTGATTTTTTTTTCTGACCTTTGTTACCCTGAAAAAGGGAAACATAAAGAGGGTTGCTGGAACAAAAGAAGGTCACCAAACACTAAATACTTTTAGATTGAATGTTATAGTGTTTATAATTACTGCATTAGATTTGTTGCTGAATATAGGTATCAGTTATTTGAGTACTAAACGGATGGACTTTTTACCCTTTGTAATTTTCCCTTCTATGATGTTAAACCCCCACATGCATTTTAGTACTCTTACATGAGATGTGATTTATAGAATATAATTTATACTTTTGTAAAAAAAAAAAAGTATAAGTAAATAAAGCTGGAATTAGAGCGACAGAGAATAAAAACCCACAATGAAAGGCAATGTACTTTGTTTACCATGAATTACAAATCAGAGCTAAGCTCTGACTTTCTCTGTTCATATTTCTCATTCACCCACACGCAGTTTTGTTTTGTTTTTTAAAATTTTAGAGTTTCATATATGCAGGGCACTTTCCCCAAACTACCTGCTTACTACTTCCTCTGTTGTCTTTTCAGCAAGTTTGGTTTAGTGTCACACCCAAAAAAAAGGGCGCACCTCTTTAACCCTTTAAACTCTTGAATCAAACACACCCTTATTAAATGAGCTTTTCACCTGAACCGTCAGTGTCTGTGCCCGAGCTCCGCGGGAGAGTGAGCTGGCCAGAGTTGAACAGGGCAGACTGGAAGGTGGACAGGTTGGGCTGTGGTAAGAAGACAGCGGAGAGTGGGGATGCGGGCCGAGCTGCCAGCTGCTCCCTGTGTTTTGCTGAATCCATAGGCAGTGGAGAAGAAGCAACAGCATGGTAAGCTCTGACCACAGTCTTGTAATCTCTCCATTGCCTGAGACTTTGTTTTTAGCTTACGAGATAGTCACATGAATACCATCGATTAACTTCACAAAGTGTTTATCGTCTAGATCTGGCAAATTCTTGGCTTTTAAAATTCTTGAGCAATTTTAAATAGGAGTAATATGGTGAGAATCACATTCCTTTGGATATAAGAGCGAATACAACATCCCGGCTGTGGTCCGCACTGTCTAGTTCTCAGGTGTTTATGACATTAGCAAGCTACTCTTGTTAAATACGTCTGGGTTCTGGCCGTCGGCAGTCGGCCATTCTCATGCTGATTTACTATCCTGCTCTGGGGGGTAGTAGGAAGACTTAGTAAATCCTTTCGCCCGGCTTCTGTCCCTGCCTTCTTTTCAGATTCCAAAGACAAACTGGGGATGGGGGATGGGTGGGGATAGGGAATGAAACTAGTGAGGAAGAAATGTTTGAGAGTCAGGATTGATTTTTTTTTTCTGGTGATAGAAGTTAAAACACTATGGTGCGTTCTTCTCAGATGTAGACTATCCTTCAAATGTGTCTCCAGTGGGCGTTGGCCGCCTGCTGCTCTCACTGCCTGCCCAGTAACAAGCCATTATGTATTGCACATGCTTTCCCCAAACGAGGTTTATTAGGACACAGAAGTGTTATGGGAACATCTTGGCTTGTCGCAAGCTATCATTCAAGACGTGCCAAGGATGCAAGTGAGAGAAAAAGAGCTGTCTTGTAAACAATTTAGCAAAGGGACACTTATATAAGCCCTCAACTTAGCTACACTGGTTTGATCACATGGAACCTTAAACCCAAGTGTATGGTGGGCTTTAGTGCCTCTGTTTCCTGTTAGAACTCTAGCCAGCATCTTTACCAGCAGAGCCATCTCATTGGCCCTCTTGATCATTTCTCAGACATCTTAAAGGAACTAATACATTATGCTTTAACAGAAACAACTGAGACAAACCAACAACAACAGTACAAAAAAACGTTTTGAAATAATTTGCCAATTAAAATAATCAGCCATGTAAGTTTAAGAACATCATGAATATGATCCATCAAAAGTATTTGAAGTTAAATAAGTGAAATTTCTGATGTTTTAGTCAGTGGTCCCATTAGGGCCCAACCCCGGGAGCTGTGCTGAGCGGCTCTGTCTGTGACTGCTGCTAGGTGAGCTTGGGCTGGGCTGGGGAGGTAAATCTGTCAGGCTGATCATTCTGAGAGCCATTTCTCTGTTGAATGTCCTTGCTGCAAGATTAAAGATACAGGGAAACGTACAAAGTATTAGCACGTTGCACTGCAGGCACAAGGAGCATATGGCTAGTGAGGACGACAATTGAATTTTAATTTGAAATGTTGAAACGGGCAGAGTCTGCTGCCCATGTCTTCAGGCATAATCAGGACTGGCACTGTGCAGGAAAGCCTGGGTGTGCAGACTTGTCTGCCTCAAGCCTGTACAGGAGCATGGGAGCAGGCTTTGCAAATGCAATGCAGGCACACAAGCTGAGGCAGAGACCCGGCATCTGACACACTGCTGCCAGGAGTACAGTGATGAGAGGTGATGAAACAGATTACTTTCAAACTCAGAGGAGCAGCATGATTCTCACCGGCTCCTCACTCCCCAAACACGCATGCTCCCAGCCTTGTCAGACACATGCTCCATCCCACCTGGGCCCAGGCAACCTCGTGGAAGAAGAAAATAAAAAACTATGTGTTCTATGGGGGGGGGGGGCAAACCCATCTTCCTGTCTGTGGGAAGGAAGTGAGGGAAGAGTCAACAGATCAGGGATCAGAAAAAAAAGATACTAGGTGTGTTGTATGAAAATCCTTTTTGCCAGGTCCGGTCAATTTCAATGCTCTGTCCAAAAAGTTGAGACCAACTTGGTGATTCCTGAGAGCCTCTCTGGGCTCCAGTGAGCTGCCTCAGGGTCTAGTTTCGTTCTCATAGCTGCTTCATTCCTGACTGCCTCATCTTCCTGTGGCAGCCATTGCTTTCAGTTCCTTTTGTGTTTTAGGCAACCTCCTGCCTCATTCTTCAATGCTCCCTGTTTGCGTGTGTGTGTGTGTGTGTGTGTGTGTGTGTGTGTGTGTGTGTGA
>NC_022034.1:29738070-29741152 GCF_000317375.1 Microtus ochrogaster | reverse complement strand
AGAGAGAGAGAGAGAGAGAGAGAGAGAGAGAGAGAGAGAGAGAGAGAGAGAAATAGAATAAGAAATGGAAGGAGAGCGTAGCATAGCAAGCATAGCTATACACCTTTTTAAACACTCATGTGGCCTTGGGCAAATGGCTTTTTTATAATTAAAAAAATTTTAAGTTTCATTCATTTCTATCTGTATGTACACCTGCATTCCAGAAGAGGGCATCAGATCCCATTACAGATGGCTTTGAGCCATCATGTGATTGTTGGGAATTGAACTCAGAATGCCTGGAAGAGTTGCCAATGCTCTTAAGTGCTGAGCCATCTCTCCAGACCCCAGGGGCAAGTGGCCTTTTGAAATGATTTGCAGTTTAAAAACAAATTAAACTTGTAAATTTAGGAGCATCATGATTCTGAACCTTTAAAAGCATTTGAAATTCCTGATCTTTTGGTTAACCATCGTATTAGAACATAATCATAAACACCTAAAATGTACTGTGCCATTGATCCACCTACAGCCTGTGAACCCTGCTAGACAAGCTTGGGCGGTTTCCTCAGGTGTGAAGGGAAAATGGTACCTATCCCCCTCACAGGGCATTCAGAGGTCCCAGGCACAATGGTTCCTGAAATCACAAAAGAGAAAAGTTAAAAGGCCAATTAGTATAGGATGGACACACATTCATTGCCTTTGACACCAAAGAAAAGCCCGCTCCTAGTAATTGTGAAATATAGCTTGCGTCAGAAAAGTGTATAAAATGTAAATGTGGAGCACAGTGGGTAATTAGAAAGCAGGCGCTGGTGTAATTAGAAACAGCAAGAAATAGGATATTACCACTTCCTCCTGGGATCTGATCAGTGCTCCTTCATCACCAAGGCAGGGGGGGGGGGCATCCACAACCAAGGAGCACAAAACAAACAAACAACACACAATTAAAAACAAAACCAGAGAGTGAAAAACAGCAAACACTCAGTAACCAAGACACATAATGCATCGATGCCATCCTTTGAAAACTAAAATTTAATGAGAAATATCCATGATAAAGCAACAAAATTTTAAATAAGGATCTACATCACAAAGAAATAACCATGATCTTTTTAAATATTTTGTTTATTTATTTATCTAAAAAGTTTTTGGGCTGGAGAGATGGTTCAGAGGTTAAGAGCATTGCCTGCCCTTCCAAAGGTCCTGAGTTCAATTCCCAGCAACCACATGGTGGCTCACAACCATCTGTAATGGGGTCTGGTGCCCTCCTCTGGCCTGCAGGCATACACACAGACATAATATTATATAAAATAAATAAATATTTTTTTAAAAAAGTTTTTATGTGTATAGGTGTTTGGCCTGCATGTTTGTCTGTGCCCCACGTGCATGCAGTGCCCATGAATGCAGAAGAGGGCGTGAATCCTCTGGAACTGGGGTTACAGATAATTGTTATCCACCCTGTGGGCCATGAGGACTGAACCAGGGTCCTCTGAAGATCAACTAGAGTTCTTAATTACTGAATCATCTATCCAGCCCCAATACCTATTATCTTAACTGTGTGATAGCCATATCTCTGCTTTTTCTTTTGATTTACCACCTACAAGCATACCCCAAGACAATATAACTTAGTTTTTATATTCCTGAATTTCATATAAATGGAATTTTATGTTAGAGCCGCGCCTGTATCTAGGCTCTCTCAATCAACATCTTTTTATATTGCTAGGTGTGGTGTCACACACACCATTACATGCATTCCTAGCATTTAAGAGGAGAGGCCTCAGCCTCCCAAATTGGTAACACAATGAGCTCCAGACCAGCCCAGGCTACAGTGTTAGGCTCCACCACAAAGAAACAAATAAATAAATAAAATAAAATAAAACAGAATAAGACCAACCAAACCATTGTACTTAGGAACGTCACCCATGGATAGTGGACGGCTGAGGCCTTGCCTCTCTTGCTGTGGAGTATTCTGTTTTATGAATGCTTTCCTATTCATTGGTTCATCCTGCTATGGAGTGGCCCTGGCCTTGTTTTGCTTGGGAATTAATAACAGGCACTACGGCTGTTACAGTTCTTGTACCCATATCCTGGAACTGCACATACAGAATTCTCAAGGGGGCCTGTTCTCATAGCAAGGTCTTGGGGACCTTGGGACTTCCCAAGGTATTTCGGGGAACTTGGTAATGTCAAAATATTTATTATGTAATACTCCTAAATATTACTTGCCTTTTTCACTCCTCTGCTCCTACAAGCGTAGAGTGGGGTCCAACCAGAGGCAACATAATATGTAATGGTGTCTTGTTCTGGTGGCCAAAGGATGCCCTGTGTATTGCTGAACAACTTCTTCCTCCTCCTCTTCCTCTTCCTTCCTCTTTAGTGTAGCCCCAGCTTAAGTTGAACTCATTAGGTATACCTGGTTAGTCTTGAACTCAGAGATTTGCTTGCCTTTGTCTCCTGAGTGCTGGGTTTATAGGCATGTGCCACCACACCTGGCTTTGTCTGAATTTCTAACCTAAGCACAGATAGATAAAATCTACATAAACAAGGTTTTTGTGGTCCTTAATTTCTAAGAATGCCAATGGATTCTAAAGTCAAATTTTTGAGGACTTCTGTCCTAGGCAGTTTAGGAGGAGCAGAATTGTTCCATGAGAAATGCTGAACTTCTCTCAGGTATTGGCAGCTTTCACTGTGGCCCAGTTTCCTGCATCTCCAGTATTGGGGTTGTTCTGTTCACTTTTTACATTTTGTTTCCCATGAAAATAATTCAAGGTCTGTGTGCAGAGAAGCAGCAGTCCTCTCTGCATTCTATAATACATAGAGAGTAAATAAACCATTGTCCAAGTCATGATGGGCATGACGGGCATGACGGGCATGGTGAGCACGGTGGGCATAGCGGGCATGGTGAACACAACAGAATTTAGTACAGTGATTAATATTACTATCTATAGTAATTGTGTTTAATAACATGAATTCAGTGACAGGCGAGATTATCAAATAGTGCAGGTGAAACAGTATTATATAGTTCGCCAAAAACAGGAGGGGCCATGTATCAATAGTCGGTGTTTGGGGATTTTCCTTTTTGACCTTATTTGTGGTTACGACTTGCCAAAAA
>NC_022034.1:29725756-29737865 GCF_000317375.1 Microtus ochrogaster | reverse complement strand
TGTCCTGGAACTAGCTCTGTAGACCAGGCTGGTCTCGAACTCACAGAGATCCGCCTGCCTTTGCCTCCCGAGCTCTGGGATTAAAGGCGTGTGCCACCATCGCCCGGCCCAAAAATATTAATGTGGTTTTCATTTTGCCTTTTTGCTTGTGTGTTTGAAGGGTATTTATCGCTTTGTAACCCAGGCTGGTCTGGAACTTGCCATGTGCCCCAGGCTGGCCATGAGCTACCATTCCAGTCCGGCAGCTGTTTGTTATTATATCTGAGATAATCGGCTTATAGCAAGAAGAGGGATTTTGTGTTTTGGGGGTTTTCGGCTCCCAGTTTTCAAAGTCCCAGCCTGTGATTAGGTGGCTGTCACTTCTAGGCATGTGGTAAGGCTCTGTGTCAGGGAACACATGGAAAGTGAAACCAGTCGCCTCATGGCTGGGTGTGAAAGGTGCACACTTTTAAAGGATACGCACCCAAATCACCTCCAGACCTTTCACAAGATCCTACCTCTTTACTCCTCCCTGGACCTCCCAGTAGCGCCAGGCTGGGGACCAAGCCTTTGGGATCACTCCAGATCCAAACTGGAACGTGGCCTTTCCCGTTCTTTATGTCCTCATTCGTCACGAGAAAGTATTACGTGTTTTATGAGCACCTCATTTGGTTCCTAAAACACCCACAGAACAAGTATTTCAGAACCAGGAGTTTGGGAATTATCAGAGGAGACTATCAGTACAGTGAGGCTAGTTCCTGTCGTGGCTTCATTATATACTGGACTCTGCCGCTTGCTAGGATGGAGGGTAAGAGGTCTCTAGAAGGTGATGATGTCTGTGTTCGTCTGACTGGCAAATGTGTATTTGGTGCTTATTGGCACCACGCACTGATAAAAGACTGGGAACCTAGAGACTAAACAAGACTACGTTCCTATCCTCATAGGACTCACATACTGTAAGGAAAGACAGATAAACCTCAAGGAGTCCCTACAAATAATGCCATACCCACCACCAGGGCCATACCAGCTGCTGCTGAGGACTATGTCTGGGTCCATGGCCCTACCATAGCCAGGGTCTGAGTTGATGTCCGTGACTCCTGATACCATCAAAGGCCATGCTGATGCCAGGGGTCTAGGCTGCATCCTGTGGCCATGTTGGTGTCCAAGGACCATGCTGCCATTAGAGTCATGGTGCCATCTGGGCCAGGGTTGCTGCAGAGAGCCATGCATGGGTCCCTACTGCTGCCAGGGTATATGTCAACTGTCCCTGGCTCCTGACATCAATGAAGGCAATGCCAATACCAGGGGTCTGGGCTGCCACCTAGAGCCATGCTGGTGTCCAAAGGCCTCAATGCCATGGGGCCCATGCCAATCTGAGTGGCCTGTGCTATTCCCTGGGGCCGTGTTATCATCTAAGCCCAAGCTGCTAGTGAAGACTGTGTCTGGGTCCATGGCGTATTCTAGTATATATTAATTGGAAACATAAACATTTTATAAAAATAAATCCACTATTTTCTGCCACATTAAAAATGTGTTTAAACTGACTCTAATTTAGGAGATCTCAAGGTCCCTGGGCTTTTCACAGTGCAGTGGCCGAAGGAGCTTGTCTGTTTCTCTGTATGGCTGCCCCCTCCCTCCACCTCCTCCTGGCACTCAGTCCCAGTCCAATGTGAGTGGAGTGGGCTAGGCTGGTCTTTCTGCTGTGGCTCACTCTGCTCACAGTGTATCCTGGTCTCCCTCTTGTTGTTAGAAATGGATGCTGGGCTGTTCCTTCTTCCCTAGCACTGAGATTCAGAGACTCTGTGAGTCCTTACAGTTTTCTGATTACTCTTGGTCTTTGGCACGAGTTGAGGTCCCGACCATTCTTTTTTAAAGTGTATAAATATTACACTTTTAGTTTGAGCTGATATCAAGAAGACTAGGCCGACTACTTTGTAATGAGCACATTTCCCTTTCCCAGTTTGGCTAAACTTTAATTAGAAACTCACTGGTTAGTCATTTAATTATGTAGTCAGGACACACGCACAGGTTAAGAAATACTTGGGCCAGGCAGTGATGGCGCACGCCTTTAATCCCAGCACTTGGATGGCAGAGGCAGGTGGATCTCTGGGAGTTCAAGACCAGCTTGGTCTATAAGAGCTAGTTCCAGGACAGGCTCCAAAGCTACAGAGAAACCCTGTCTCAGAAAAAAAGAAAAGAAAAGAAATACTTGGGCTATAAATGTCCAATTCCTGTGTCTCCTTTAACCATACTTTGTACACAAGGGGTAAAAAAAAAAAAAATCACCAAATTAGGATTGCGTATCTCCATTGTAACACAAATTAGTTCAGCCTGACAGTTATCTTTGTGAGAAAAAGAAAATATTGGCAAGACTGTTCAGTTTACATTAAAGGAGACATTCTGCGTTATCTGGCACCTCTAATAAGGTACATATTTTGGGGTCCCGGCCCAGGAAACACATAGTGTGGATGAGGTTGAAAACCAAAGACGTTCCAATATGATTAAGCCCCAGAGTTCTTCAGCCACATGGCCTCTTCCAAGTGTCTGTGTCTAAGTCTGCATTTCCTTTCCTTTCTTTTCTTTTCTGTTTTTTTCTACCTTCCTCCCTCTTTTCCTTTCACTTCTTTCCTCCTTGCCTTCATCTTCTTTTCCTTTTTCTTTTTTGTGGTTTTGATGTTTTGAGACTGGGTCCCACTGTCCAGAACTCACGATTCTCCTGCGTCAGCCTTGAGAGTGTATTACAGTGGACCGCCACATCTCCTGCATTTCTTTCCTGAGTTATTCACCCCTCAGCTCCACCAAACCTCCTGAAGGCTCAGCTGACACTGTGGGGGCCTGGAAGGCGAGAGGAGGAAGCCATGGTCTAAACCAGCATATTTAACTTGGGGCTAACGAGGAGGGAGGGAGAGGGGAAAATAATGCCTTTGACCCATTCCAGTCTCCCCGTCAGTGCCTCCCACTGGCTGAACCTAATCAAAGCTAAAGGGCCAGGGTTTCTGTTTCTATATTCCATTATGGCTGGGGTGAGGATCACACACAAGGGCAAAGTGGGGTGAGGTAGAAGACATACCCGGAACACACTTTATACTGCTAAGAGTCCTAAAGCAAAACTCCACCCCAAAAGTGGAGTTCTTTTGGGGCCTCCTAGCTACTCCATCCCTGCTACTGACTGCACAGCCAGGCCTAGGGACAAGCAAGGCACACAGGTGGGATGCATGCTGTGCAGCCAGCACAGTGGTACAATGAACTGTACTGCAAGTCTGATCTCCAACAATGGCTTGTGATGCCAAAAAGGAAAAAGTATGGAGCCAACGTTTAGAAGAGCTGAATTGTGTTCAGGAAAATTTGTCTCTTTGGACCGTGGTTCAACTTTTTAGGGTAAAGAGGAACTTATGGCATGAAGATCAATCATTGTTAGTGACACCAATGAGAAAATTATTTCATAATTCAAAGACTCCTTTTTTATTGATCAAGTATCAGTGACTCATCCAGGTGTGGATGCCCATGCCCATAATCCAGCACTTCATCGTCCGAGATAGGAGGACTCCAAAAGTTTGAAGCCAGCATGGATTATATAGTGAGCTAGCCTAGGCTCAAGAGTGAGATCTTGTCTCAAAAACAAAAGTTTCAACAGCTTTAAACTGTGCCAGTGGCTTTAAGTAATCAGATTTCACTCTAGCTCTGTAAAATAAATAGATAGATAAATAAATAATCTAAGTCAGGTGAGGTAGCAAACACCTATAATCCCAGTCCTTGTGATGTGGAGGCAGGAGGATCAGAAGCTTAAGGGCCTGTTTCTTGTCACTCTCCACCCTCTGCTCCCTAGCTCTGTTCTTGGTTCTACGGCATGTCCTTTATAATAATCGGCAGGGTCTTATTTACCCAAGGCTGGCCTCAAACTCCAGACCTAATCAAGATGACCTCGAATTTCCAATCATCCCACCCTCTATTTCTGCAGTGCTGGGGTAACCAGCTTGAGGCACTGTGTCTACTTTATATGACAGTGCCGGGGATGAACCCAGGGTTTCACGCATGCTGGGTGAGCTGAGTAACTTCCTTAGCCCTAGGTATTTCTTACTTCTACTGAAGAAATTTTCTAACTTTTTTTTTGCTTTGCTTTTGATAATTGAAGACTAAATAAAGTATCTTATACCTCTATTTTGGAAGACAGTATAGCTCAGAGGCCCGGACCTATACAGGGCCCTGGATTCAATTCTAGTGGGGCAAAATAAATGAACATTTTTAACATCTCTATTTTTTAAACCATATGGTAAAGCTTTAGATAGATAGATAGATAGATAGATAGATAGATAGATAGATAGATAGATAGATATAATCTATACAGAAAAGAAGTCCTTCATCAGAACAAATACCAAGCCCCAAAGCATAGGCTCTGAGAACATTGAACCTGGGAATATCCAGCCCCTGGGCACCCCAGGACCACCCCTAGGTCCACAGAAGAGGAGAGTTGAGGTAGGCATACTCCAAGGGGGCACGAAGCATCCTGGTAGGACCCAGGACCTTCTTTGCAAACATTCTTTTTCCTAGCAGGACTAAGGGACTAGATGCAGGGTCTGTGCCCACCTACTTTAGATTTAAGACTCTAAATCCTAAAGTTCACTCTGTCCCCTGGTTTTTGGTTCTTCATCTGTCAATACTCCCCCCATGAGCACTGTACAGAAACAATCTCTGCCTGTAATGAAATGTATAACTTGATTAAGAAAGGAGGCAGGCGTTCCTCAAAGACCGAGGAATTAACGGAATGAATGAGGCCTGTGAGCCTTGTTCAGTTGGTCCCACTCCACTCGGGTGGCTCCTGGAGTCTTTCTAGGGCTGGCCTCTTTCAGAAATCTTGTCTATAAATAAAAGAGGAGCCTCTGAAATGATCTAAGGGTTCCCACACTCCCCATCCAGTAACATTGTGAACCATACAACTGACACAACCTATGTGTTTCTTACTTCCTTCCCAGGAGAAAGCTTTACTTGAAAACAATTTTATTGAGATATAACTTACATATAACAAGGTCGGACAAACTGATCTTTGTTTATTTATTTTGAGGCATGGCTTCATGTGGGTGACCTTGAACTTCTGATTCTCTTGCTTTCATCTCATGTGCTGGGATTACGCACGAGCGCACTGGGTATTTGTTCCATCACACCAGGCTTGTTTTCTTTTAAAGATTTATTTATTTATTATGTATACAACATTCTGCCTCATGTATGCCTGCATGCCAGAAGAGGGCAACAGATCTCACTATATAGATGGCTGTGGGCAACCATGTGGTTGCTGGGAATTGAACTCAGGACCACTGGAAGAGCTCTTAAGCACTGAGCCATCTCTCCAGCCCCGGCTTGTTTTCTTTTAAAGAACTAGAGTCTTGCTATATTACTCAGGTTGGCCATAAACTTGGTGCCAAGAAATCCTCTTTTCTGAGTGTGGCGGTGCATGCCTCTGGGAGGCAGAGGCATGCAGATCTCCCTGTGTTTGAAGCTAGCCTTGTCTGCATAGTGAGTTTCAGGACAACCAGAGCTTCATAGTGAGATCCTGCCTCAACAAACAAAACAACAACAAAAAGAAAAAGAAATCCTCTTGCTTCATTCTCCTCAATAGCTTGGTAACTTGTGCTTGTCACTGGGCCCAGTCTACCCATTTTAAAGGTGAAGCTTGATGAATTTGGTAAGCTATGTACGTGAGTGTAACCATCACCACAAACAAGGCAGAGGACCTTTCTGACTACCAGGTTTTCTGGTGACAGAACTGGGGATGAACATAAAGCCTCAGCTGTGCTAGGCCAGCAGGCTACTTCCTCACCTCCAGTCAGCATAATGCTTTCTCTAATTATCCACATTCTTGCATGCCAAAGGCTTGTCTCTTTTTATTGTTGGGTGCCAATCTGTCGCATAGATTACCACAATTTGTTTGTCCGTTCACCAATGGAACACTTTAAGTGTTTCCAGTTTGGGCTCTTCTGGATGAGCTGTTATCAAAATGCTAGTATAAACAAACCAAAAACTATGAAATTCTCGAAAATTCAATGTCCAACAAGTAAAAATTGGGTGCTTCTCTGGGGTATCAGAGAACAAACAGTTGATGATCAAGTTGAAGAGCAAGCAACTGACCTTATAAAAAGCAACTATAACTAAGATTGAGGGTTGGGGAAGGGACACTTAGACTAAATAAAGAAATAAAGAAGGCTGCTGATCAGGCACCTTTACAGCATGGGAAACAGGGATTGCAACATCCCTGCTAGGGCAGAATGATACATACACTAGTTGTTTCATTTTGACAGGGACTGGAATTGAGCCAAAAGACTCAAGCCTTTTTTCCTGTCTACTTTTTGATGGCCTGTCCAGGCATGGAAACAAAGGGCTCTATTTTCAGAGTCAGAAGAACTTTCCCGTTGTGCAGCTTTGGACAGGGGTACATAATCTTGGCACACGTGTGTGTGTGTGTGTGTGTGTGTGTGTGTGTGTGTGTACTTTAAGAGCTGTTGGAAAGATAAGTGTGTATATTATTTTATAAGTGTCTAGTACTTAAGCAGGACTCAGTGAGCAGATATACTTAGAAATCATGTTTAAAAAAATGTTTCTTTAGGAAGCCAGGATGCTTTAGAGCAGTTTTTAAACCACATCCATTTCTTCCTCCATTATTTTCATAAGCATCGAAGAACTGGATTAGGCCAAATCTGAGTAGATTTTAGAAGCATAGCCCATCAGTCCCAAGGCGCTCTGGGTGCTTCTTCTTTTATCTATGTCCACTTTCTGGTAAACCTGTCTGATCTCCTCGGTGCTTACCCTGGAGCCCTGACTGCAGGTCTTGGGTCCTTTGTAGCCTGGTTTTTTGTTTTTTTTTTTTTTAATCTGGGACCACTCGGGTCCACGGGTTCCCTCTGCACATGTGTGTGCTCTGTGATAGACTAGAAGGGGTATTAGTTGGAACTGGAGGGTATGGGTTTGAATTCTGACTTTATCGCCCCTGCCCCAGCACGCTGTGTTTTGGTCCCAGCCTTTGGACATCTTTTCCCCATCTACTGCAGGTAACACATTACCTCACTAGGCTGCAACTGGGTTATAGGATGTAATGCTGCCAGACTGTCTCAACAGATGCGTGCTGACTCTTGATCGAGTGCACTTATTAACCAGGCTTTTTACATTTCCCACAATTCCTGAACTCCTTTGGCTGCTTTTGTAGTTCAGATGAAGGGATCTACCTTGAGTGCCCCAGGAATCCCTTGGTGGAGAATCAACACCGTTCTGAACTAAAGCACGTCCTTTAGGAAAGAAGGGCGGGCTATTTTCTGCCTCCTCAGGGTTTAGGCTCTCACCTGGGTTTTGAGTTCAAGGGGCTTTCCTTAGGTAGGGGGTTTGGGTTTGTTGGGCTGATCCCGTATGCAAGCTGTGGCTCTCAGGTCCCTCCCCTTACCACAACCTCCTCCTCAACCACCTCTCCCGGTCGCGGGCCCTTTTGGGGGTAGGGTGCGTCCTTACTGCTTTTATTGATTTATAACTCCCGGTGCCAGTTGTAGCCACCACCCCCACCCCCACCCCGACTGTGTCAGCTAGGCTGACTTTCCACTGTCTTCCCTACGTGGGAGGTGCCCGCTGCCTGTCCCTCCCCCTCAGTCCCGGGCACAGACTCCCTGAAGAAGCCTGGGGGTGAGCTGGGAAGAGGCGGAGCAGTGCTCTGCCGCCTGCTCGGTTTGAATGCAGGCACGCGGGCCCCATTGGGTGAGCGCATCCCTACCGGGCGGGGCCAGGTGCAGTATTCCTGCGACCAGGTGTTTCCTTTTGTTCTCCCCGCCCCAGGCCACAGTAGGTTTTCCTTGAGTCGCTCCAATTCACCCGCTCCCAGGTGCTGTTTCTGTAAACATTCTCCTTAAGATATTTGGGGGCTAACTGCGGGCCCCGAAGTCATGCCTGGTTGCTTTAAATTTACATTTTTATTAAGGAAGGAGATAAAAAGCAGAAACCAGTGAGAACTGGGTATTGTTTTACTCTATGCATGTGATATTTGGGATTTTCGAATTAAAAACACTTGTAACGAAATACTATTGTAAGTAATGTAGCTTTGAAAATGCATTTAGGAAAAAGAAATTTAGGGCTGGAGATGGCTCACCCCTTAAAGGCTAGGCTCATAACCAAAAATACAAGAAAATGAAATTTAGCCATGCTAAATTTAGCCATGTGGTGGTGCTTGCATGCCTTTAACCCCAACATTCACCAGGCAAAAGCAGGCGGGTCTTTGTGAGTTCAAGGCCAATCTGGTTTATAAGAGTTACAGGACAGCCAGAGTTACACAGTGAGACCATATATATATATATTGTCAGAACATAATAAAGACCAGACAGCCACGCCTGGCTTTACCTTTTCAATTACACCTGGTCCATTGCCAAGCTGCTTCCTTTTGGGAACAAAACGGATTTTCATAGTTTCTCTCCCTGTCTTATTTTGTTTTCCAGTCCAGAGCACAACCACCAGAAGACACCAGAAGGAAGCCAGTATTGGGGAAACTTGGCACTCTTTTTACCGCTGGAAGGAGAAGGAACACCAGGAACGGGTTAGAGAGTCCCACCAACTCAAATACCAAATCGGCCCCTTCTAAACTCCCTGAAACAGAGAGTGAGAAAAATAAGACTCAGGGCAGCCAACCAAAGCCAACCAACGCGGGCTCCGGGCAGGAGGCAGAGGGCCAGCCTGCACAGAGCTGTGATCAGACAACCCCCTGCGATGCCGAACTGACACCTTGCTCCCACAGCAGTGTAGGGGTTGTGCACCAGTGCCACGACAGTGATTCAGCCCAATTAGAACCTCTGCAGGCAGAGGGAGAGACTTTTCCAAATGCCACCACCGCTGCCAAGGAGTTGCATTCCTCACCGGGGAATTGCTCCGGGCAGGAGAGCGCAGAGACGCTTGCCCACAGTCCGGGGGAGGACGCGTTGCCAGGCGCTGCTGGCCTCCAACCAGAGACAGCGAGGGGTGTGTCGGGGTCGCCGCCTGAGGAGCGCCTCGTGGGAGGACTAGGAGAGGCCCCCGACGGAGCCCCCAGCGTGGGTGCCGAAGCGGGCTCTCTGGGGGCCACCGGGGAAGCAGTTGTGCCAGGTGAGGCTCCCTCCGTGGGTGCAGAGACCAGCCGCCCAGCTCGTTCCGTCGATCGCGCTCATCCCGCCAAAGTGCTAACTTTAGACATCTACTTGAGCAAGACTGAGGTAGCGCAGGTGGACGAGCGGGTCCCTGTAGCTCCGGGGACAGACGATTGCGACGATTCGGACGACATGGAGAGGAGGTCAAGCGGCCGCCGGTCAGGCAGGCGGAGGAAGTCGCAGAAATCCACGGACTCCCCGGGCGCGGACACCGTGGCGACCGAGAGCACGGCCAAGGACGACGCGGTGTTCGACGACGAGGTGGCGCCAGACGCTGCCGCTGAGAACGGCTCGGCGGAAAAGAAAGTGAAATCGGCACACGGGACTCCCGACGCGGGCGCAGTCTCGGCCGCCAGCCCGGAGCCCAAGCCCAGCGCCGGCCCCCGGGGACAGCTTCGAGGTGAGCCGGACCGCGGCAAACAACTGCCGCCCGCCTCGTCGCCCACCAAGCGGAGGGGTCGCAGCCGCGTTCCCGAGGCGGTGCCCAGCCCCGGACCGCGCGCTCCTGCCAAGGAGTCTCCACCCAAGAGGTCACCAGCCGCGGCGGACGGCGGGGAGGAGGCGGGCCGTGTCGTCCCGCGCGAGCTCACAGTCAGAAGCAGCTCCCTGCTGCCCGAGATCAGGCCGGAGCACAAGAGGGGCCCATTGCCCCACCACTTCGACGGCCGGGGCGACGGGGGACGCAGCCGAGAGTCGGGCAGGGGATCAGGAGCATCCGACGCCGACAGCCTGAAGCCCAGGAACCATTTCGGTGTGGGCAGGTCGACTGTGACCACTAAAGTGACCCTGTAAGTAGCTGCGGAGTCATTCTGGGCAGGTGGCTGCTCAGGGTTGTATGGCTGTCTGTCGACTTTTTTTTTTTTTTTCTGTTGAAAACTTCAAAGAGAGAAGGAGCTGTTTGCAGAGCTAAGGTTTAGAGTATTTGGCAACCTCCACGGTTAATTCCTGCCTTAATATAAGATCTAAAATCAATGCAAAAATAAGATATGCCTCGAGGCACGGTGCTTATATAAATAATAGCGATAAGAATTAACGGCTTGATTTAGCTAATTATATTCTTTATCCAAAGTGTCCAGGGCTATTTCAGGGTAGTCACAGGGAGCCAGCAGTATTTTGAGTTGTGATCCAGTGGCTTTTACATGGGAGACTTCAAGAGAACTTAATGAAGTTAGTACATTGTTGTCCAAAGTAAGTCTAGAGGAAGTCTCTAATAATTCCGCTTTCTATGATCTAGGGAGCCTGTTGGTATTTTTGCTGCTGGGCTGGAAATAATATCAGAATTGAGATGATCGCTGTTATCGCTGAAAATTACCTAAGTGAAAAATTACCTAAACAACCGACTCTGTCTGCACTCTTAACAATTTAGCAAGTATTTATTGAGTGCCCTTTGTGCTGTGTCCTATGGGGGGCCATGACTCACACCTGTGATTCAGTCTGTTGCCCTGAACGTGTACGCCCCCCTTGTGGCAGAAAGAAGCGCACAAATCAAATAAAGATGGCCCAAGTGCCTTTTGCGGCCATAAGGGTTCTGGAGGTACAGGGAGAGAAGTCACTCATTTGCTGGAGGCGCCTGGGCTTGTGCCTTGATGGTAATTGATTTGTGTGGCCAAGACAGGGAGGGCTCTCTACAGAACTGATCGTCCTGGCAGGTGAGAATTAGCGAGTGCTCAATGTTTTCCTACGTTGATTCACACATTGATCATAAAGGCTGGTCATTTGCAGCCTTGTTATTTTTTGAACTGAACGGTTTCGTTCTGTTTGATTTCTTTAAAGGAGTAAGCTCTGAAATGGGTCTGTTTGGAAGCCAGTGGGGAGAGAGTTGTGCTTAATGAATAACGTTGAACTACCTCACCAGCTGGCAGCCCGGAGACCTTTGACATAATCAGATATTTATTCTGTGATGGTAGCGTCAGGAAAGTAACCAGCGTGAATGATGCCCATTATTTGTGGAAGACCAGTGTGAAATGAACACAGAAACCTGCTAAGCCTTGCTGGGAGAAACCTGGCTGGACACTCCACCTGTCGTCCAATCAGAAGACAGCAGTGGAAAAACCAGAAAAGTTACACTGTTGAGGGACTGTAAACTTTAATCCCAGCAAGGTATGCGGGAGGCTGAGGTATGCGGATCTCTGTGAGTTCGAGACCAGCCTGGTCTACAGAGCTAGTTCCAGGACAGGCTCCAAGCCACAGAGAAACCCTGTCTCGGGGAAAAAAAAAAAAAAAAACAAGCTCAGGAAGGGATCTGGCCGTGGACCCGAGCAAGTTGTCTTTTTTTCTCCCTGCTGGTCATGTTTTAATTTTTTTTTTAACTTCATCGCTAATCTTATTTAGATTTCTTTAGTACAGTGCCTTACACATGATGAACAGGCAAACTATTGAAGTGGAAAATTAAAAGTTTTATCTAGTTCTTTGGCTTGTCAGTCTGACAGGATCTTTCAGCCCCATTAGTCCTGTTATGACTGGATTTTAGGCAATGATATTGACAGACTGTGTTTGGTTCTTTGGTGGTCTCCCCCTATAGCCCAGGGTGGCTCCTAGCTCACTATGTAGCCGAGGCTGGCCTGGAACTCAAGGCCATTTTGCTACTTTACTGGACTGCAGATGTGAGCCTGGCTTGTGGGGGGTGCGGGGGACCTTGTCTGATCAACGAATTAAAAAAAAAAAAAAGAAGCTATATCACCTGAAAAATGATGACTGAATCCTGTTAGGGAAAAAAAATGACACTGACATTATTAAAGAAATATGTTTAAAATAGGGAGGTTCTTCCCTTTATAGCATCGCCTGGGCCCTTTGGACTCCCTCTCACGTCGTAATGCAGGCATTACAACACAAATTACAGGAGCCTTCCTTTTAATCAGCCCCAACTAGGTTAATTGCAGAGACTCTTGGTAGCCCAACTTAATGGTAGAGAGTGTGAGCTGTAAAGGTGTTTTGATCCCGTGTAAATCTTTAATGAGCAGATATGCTTCCTCCCCTTCAGGGAGCCCTGG
>NC_022034.1:29724528-29725388 GCF_000317375.1 Microtus ochrogaster | reverse complement strand
AGACAGTCTCATTATAGCCCAAGCTGGCCTCTAACTCACTCTGGTTGCCAAGGGTGTTTGTGAACTGATTCTCCTGCCTCCAGATTACAGGCAGTGGCCACCAAGTCTGAGCTGACAATAAGAAAGCCTGGGTATTTATGGACATAATAGAGAAGGCAGTGCCTACAAGAATTTCTAAACACATTATCAGGCTCAGATTTGTAACCCCGGCTTCTCATTTTATCTCTCTGGCTCAAACGGCCCCACTTTCCTGGGGCTTTGAGGTGTGTGATGCCAGTCTGGAGAACTTGGGATGTTCTTATCTGATAAACCTGATAAAATGAGCTCATTGAACTCTCACTGCCATACCCCATACACCCCTCAACCCTCCTCAAGTCCCTTACTGCCTCCACCCCCACCTTCAGTGATAATATGGAAAGCAGCTGAGGGCTTATTCGAGTCGGTCTAGTCTGACCCCTAATGGGGAAGCGGGGTAGTATGGTATAATGTGGTGTCAGAGACAAAGCTCCTGCTTCAGAGGAAGGCCCTGACACTAGCCATGTGACTTCAGGGGAGTCATTTACCTTCTTTGTACCTCAGCTTTCTTGCTTTAGAACAGAACTTACAAGTCGTACATGGAGTAAACCAACTTAAGTAACTTGTCAAGTGCCCAGCAAGCAGTGGTTTTCCTTTACTACAGACTGACAAGCCTCTCTCTGCCTGCCCCGAAGAACGCTTATATGAAATGGTTGATGAAATGGAAAAATGGGAATGAATTAGACTGAAAGCAGCTGTGGAGAGCCTCCTGGTCCTGGAGCCTCTGTTAGCCCTAACTGTAACCCCTCAAGGGGACATGGAGAGCCTCCTGGTCCTGGAGCCTC
>NC_022034.1:29715501-29723993 GCF_000317375.1 Microtus ochrogaster | reverse complement strand
CTACAGCTTCTCTTTGCCCTAACTATAACCCCACAAGAGGACTTCCAGAAATTCTCTTAACCGTAAGTTTTGGGTGAAATAAAATTAATCCTGCTTTAAATAATTTAGGTGTTTTGTGTTACCTTTTAAGCTAACAGATACAAAAGAGACTAGGCCAGAGATGTGAAATAATTTGGCTAAGTTTACACGGATGTTAGTGTGAGAGCCAGGACCGGGGCTAGGGCCAGCAAATACCAACAGAACATGTTTGTTTCTACGAAGGAACACACTGTGTGCATTCAAAGGCATTATTTCCAGTAGTAAGTAATTAGACCCAAGAAATGGGAATGAGAGGGGAGACTGCCCAAGAGTAAACCAACTATGATATAATCATACTATGGGATTTTATATAAACATTAAAAAAACTTTTCAAGGAAAGCATTTCAGGGACCTCTAATTCATGATGGTAACTCATCCTTTTTCTTAGCAAGAGGCCAGCTGCCAAGCCCCGCGAACACAGCAGTTTCTATTCTAATCAAATATTTATGCATCTGAAGCCATCGGGAATGAGGCAGAATGTTGACAGCAGGTTTATGAATGATTTAAAAACACTTTCCAGTTTGGGAGAGACAGCTCAGTTGGTATAAAGTAAGGACTAAGTCCCCAAGACCCATATAAGAGCTGGCCGTGGGAGTGTGTGTCTGCAATCTCAACACTCCTATATCGAGATGGAAGGCGGAGCCAAGAAAATGCCTGGCAGCTCCCAGGCCTGATAGCATGGTGTGTGTGTTTGTCTGTGTGTGCAGTGGTGAACATCTGGAGGCTCTTACTCAACCAGAGATGTGACACCCATGATTGTCCTCTGATCTCACACACACACACATAAAGGTAAAAATATACATATATACTTTACAAATTTCAGATAGTGAACACACATACGTCAGAAAAAATTTAAGGGGATGAATGGTAGAAACACAATATCCTAAGAGGCGATCCTAGATGAATACGTTTTATAATCTACCTTTTAAAGTAGCTTTTTTTTAAACAGTACCTTAGTGGCCTTATAACTTATTCTTTACCTTTTATTTTTAAAATTTTAATTTAATTTCATGTGTATGGGTGTTTTGCCTGCATGTTTACATGCATACAATGCCCACAGAGGCCAGAAGAGGGTCTTAGATTTCCCCTAAAGTTTCAGTTGTTTTTGAGTTCCCTTGTGGGTGCTGGGAATCGAACCATCTCTTCTCTCCTCTCCCCAAGCTAGTTTTTAAAAAGATATGAGAAGCTTGGACCGGGTGGCTCATGCCTATAATCCCAGCACTTGGGAGGCAGAGACAGGCTATCTTCAGCCAACAAGTGAGCTCAAGGCCCGCCTGTACCATATAGCACCTTGTACCCCAAAACTAACGGTGAACAAAACATTACAATAAAGAAAAATGCATAATTGATGTCTGGGGAACTCATCCACATACTTAAAATATGAGAATGCATTAAATATTTAAATTTGTTTTAAAGTTCCTTATACCTTGTAATGTCTCCCAGTTCTAGTGCTAATCATTGTGAATGCATATTAATTAATTGCCAGTCACTATGAATGGTGATTAATACTTGGAAAGTTAATAGTTTCTTAGATATATAATCTTTTCTGTCATATGCAGCTAAGATATACCTTAAAAGTGCTTCCTAGTATTTGTAGTATTGTTTAAGAAATTTTGTGGAAAAGTAGATATTCACCTGGAGGATGCAGATTTTGCAGTCTTTTTTTGTCAGCTGGTTTATATGTCCATGTAACATAGGCTGGCTGCTAACTGTCTTTTTTTTTTTTTGGTCTCACAGCCCTGCTAGACCCAAACATGTGGAACTGAATCTGAAAACCCCAAAGACTTCTGACAGTTTGGGACATGAGCACAGTTCCTTTAGCCAGCCAGTTCATAAAGGAAACACTGCCAACAAAATATCCTTATTTGAAAACAAGCGGGCTAACGGTAGCCCCAGACACCCTGACGTCCGTAGCACAAGGAACAATCCTCCCTCTAATAAGACATTTGTTGGGAGGGCTAAGCTAAACTTAGCCAAGAAAGCCAAAGAAATGGAGCAACCTGAAAAGAAAGCCTTACCAACCAGCCACCAGAATGGCCTGGTGGCCAAGGAGTCACCCACAGACACCAAAGGCACCGAAGTCCCTAGCCCTAGAGAAGAGATTCTTCCAGCCTCCATAGGTGGGGGAGGAGAGCCCACCGAGAATCAGGTCCTCTGCCCTGAGCCTGATCAAAGTGATAAGGCAGATGTGCAGTCAGATGCTGCCTGTCCTTCTCAGCCAGCGCTCACTGCCCTGGTTCCTGTGAAGGATGCTGAACTCTCAGGAGAGCACCACTCAGAGGCTGCTGACAGCAAAACCCTTGTTCTTGACAACGTATGTAATACTACACAGGACATCCCTGCCGTTCTTAATGCCACAGAGTACCCCCCAAAGCCACAGGGTGCATTTTCTGACTCACAGCCCACATCTGACTCATCTAGGGAGTGTTCTGTCCTGCCTTCTGCTCCCCTTCCTGAGAACACTCTCCAAGATGGCTGTGTTCAGGTCCCCATCCGCACTATCCCATGCACTGATCTAAAAGTATCCGAAAACTCTAACGGATGTGATTTGTCTCACACTGAGAAAACACCCATCTCCAAACTTGGAGGGGGAGAAGCCAGCCCCACCTCATCACGAGAGCACAGCCCAGAAACCGTGGGCAATGAGTGTCCATCCAAGGTCCTCGTCCAGGTCCGGTCCTTTGTACTTCCTGTGGAGAGCCCTCAGGATGTGAGCGCTCAAGTCATCTCAGAAAGCTCTGAAGTTAGAGAGGTGCAGTTGCCGAGTTGTCACAATAACAAGCTTGAAGTCGTTTCTGTGGCCCCTTGCGCTCCCCAGCAAGAGGATGGACCTGGCACGTCACCTGAGCACACCCACTGCAGAGAGGAGCTTGTGGCACAGTCTCGCCCACACATCACACAGCCAGAACCTGTCCAGACTCAGAGTCAGAGCAGAGGGACAGCCCCGACATCCGAGTTCAACTCCACCCTCTCTCCTAGCAGCAAAAGTCACTCAGAAAGTCCCCAAAGGCCAGGACAAAATGTTACCAGCCAGAATACCCCTACCAGTCTTTTAAACACTTCTGCTACTAGTGATGATAGTGTCCTTGATTCTTCTTCTGATATGGAAAAATTCACCGAAATTATTAAAAATATGGAGGGCACAGGATGTGTGCCCCAGAAGAAAAAGAAGGCCAGGATCCCAAACTCTCCAGCCCCTCACTTCGCCATGCCTCCAATTCATGAGGACAGTTTGGAAAAGGTGTTTGATCCCAACGTGTTTACTATCGGCTTGGGGAAGAAGAAGGAGAGCCAGGCAGAAATGTCACCTGCTTTGCATTTGATGCAGAACCACGATCCCATGTCCAAACTGAGAGCGAAGCGTGCATCCACAGAGCAGAGTGTCCTCTTCAAGTCCTTGCATGCTAACACGAATGGGAAGAGTGAGCCTCAGATAACTTCAGACATGAACGACAAAGAGAACAGGGACACCACCAACGGTGGAATTAAGAGGTCAAGGCTAGAAAAAAGCACCCTTTTCTCAAGCATGCTTTCTTCTCTGCCTCAAGACAAAATCTTTTCTCCCTCTGTGACATCAGTCAACACAATGACCACATCTTTTAGCACTTCCCAGAACAGATCTGCATCTCAGGCTTCAGTGGTAGAGCCCAGGAAGGAGGGTGACCCGCCCTGTGGCTCAGACAAAGAGCAACCGCATCTTACACCCCTCAGCTCTTTAAAGGTCTTCAATTTCAACTCAGCAAATACGTCTCATCTGAGTTTGAAAAGTCCAAGCCAGATGGAAAAGAACTTGCAGAAAGAGGAGATCAAGGAAGACCTGAGTTCTCGGAGCACCCCACCCTTGCCAGAGTACAGACACTCTGACTTACCCAAACTGAAGAACAATGATGACACGGAAAAGACTAACCTCGTTGAAAGTGTTCTCAAGTCCAATGTGCAGAACATCGGGGCCACTGACACGGACTTCTTGGGCCTTTACAAATCCAGCCGCTATGACCCAGGCCTTTCTTTTTCTGCAATGTTGTCAGCAGATCCTCTGGTAAGTAGCTGCTGTGATCTAGTTGCAGTGTTTCTAAACCTAGGAGGCAGTGAGGGGCTCGGGCTGGCTTTTACAGGTGGATGTGTGCAATAGCTTCCTATTTGTTCACCATGTACTTTTGTTTCATTTGATTTGTTTGTTGTTGGCGTTGTTTTGGTTTTGAGACAGGGTTCCTTGGAACTAGCTCTGTAGACCAGGCTGGCCTCGAACTCAGATATCCACCTGCTTCTCCCTCCCAGGGCTGGGATTAGAGGAGTGTTTCACTACTACCCGGCTATTTTTTTTCTCTTCTTTCTTTCTTTTTTTTTTTTTTTTCACCAAGTGCTTTTAAATCTGTGTACAAAGAACTCCCAGGTGCCACAAAAAGAAGACACCAGGACACCCCTACCCCAAGACATTTGTGGTCCAGCTGGGAGAGTAAGTTATGTGTTTCAAGGCATTTGCAAAAGTCTATGTTGTATTGCGAGAAGTATAGAATAGCTGCTTTGAGAGTTCAGAGACCTAGGAGACCCATTTTCTTCTCTGTTGAAGCACTCAGCGCTGTATTTAGAATCTGGAAGATGTGTGAAACAACTTCCTCTATTTGCAGGGACCCCACCCAGCCAAAGGACGTCCCCTTCTCCTTCCTCCTGCTGGCTGTGAGGTTTCACTCCTTCCTCCATAAACGGCAGGGCTTATCCTGCTTAGTTGGGAAAGTACCTTAATGGGACCTCAAGATCAGAGCATAAAGTTTGGTTTGCATGGGTCCTTCCCCACCCCATGAAATAGAAATTACAACTTCACTTTCTTCCTCTCCGATCTGGCTGCCTTTCTCTCTGCTGGTGCCTGAGACTGAATTAAGAGCCTTTTGTGCCTTGCATTGCTGCTGCTGAACCACTCACCAGCCCAGGAGTTATTTTCATGCTGCCTTGTGCCCTTCTGCTTCCAAGCTTGCTATTTAAGTTGAGGGTGATTATGAATGTAACTTTCAGTGGTCCAGCTGTGAGCCAGCTGCCAGGCAAGGGGAGTCATGAGCACAGGAAAGACCTGGCACCCTCCTTCGTCTGAGCAGGGTGCTGTAGCCGCAGTGCATTGGGATGGCTTTTGCTGTAATCCCATCATGGACTGTGGTTTGGAGACTGTTGAAAAATAATATAGTTGACTAGCTATGATGAAGCATGCCTGCAGTCACGGCACTCAGGAGGCCGAGGCGGGGTGATGGAAAGTTCAGAGGCCTGCCTGATCAGTATAGCAAGGTTGTCTAACATGCACACATGCACACACGTGCACACATACAGGTTTTCAGCAGTACTACATGCAGATTCTTTTGCAGGGATTTTGTGAGCTGTAGGGTTCGAGCTTGTAGTGTTAGGACCCACTGTCTTTTTTGTTTTTGTTTGTTTGTTTTGTTTTGTTTTGTTTTTCAAGACAGGTGGGTTTTCTCTGTAGCTTTGGAGTCTGTCCTAGAACTAGCTCTTGTAGACCAGGCTGGCCTCAAACTCACAGAGATCCGCCTGTCTCTGCTTCCCAAGTGCTGGGATTAAAGATGTGCGCCACCACCGCTGGCTAGGACCCACTTTCTTTTAAAGTTTGAGAACTCCAAAAAGCTTTGTTCATTTGGGCAGTGTGTCTGTACTAGAACTTGTTCCTGGGAGCTCAAACCACCAGAAAACAGACAAGACACGCAGGTCCTGTAGCCTTCAGAGTGATGACATGCCTTGCAGAGAAAAAGACCAGAAACTGTAGATAACCTTTTGTCACTTTAAAAATAGCTTTGAACTCATCGGGCACCATGAGAGGTGCTTGAGCACAAACCTCCCCTGTCTCCCCTACTCCCACCGCCCATGCCCCCCAGCACTGAGGAATGAGCCCAGAGCTACACACATGCCTATTAATCTCTCCAGCCTCCTTTTTACTTATAGTCTCAGTAACTTACCCTTGAACGTGTGTTCTTTATGCTTCAGTCTTTGGATGGAACTAGGGTATAGACCTAGACTTCTGGGTCATCTTCATCACCCTTTGACAATCTACCTATACCACATAGAAATCCTACCTTTTTTCCTCAAAAAAATAATGTCTCTCATGGAACACATTTCTGCCTGTCCATTTCCCATTCATTATGCCTTTGTTTTTGTTAATTATTCTTAGATTAGTTATTGTTTGGCATTAACCAAACAGAATCTGATTTTTAAAAATAGTTTTTCTCGGGTTGGGGAGATGGCTCAATTGTTGAAGTAGTGGCTTTGCAAACAGCAGGCATGAGGACTGCTTGGATCCCTAGAACTCATGTAAATTGTGTGTGTGTGTGTGTGTGTGTGTGTGTGTGTGTGTGTGTGTGTGTGTGTGTGTGCCGTGACCCACCTGTAATTACAGTGTTGTGAAAGGCAGAGGCAAGGTCTCCAGAGCAAGCCTGTTAGCTAAATTAGTCCTTTTGGTGAGCTGTGGATTCAGTTGAGAGACCTTACCTCGATATATAAGGAGATATATAAAGTGATACATGACATCTCCCAAAGTCAACCCCAGGTCTCCACACTCACAAACACATGTGTGTTCGTATACATGGACATCACACACACACACGAAACAGGAAAAGGTAGTTTTTTTTCCAAAGTCAAGTCAGACAGCATGGAAGAAGAAATAAGAGTTTTCCTGACTTCTAGGTGTTTTACATTTTTTTTCAAAATGCCTTTCTTTGGGTCTTAGGCTTTGCTGATTATAGTTTATATTTAATATATTCCTTGGCTTTTGTTTTTAAATTTTAGGTTTTTCCTGCAGTTTACTAACTTCTCACTTATGCATACAGCAAATCTTTTCCTTTCCAATAATCTGTGTGGTAGGGTGGGGGGGGGGTGGAGGGAGCTTGCTCAGAGCCTGTGGTCATAGTCCACTGCTGTGAGGCAAGAGGGGTGAGATCAAAGGCAGGCCTTGGGAGAGGCATCCTGGCTAGCCTGGAAGTAGCTCCTGTTTTGTAATATTTTCACCTGTGTAATTATTATTTTATTATCTTATACATTACGGGTTTTACTGGTCTTGTCAGGTGATCTTGAAAATGATTACTTCTGAAGCCATATAAAAAGGTACTTTGTCCATCAAAACAGGGGAGATTAAAAATACCATGTGCAGGACTGCTGAGGTGGCTCAGTGATTAAGAGCACTGGCTGTTGTTGCAGAGGACCCGAGTTCAATTCCCTACCAATGCATGGTGGCTCACAACCATCTTTAGCTCCAGTTCTAGGGGAGCCAACACCCTTTTCTGACTTCCAGGGACACATGGTACACGTACATGCATGCAGGAAAAACATTCATACATATTAAAAAATAAGTCTTTTTTTAAAAATCGCATGCATGTATATTGTGAAATATATTATACCTCCTCTTTTTTCCTTTTTCTCTTGCTCTCCTGGGGATTGAACCCACAGCCTTGCACATGCTAGGTGAGTGTCCTACCATTGTGCCACATCCCTGGCCCTCATTTTATTTTATTTTTTTTTGTTTTGATACAAAGAAGTCTTGCTAAATATGCACTTTGTAGCCTAGGCGGTCCTTGGGTTTGTGATCCTCTTGCCTCATCCTTTCTTGTAGCTGCAGGTGCAAGAAAGTGCTCCTGGGCCCTGCCATGCATACTTTCCTTTAGACTAGTACTTGTCACGAGATCCGAGGAGGGTGTGCATATGAACACATCAAACCCACTTCTTTCTAAATAAATGACTAGACTATTCAATTTCTCTGTTTTTTAAATTTAAGATTATTCAGGTTCTTTGAGGTAATCATGGTTTGTTCTTATTTGGTGAACTGATATAAAGCACAGTTTTGACTTTTGGGCCCTGAATTTTCTAATATTGTTGGAAATACCCTAGACATATCAATGAGTAGAAGCTATAAGGGAAAATTCAGTTGGAAAATCTTGTAATTCACTCATGTAAATTCAAAGAGAACACTGACATAACTTCAGAGTTAAAGCGAGATCCTCTGCTTTGGTACTGATAAATGGTGAAGTCAATCTGTTCTGACCAAAGGAAGCTCAGGTAGAGAAAGACAGCTGCTCTGTAATGCTGTGATTGTTTACTGTCTTCTCATTCCTTTGATTGCAGACTCTTAGAGGAAGTGCACACAGTAAACTCAACCCACGGCCTGGGAAGGTAAGGTTATTTTAATTTCTGGTCCAGGTTCTCTCTTGGTCTGATAAAGGGAGACATAATGGTTCAACATTCATTTTCTTGCAGATCGTGATATTCAGTGAGCCTGACGTCTCTGATGAGTGCATTGAGGTGTTTGGGGACATCAAGGACTGCAGCTCTTGGAGCCTCTCTCCGGTGATAGTTGTGAAAGTTGTCAGAGGATGGTAAGAGTGCGCTGCAGCTACAGCTGACAGTGGGTGATAGAGTGCCCTGCAGCT
>NC_022034.1:29708793-29714990 GCF_000317375.1 Microtus ochrogaster | reverse complement strand
CAGCTGCAGCTGACAGTGGGTGATAGAGTGCCCTGCAGCTGCAGCTGACAGTGGGTGTTATAGTGCCCTGCAGCTGCAGCTTACCACAGGAGTCTGGCTTTCTCAATTGCTATTTGAACCTCACTGCTTACTTATGAGTGAGTCTTTATCAGCATAAATGACTTAAAGCATTGTTGGTGGTAAGATAAGAAACGAGTGCCTAACCCGTGGTTTTGATTAGAAAAATGATATATGTTTATGATAAACAATCAGAACAATACAGTAGAACAAACCTACTCTCTTTGTGTATCACCACATAATGTTGCTCTGGGTACACTGGGGCCTGTCATGTGGCTTTGACTCATGAGTATCTAATGACGTTGGTAAGAATTGCATTTGGGAGTTGGAGCAATGACTCAGCAGGAAGAGCACTCACAGCTCTTCTAGAGAACCTGGGTGTGGTTCCGAGCACCCAGAGCTCTTGACTCAACACAGTAACTCCAGGTCCATGAGCTCCAACATCCCCTTCTGACCTCTGCCGGTGCTGCATGCACACGATGCCCAGACATACTAGCAGGTAAAACACAACACAAAATCCAAACATGTAAAAATAAGTAAATCTTTTAAAAACATGTTAAAAGCCTAAAAACACAAGCAAAGCTGGATGTGGTGGCCATGTCTTTAATCCCAGCACTCAGGAGAGTTCCCAGCCAGCCTGGCCTTGTGTATCAAGACCTAATCTCAAACACACACATGCACGCACGCATGCGCTCATGCATCACAAAGCTGACAAGCTAGTCAGTGGGGAGCTGAGTTCCAGTCCTAGGACACACATGATGCTGGAAGAACACTGACCCCACTTCCGTGCCTTAGTTCATGTGCACAGGCCCATACAAAGAAAGTAAATTTAAAAAGTTGAGATAAGATCTCACTATGTATGCCAGACTCACTCAAACTCAGAGATTAATCTACCTGTCTTTGTTTCCTAAGTGCTGGGATTAAAGGCATACACCACCACACCTAGATAATTATTTAAAAAGTAAATAAAATAAACCAAGCACTGGAGAGGTAGAGACAGGCAGGGCAGGCAGATCTCTGAGTTCAAGACCGGTTCTCTGGTCTACAGAATGAGTTCCAGGAAAACCAAGGCTACACAGAGAACACCCCCCCCCCCCCCCCCCCGCCCAGCCAGTGTTTCTCTGTGTAACAGTAACAGCCTTGGCTGTCCGAGAACTCACTTTGTAGACCAAGCTGGCCTTGAAGTCACAAAGATTTGCCTGTGTGCCACCACCACCTGGCCAGAAGCTCTGTCTTGAAAAACCAAAATAAATAAACCAAACAAATTTCCAGGGAAAGATAAATAAATTCCTGACAGTTCAGTGATGCATTAACTTAAATTTTTAATAGATTATAGCAGTTTCTTCCTTTTTTCTTTTTTCTTTTTTTTCCTTTTTTTTTTTTTAAGACAAGGTTTCACTGTGTAGCCCTGGCTATCCTGGACCTCTGTAGACTGGCCTCAAACTCAGAGATCCACCTGCCTCTATCTCCCGAGTGCTAGGATTAAAGGAATGTGCCACCACTGCCTGGCTACCTTCACAATTTCTATTTTTTTTTTTTTTTTTTACCGATTGAGTTGTTTTTCAGAAATTCATAGGAAGTTCAGTAAAGAAGAACAATTGCGAACAAAATATCATGTTTGTCTTCACTGCACACATCCACACCAGGCTGAGGTCAAGGTGGCGGGCATTGAACATTTATGAGTCATCTGGGCATTGACCTCACATGTGCAAGACGAGGCAAGAACTCAACCACTGTGCTGTATCCCCAGCTACCTTTTAACATCATTTTGAAACATCATTTTGCCAAATTACTCGCCTGGCCTTGGGCTCACTGTGGAGCCCCAGGTGGGTCCTCTTGTGGTCCTCTGCTCAGTGTCTGAAGTAGCTGGAGTGACAGATTATATACCACCAGATCCAGCTATGACCTACAAAGTTAGCCATGCTTTTTTAAGTCTCCATCTGACTAGTTATGCAACATCTTTTCTAAGAGGACATTTAATATTTTAATGTGGCTTTAAATAGCGAAGCTATCCACTGGAAAAGTACAATGTCCTTTCCTTATCAGATTAGAAGACTGGATATTATGCTAGAAACACCGTTTGCAAGACAATTGTGTTTGTAGTAGGAGAGTTATTGTCTCTTTTGCAACCCTTTTTGTCTAGTTTTGATGATCTACTTTCTAATAATATGTATGTATGGGGAGGTTGGTGGGTCTGTGGGTATTTGTGAGGGCTTATGCATGTGAGTGCGGGTGCCCACGGAGTCCAGAGGCATCAGACCCCCTGGATCTGGAGATAACAGGTGGTGCGGGGAGTCAGAATGCAAGAGCAGTCCTCACTCTTAGCCACCGAGCCATCTTCCCAACGCTTTCAGCAACACTTACTGGCTTTGTGAAGGTGTGAGTGAGCCCTCACTGTTTGCTGTGCCGTTTTTCTTAGTACTGTGTGGTTGCTGGGAGAGTCTTTCAAAAGTACATATATGTTAACATATATATAGTTCTTTGTATCAGCATATCCATTGATTCAACTGTATACATCACAGTCCCTTTAAGAGAAACGTGTGGTAATATACCTATAAAGGGAAAGCTCACCCAGAGAGCACCCATGATCATGGGTCAGTCTCCACTGTCAGGTCCATGACCATGCACAGTGATAACGCGAACATTCTGCAAAACACCTGTATAGTTTTCTAATTATCTGAGGCTTGATAAAACCCAGTGAGACTGGTCTTAGGGAGAGCATACACTATTTCTAGTCGATGTACAATATGGCCTAGCCAGATTAAGGAATCACACCTGCCTCACTGTGACGGATAACAGCGTTCTGTGTTTTGTTCTCAGCTGGATTTTGTATGAGAAAGCCAATTTTGAAGGGAACTCTATCGCTCTAGAGGAAGGTGAATTGGAACTCTCTCATCTCTGGAGCATGGAGGATATTTTGGATGAAGAAGCTGAGCCTGATAAACCTACAGTTATTGGTTCCATCAGACACGTGGTTCAGGTTGGTTATGGGAAATGTGGACTTCATTCAGTACAGGGACCTGGGTGTCAGAAATAATTTTATTTCATTTTGTGAAATAAATGGGAAAATATTTGATAGATATTCTTGGGATACGTGTTCTATAATGTAAATATTTACATGCCATGAATTAACTAGAATAGAAAAGAAACATTCTAATCATTGGATATTTTTCATGATAAATCTATTAGGTAAGATTTCGCTCTGATGTCTCCTCACGTCCCAAAGGAGCGCTTTGTTGAGTAACCTGGCTGTGATGAATTCTCTATGAGCAGTCTGGTTTTTTTAAGATTTATTTTATTTTTTATGTGTCTGTGTGCCTACATATGTGTCTGCAAATATATGCACAGGTGTCCATGGAGGCAAGAAGAGGGTTTTGGGGATACCTGGAGCTGGAGTTCCAGTTGGTTGTGAGCCGGTGGCGTGGCTGCTGGGATGCCAACTCTGGTCCTCTGGCATTGCAGCAGGTGCTCTAAGTGCTGAGCCATCCCTCCAGTCCCTTGCTTAGGTTTTTGATGGCTGCATGAAGTTCTTCTTTCCTGGAGGCATTTAAGGATATTTCACTTTGGAAAAGCAATCTTGAAATGGTTTAGCTCAACTCAGGTTTTATGTGGTTTTAAAAATATTATTTGACTCTCTCTCTCTCTCTCTCTCTGTGTCTTTGCTGCTTGACTGCCGTTAGCTGACCCTGCATTATTTGTATGCATTTCCATGGTGTTCAGGCTCATAGTAGGCCCACAGCAGTGACCCTTGAACCCCTGAGCCCAAATAAATCTTCCCTCCAAACAACAAAACCCCAGATTTTTTTTCGAGCTATTTGAGGTTCATTTACAGAGGTGGGTAGAAGTTCCTGTTTATTTTTTGAGGAGGAAGGTATTGTCAACATCTTCCTTTATAGACACGTAATGCCCGGCGCCTCACAAATGGAAGATGAGATGACGTTATACCGTAGACTTAGATGTTGTAGAGGGCAGTAGAGAAACGTGGATGGTTCTAAGGTGAGATGAGGGAGGGTGGAAAACAGCTTTTGGCAGAGAGAAGTGCTGCCAACTTCCTGGATCAGTTTTTCTTACTGTTTCTTTTGCTTTAAGATAGCCTTGTGTAGCTCAGGCTAGCCCTGCACTACTTCCTGATCGCCCCATTTCCACCTCACAAGCTAGGATCACAGGTGTAGCCCACTACACCCCTGGTCAACATTTCTGAGCAACTTAGGTGATGATCATTATTTATCTAGCTGTGTAGCTCAGGCTCTCTCTGAAGTTGCAGCAATCCTCCTGCCTCTTGATGTCCCTAGCCCCCAGAATTATTGCCATTACCACCAAAGCCAGTTTAATTTTTAAGTAGAATACATAGTATGATAAGCCATATAAGATATGAGGAACACTATAATTTTATGTGTATGAGTATTTTGCCTCCATATAGTCTGTGCACCACATGGTCCAGTGTTGGAACCTCCAGGTCAGTACTGGGAATTGAACTGGGGTCCTTTACTACAGCTATAAGTGTTCTTAACCACTGACCTAACTCTCCAGCTCTGAGGAACACTATTCTAACATGTCTTCTCAATGGAATATTTTGCATATCTTTTACATTTATATAACACACATATAAGTTATATGTATATATAATACAAATTATATTGTGTCATTTATGTTGTATATGTACACACATAAAATATATATATTATAGCAGACACACCTACATTTTGATACACCCAAGGGCATAAAACAGTGGCAAGAATGAAGAGATTTGTAAAGTGCCATGGGTGTATTTTTTGTTTGTACATGTTAAGCCAAACCAAAGTCCCAGTCAAGGAAAGTCACTATGGAGTGATTATGGGCACAAAACCATAGTTGGGGAAGAACCTAAGTGTAGAGTTAGGCTAGGGCCACAAGACTTCAGAGCAAAGGAACCAAAAGTCTTCTGACCAAGGAACATGCCAAGAAGGTGCCTTCCTGGTGGCCCTTGAATGTGACCCCGAGATGTGTCATCACAGCAGGATGTGTGACCCAACAGAGCCGTGTTGTGTAAGGAGTGTAAACAGGAAGGGGAGAAGATGCAATGGCTGTGCCCCATGAATTGTATGTGTATTTTCAATGTGTATTTTAAGGGGCAGGAGGAATGACTCAGCAGTTAGGAGCACCTGTTACTCTACAGAGGACCCAAGTGAGTCCTCAGCATCCACATGGACCGATTCATGACTGTGTAACTCCAGTTTTGGGTGATCGGATGCCCTCTTCTTGGCCCCCCAGCACAAGGCATGCATGTGGTACATACATACATTCAGGCACTCATACATACACGTTAAAAATTTTTAAATAAAGATTTTAGTCAGCTGTAAGAGAAAGAACAATGAGTTTATTACAAGTTCAACACACGATATACTTATTATATATGTAATATGTATGTATGTGTATTTTTTTCAGGACTACAGAATTAGTCAGATTGACTTGTTTACGGAGCCAGAAGGGCTAGGACTCCTGAATTCCTACTTTGATGATACTGAGGAAATGCAAGGCTTCGGTGTGATGCAGAAGACATGTTCCATTAAAGTTCACTGGGGCACGTAAGTCTTCTGTTTCCAGTGCAGATGTAATGAGGCTCCGTCGGATGTGGGTATGGGGATCCAAACGCCAGTCCCCATGCATATGCTTTTCCTGCAAGTGTTTTACCTTCTGAGCCATCACCCCAACCCACACACCCCCTTTTCCTGTGCTGGGGCTAATTCTAGGCAAGAACTTCACCACTAAGCGATATCCTAGCCATGGAAGCCACATTTTTAACATAGGATTTTTCACTTATCACAGAGAAACCCGGCCACTCAAAGCTGAGTAATCAGTATTTCAAGCAGGATGGGGTCAAGGTGAATGCATTTCTTTTGCCACTGTTACACAATGCTGTTGTGTTGGCTACATAAGCCCAGGAAACTGTAAGAGTATTTTGAAGGCAATGGGCATATCTGAGACAGGGCAGATGAGGAGACAAAGTGGAGACACAGGACAGAGCCTACGGTCATTAAAGTGGAGCTCAAAGCCCAGGCATGTGGAAAGTATTTGCTGGAATGTTAGAAAAACCCCTATCAACATTGCTTGGCATTTTATGTAAAATCTTTTTCTTTAGAAAAGTTATTTATTACCTGCTG
>NC_022034.1:29706605-29708524 GCF_000317375.1 Microtus ochrogaster | reverse complement strand
TGTGTGCTATGGAGTATGTGTGAAAGTTAGAAGACAACTTTCAAGAATCAGTTCTCTACTTCTAACATAAAGGCCCTGAGTACAGAACTGAGGTCATCAGGAATCTACCCCACTGAGACATTTTGCTCAAATCTCTTCCCTTTTAACATTTTATTTTCACGTGAATTTTCTGAAATACATTATTAGTTCAATGGTAGTGTGCTAAATATAACTATTTATATATTCAGAGAACATTGACAGGTTTTTTATGAATGGAATATACAGCCAAAGGTTTCATGGTCTGTCTTATAAAGTGATCTAGGATATCTCTGAGCAAATGAGAAAGTGCTCATTAGTCATGCCATGGCATTCTGTTGGCCACTATGAATCTCAGTTTGCTGTTGTTGTAATCATGGGGAAGTGGTTTGATTGTGTAGATTGGAGGAACTGAGTAACCTGCAGATCACAAACTCTGATTTTTAGTCCTCAGGAATCATGAGCTGAAACATTCAGGTGACCATAGGAAGCATGACTGTGGAGGCGTTGACTTGGGGGTGGGTAGCAGCCATCTTCGAAGAAATGAAATTTAGACATTTCACTTGTTTTGTGGTGCTCCATAGTGGTCCCAAGGAAGCAGCTAGACACTGGGGAAGTAGACTTTGGCTTCCTAATGGTTGAAATGAAAGTGAATTGCCGTGTTAGGTATAGAGTTTCTTGTCATAGGAGGTACTCTAGCAGAAGACAAATGACATTTTATCTAGAACTTTATAGGAGGGGATAAAGTATAGATTAGCTACCTTTATGACTGTTTGTTCTTTTGTTTGAGTGTCCCTAGAAAATTATAGTAGGTTGTTGTAGGAGATGGCTTGTTTGTTCGCGGCTGCTCAGCCCCGAAATAATCACACAGAAACTATATTATTTGCAATACTGTTTGGTCAATAGCTTAAGCATATTTCTGGCTAACTCATATCTTAAATTAACTCATCTCCATTCATCTGTGTGTTGCCATGTGGCTGTGGCTTACCAGGTAAAGTTCTGGTGTCTGTCTCTGGTGGGGCTATATGGCTTCTCACCGACTCTGCCTTCTTTCTCCCAGCATTCAGTTTAGTTTCCCTTGCCTAGCTCTGTTCTACCCTGCTCTGCTATAGGCTCAAAGAAATTTCTTTATTAACCAATGGTATTCACAGCATACAGAGGGGAATCCCACATCAGTAGGTAAGGGTACAGTTGAAATAAAAGAAGTATCCAGTAGACAAGTTAAGACTGAGCACCCTCCCCCCAGCCCCCAGCAGCCAAGTGTGCTCCTTCCCTGTCTGTTCCCTCTCTTAGGAAACAGCTCTGTCTTACTTCATTTTCTGTGACCATGGTAAATACCACATGCTGAGAGCTTAGGAGGAATACAGTTTGTTAGCTCACAGATTTAAGGGATGGGAGGCATCGAGTGAGGGCCTTCCTGCTGGTGGGGCCTATGAAGTCCCAGGGCAGTGTAGGGCCTTGTGCCAATGTGCGGGCAGAGGGGTGTGCACAAGAAACAGCCAGCCTGGCTACAGTAACAGCCACACTTAAATAACCCATTAGTAGTCCATGAATGGATGACTTTATGAGAAAGAGGCCCCCTGACTAAATCTGACTGAATTACCTCTTGAAGTTCCTGTATGATCCTCTGTCTTAGTACCTTCCAGTGGTTAAATTTGAATATGGCATTTTGAGAGGTATATTCCCTCCTCTCCATAAGTAAGAGAACAGCAGGGAGGGCATGGTGATGGCTTGTCATCAAGTGAAGGGCCCTTAGTAGGGCACAATTGAGGATTGCTGGCTGCCCTATAGAAAGAGACTGTCAAGAGGGGAGGAGAGAGAGGAAAATGGTTGGAGGCAATTCCAATCTTGCCGGCAAGAGATGATGATGGCAGAAAGTGATGAGGCCTGAAATACAATTTTTT
>NC_022034.1:29701323-29706455 GCF_000317375.1 Microtus ochrogaster | reverse complement strand
ACAGAGAAACTCTGTCTTGAAATACAAACATGCAAACAAAAACAAAAGAAAGAAAGGAGAAGAGAAAGGAAAGAAAAGAGAAAAGAAAGAAGAGAAGGAAAGGAAAGGAAAGGAAAGGAAAGGAAAGGAAAGAAAAGAAAAGAAAAGAAAAGAAAAGAAAAGAAAAGAAAAGAAAAGAAAAGGCAGGCCTACCCTATGCATCAGCAAGCCTGGAGAATCAAGTTGCCATAAGATCAAGCACCTCCCCCTGTATTCAGGCTGGGCAAGGCAATCTAGCATGAGAATTTGGCTCCTAAGAGCCAGTCAAAGCACCAGGGACAGCCCCTGCTCCCATTGCAGAGCAAGCTATACAACTGTCATATATATGCAGAGGGTGTAGATCAGTTCCAGGTAGGCTCCCTTGTTGTTGGTTCAGATTCCATGAGTTCCCGTGAGCCAGGCAAGCCATTTCTGTGGGTATTCCTGAGATGTTCCTGACACCCTAGCTCCTACAACCCCTCCTTCCTCTCCTCTGCAGGACTGGTAGGACTCCCAGAGGGTGGCCCAATGTTTGGCCCTGAGTCTCTGAATCTGCCTCCGTCACTGGATAAAGACTCTTAAAGGCAGAACTGACAGTATTTGCTGATCAGTTTTAGATAGGTGCAGGGGGCTGGGGCTGGCCTGGTCTGAGATGGAGATGTGCAGAAACGGTGTGGGAGGGAGAGTGGAATTCAGTAGTTTTGGACAGGTTAAATCTGAGATCCACTCCGAGTTCACAGGAGGGGCAGGAGGTAAGTGGAAGTGTAGGCCTGGATTGCAGGGAAGAGTTGCAGGGAGCACTTGGGAGTGTTCCACTTAGAGAAGTATTAAAAGGGCTGTGGGTGTAATTCAGTGTTAGAGCACTTGCCCAGCATGGGGAAGACCTGGAGGTCGGTCCCCAGCACTGCAGCACAGAGAAAAGATTTAGTGTGTAGAGCAGATAAAGGCAAGTTTTAAAAAGGAAAATGACCATTAAGCCTGCTTTCAATTAGGTACTCCATTAGATCCCAATGGAGTTGAGGTTTTGAAAAGACTTTATGTGCCTTAGGCACTTTTATGTTGGGAGATTGGGAGAAAATGTATGAGTCTAGCAGAAGAAAGCATCTTTATGACCACTGCCTTTGGATGTCCCCTTCAGCTGTTCATTTCTGTGCCAGGGCCTCCTGAAAGCCGCCTCTGATTGTTCAAAGTCCAGCTTACTGAGCTTGGTTGGCGAGCTCGGGACATTAATGCTTTTATAGAGCCCAAGGAAGTCTGGGTGAGCCGATAGGATTGTTTGTATGTGGCTTACTCTCTGTATCCACCCAGTCCTCCCCAGGCACCACACCCAGCCAGGGTGGGAGGGTTTACCTGCTAGCAGGCACTCCTCATTCTGCCGCTGCTGGTACACCCGTGCTCTGGATCCTAGAGGGGGCGGGGACTTCTCTGGATCCCATTAGGAAACATGTTCCTGGGCCTGTTCACTCTGGATTAAGTTCCTCTGCACACGTGCAAGGGTGTAATTGGCCTTAACAGATTCTTTCTTGAAGAACTGAGTAATTCTTTACTAAATTTGCCTTTCAAATTCTGTTGTTTATATTTCTAAACTTTCACTTTAGTGACTGGCTAATAGCAACACCCACCCTCCCTGAGGCAAGAGCAGGCTTGCACAACACTAGGGTATATGTTAATAAAAACAAAGAATTTTAGAACTCCATAGGGAGCAGATGGTTCAAGCAAGGAAGGCAGGCTGGCTGCTTTGTCTGGACCAAAGTTAACATTAGTTGGAGAGTTCCAGCGCTTTGAAGTGAAGAGACTATTTTTTCACTAGCCCAGTGTGCTTTATTATTTTTACTGTGGAGAAGTTGATGTCTGTCATCAACAAGAACATATGTGTATATGCTCGTCTGGGAGCCTAGTAATGGCACAAACCCTTGTGAGTCTGCCACCCAACTCAAGACTCCCAGCTCTGTTACAGAACTCTGACACTTGTTCTGGTCCTATCCCCTCACTCTGCACATACATAAACTCTGCTAAGACTACACACATCCATTGGTTTGCCTCTATTTCTGTGTTTTTCATTGCTTTGTCATAGTAACTACATGTCTTCTACTGTGGAACATAGTATATTAGTAACCATTTGTATTTCATGGGCTTTCAAACATTAGACAGGATAGTTCAGGAAATGCCTGCCTACCATCCGCTAGATTCAGTGATTGTTCGCATTTCCCATGTTTGTTATCTCATTTGTTTGCTTTTGTTTGCTTAGTCAGGGTTTCTCTGTGTAGCGCTAGACGTCCTGGTGCTCACTCTGTAGACCAGACTGAACTCAGAGACCTGCCTGCCTCTGCCTCCCAAGTCCTGGGATTAAAGGTGTGCACTACTGTGCCCAGCTTCGTGTTTGTCATCTTTTCCTGTCAGTTGACTGTACAGATATTTGTTCCTTTGCTCCCGCAGACTCAGTCTGAATCTCTTTATAATGAACTAATAGCTCTCACTTTACCTAAGAAAATTAGCATTGTGTCCTATGAAAATATGACATCCCAGAACCACATCTTCCCAGTTGCCTCCAGCCTGTCTTTTATAGTTTTTGTTTTGTTTTAAATCAGGATCCAGAGCCAGACATAGTGGCACATGCCTGACATGTCAGGTCCACGCAGTATAAAGTGAGTTGCAAGTTAACTTGGGCACCTTAGTGAGAGACATTGTCTCACCCTAACCCAAAAAGTTCCAGTGAGAGTCCCTCCTTTAAGTCCATTTGTTCTGAAAGTCTCTTTGCTGCTCAGGCCAGACTTCTTGTGTCTGTGTAGTATGCGCACCTGTGTGTGCCAGTGTGCTTGCCTGTTCATGCATGAGCCTGTAGTTGTCATCTAGACTGACAGGGTGGTGAGGCTCAGGGATCTGTCTGTCTCTCTCAAGAGCTGGGACCGTAGGAGCATGCAGCTATGCCAGACTTTTTTGGAGCAGGGCCTGTTTCTTTTCTTTCTTTCTTTTTTGTTTTATAATTTTTTGAAGTTAAATAATTACATTATTTCCTTCCTTCCCTTCCTCCCTCTAATTCTTTTTCAATTGTTCACACTTGGAAAAGCGTGCGTGCATACACACATATGCACAAATATGTATTTCTAGATATATAAATTCAACCTTCTCTGTCTTATATGTGTATATTTGTGTGGTTTGGGGGCTGAGCATTTTGATTGGATAACCAATTTGGGGGCTCTTCCCTGGGGAAGGCTTTCTCCCACTCTCAGCACCCTTAGTTGTTTGTAATTCTAAGTCTAGGCTGGGGACCTTATCAACTTACCCTCTTCCATGCTAGCATGTTTGTTGGTGTTGTTCATGTCTTGTTTAGACAGCTATGCTGATGAGACTTCACGGGTGTGGCTTCTTTGAAATTCCCAGAAGATTCAATCTCACAGCAAACTCCCGCTTCCTCCGGCTCTTACAGTCTTTCTGCCCCTCCTCTGCAATGATCCCTGACTCTTAGGTACAGGAAAAGCCAGGTTTTAAGAGCATCAGCCAGCTGTCTTAGAGCGTGGTCTTTTCTGAGTATTTATTTTCCCCTGATCCTCTTATGATCTTATATTGTCTAAATGTTCTCTGTACAAAGGGTTAGGTCCAAAGGTACAGTTAGATTTACAGTGAACAGTTTTGGCAAGGGTACTTCATGTGAGGTGGTGCCATGCATTTATGCTGTACCAACACATGACAAAATAGCCACTTGGCTACTGATGACAAAGAGTTTGCTTGCCTAGTTAGTATGGGCTTTCCCACATTTCCCCCATTGTAGAATTATTCAGAAGTTTTGAATAACCTCATATTTAATCTTCAGTTAATTTTCATAAATATTAGGCTCGTGTTTATGTCCAGCCACATCTCCTAGGATCCAACGGGGCATGTTTGGTTTAGTTTGCCTGCTAGGTGGTCAGCTACTAGTTCCTTGTTTTAAAAACAAGCACACACAATAAGACAGATTTTTCTTCTGGAACTAAATGGTATTTCTAAAGGAATGATAGCACATATTTTAATATACAGATCAGTGGCCACTGTTTATCAGTATTATACTATGTATATATGTTCGTGTATGTTCTTTATGCATAAATTCATACACATTCATCATGTATGTTCTTTATGCATATACTCATGCACATTCGTTGCATATGTTCCTTATGCATACATTCATGCATGTTCATCATGTAGGTTCTTTATGCATACATTCATACACATTCATCATGTATGTTCTTTATGCATATACTCATGCACATTCGTTGCATATGTTCCTTATGCATACATTCATGCATGTTCATCATGTAGGTTCTTTATGCATACATTCATACACATTCATATTTGTTAAAAAGAAAAATAAGCCCATGCTTCTTGACAGTATAGTTGATATCACTCTGAACCATAGCTTTCTTATTTATTTATTTATTTATTTATTTAAGATTTCTGCCTCCTCCCCTCCACCTACTCCCATATCCCTCCCCCTCCCCCAGTCAAGACCTCCTCCCTCATCAGCCCGAAGAGCAGTCCAGGTTCCCTGCCTTGTGGGAAGTCCAAGGACCACCCACCTCCTTCCAGGTCCAGTAAGGTGAGCATCCAAACTGCCTAGGCTCCCACAAAGCCAGTACGTGCAGTAGGATCAAAAACCCATTGCCATTGTTCTTGAGTTCTCAGTAGTCCTCATTGTCCGCTATGTTCAGCGAGTTCGATTTTATCCCATGCTTTTTCAGACCCAGTTCAGCTGGCCTTGTTGAGTTCCTGATGGATCATCCCTAATTCAACCCAATGCGGGGTTGGTGAAGATCTTCTCCCAGTCAGTGGGTTGCCTTTTTGTCTTAGTGACAGTGTCCTTTGCTTTACAGAATGTCTCAGTATGTGGGTGCACCCTTCGCGGTCCTGAGTTCCTTGCTCATGCTCTCTCTCCTTCTGCTCCTGATTTGGACTTTGGGATTTTAGTCCGGTGCTCCAATTTGGGTCTCTGTCTATCTGCTTTCATCGCCCGATGAAAGTTAATCTCCAGGAGGATGACTATATGTCTTTCTTTGGGTTCACCTTCTTATTTAGCTTCTCTAGGATCACGAATTATAGGCTCAATGTCCTTTATTTATGGCTAGAAACCAAATATGAGTGAG
>NC_022034.1:29684480-29700484 GCF_000317375.1 Microtus ochrogaster | reverse complement strand
GAAATGTCATTACCTGGAGAAATTTCCCTGCTCTCCTGAAGCTCTGTGCATGAGTTTTCAGATCCCCAAGTGTACCTGGCATAAGTGAATGTCTGTCCCGGTTACTCAGAAGGTCCCTAGTGCTGGCTCACTGAGGGAGGACTCTTCCGGACAGTCTTGCAGATTCACCAGTTTTTAAGTTCTACCTTCTAGCAGGATCCCCCACCTTCTATAGAGGCCACGTGACTAGCTCGTGTGCTTCAAGAAAGGTGAAATGGTAGCTTTAGATGAACAGACCCGGTATAATTCAACCAAAGAAGAAAAACCCTCATGAGAAAGCTGCTTTGAAAACATGAATTTAGGGCCAGGGAGATGACTCAGTAATGAGGAGCACTGGCTGAGGACTTGGCTTCAATTCCCAGCACCCACATGGCAGCTCACAGCTCTCTGTAATTCTAGTTTCAGGAGATCTGGTATCCTCACACACACATACGGGCAGGCAAAACATCAGTGTACATAAAAGTAGATCATTTTTTTAATCATTTTAAAATTTCAGGGTTACTACATGAGCCACACATGCTGTTTATGAGAACCATCCACTTGTAAGGGAATCAGACTCAACAGCATTGTCTGCAGAACCTTCATTCCTTGGCCAAATCAAAAAAGCCCATGTGTGGCATGCCCAAGCCAGCTTTGGGCTCCAGGCAGGAATGCATGTGCCTTCCTGGCTGTCGTGGTTTAGATACAGGAAGCTAGAGTGTCCCGTCAGCCTGCTGCCTTCTGGTTTAGAGGTATTACAGGAGGGACGTTTTAAAGACAGGCTCCTTTCCCCCCTAATTAACTTGCTCTGAAGAGAAAGCACTGAAAATCTAGACTATATAAGCTGAGTGCATTTTTGTAATCTAGAAATAGAACGCCCGAGCATGTCAGGAGCCTCACCACCCGGGCCTCATTCTTGATCTTCCACTCCCTCCTCCTTCCACCGCCTCTGCCTTTGTAACTAATCTGACCTAGGACACTGTTGATCAGCTTTGATCTCCACACATGTGTGCCGCGGGGCCGCCTAGGCTTTTGTGTGTGCCACGGGGCTGCCTAGGCTTTTGTGCACCTGTTAACAGATCTTTAGCAGGAACTGGGTGGCAAATCTCTGGGTAATTAGTCTAAAGAAGGTCCAAGGGCATCTTTAACACAGGCTTTTACTAAAATAGGATGTTAGACCAAAATTAGAAGCAAGAGGAAGCGACTCTGCCCTCAGAGCCTGCTTTGCTGTGAAGGATTTCATTTAGAGCTCCCCCTCTGGGGCACAACATCTAGGAACGCAGTGTGGTTGGTAGAGTGATTCAACCAGACTAGCAAAGTTATCCCCTGTGTGGGGCTGGGATCAGGCAGAAGGCGGAAGAGAGGGAGCGGCCAGTCTGTGTTTCCGGAGGGACAGTAGCATATGCACAGCACAATCACTTCTGCAATAGCTGCATCTTCCCAGAGACACACACTTAGCTCCAGTGGGCATGCTTTTATGCTCCTCTGACCTGAGATCAGGGGGCGGTGGGGCTGCCATTTCCTGACCAGAGGAGAAGGGACAGTAGACACGCCCAATACAAGGGCATGGAATTGCAACATTTGCCAGAGGAGAATCAAGAACTCAGAAAGCATTGCTGCCTGGGGACAGGCAGCCCTGGACCTTCAGCCTGGCGGACAGTGGTATGTGCTGAGTGGTGCTCACAGTGAGAGTGTGTACCCGGTGGCTGTGAGCAGATTGTGTTTGGTACACTCCCTGAATGGGAAAAACCTGCTGTGAAAAGATGACAGGGAGTAGGGGTTGGGGTCAGCTTGCAGTAACCCTGCCTTGTGGCAAGTGATTTAAAACCACACATGTGAAATAGGGACAAGAGCATTCCCTCCCGGTAGCACTGTTGTGAGGACCAGCCGGGATTCTAGATAGCCTTCCGTGTAAGTTTTTGGAAGGGGTCAGCTGTTAAAAGTTGACACCATGAGAAATGATTAAGTAGAACTCTATAAGCCTTTATTTACAAATAAAATGTTAACGTAAAACAAAGCTTGAGATGGCTTGACTTGGGGTCTCTAACTAGGTGACAGGGATATTCACATGGAAAAGTAGTTATAATAAGGCTTAAATAAGTAGCAGAGCCAGCGAAGAGGAAGTCATAGGCCAGGGGGCACACCGCACAGCTGGCTCCTCTGGGGACTGCTGTTCGTGCACACTTAGGAGCGGCCATGTCTGCATAGCCACATTCTCCTGTGTTCTTGCCCTCCTCTGTCAGAGGGGTCCTGTGTACCATACAGGGGAGACCAGAAATAAATCCTGAGTTTCTGCTTCTTTGCTCCCGTGATGGTCATTTAGGTGGCTGATCTACGAAGAACCTGGATTTCGAGGCGTCCCCTTCATCTTGGAGCCCGGCGAATACCCGGACTTATCCATCTGGGATACTGAAGAAGCATACATTGGATCCATGAGGCCTCTGAAAATGGTAAACATGGAACTGAACTCGGTGTTCTGAAGGCAGCAACTCTGTTAGCTTGACCTCCGTAATCCACCAGCTCTGACTTTGAACAGTAAACCTAGCTTTTATGGCTTTACCTGCATATATGACACATACAGATAAGCCCTATGCTGCACAGAACTAATAGAAGCAAAAACCTATCCAATTCCACAGCTAAGAAAAGGGGACAAGACTATGCCCTTTGCCCTGAAGATATCTTCTGCCTCACAGAGGAGATGTCTGTGCCAAGTTTTAGCTAAGAGTTGGCCCAGTACATGCATGAAATATTTATAGAAAATGAGAGCAATGGTGAATAAAACTCCAGTTAGTAGGAGGAGAGGCAGGGCAGGTGCATAACTAGAAAACTTCCTGGTAAGTGAAGCTGAATCTCAAACAGAAGCAGGGTTGTCATAGCTGGCTCTGGCAGAGAATGCGTGTGGGGGTCAGGGCAGACTCAGAGCTGGGCAGGGCATGCTGAGGGCCAGCCCAGTGGTACTGCCAGGAGGGAAAGAAGGGGCGTGGTGAGATCTCCAGTACTGCCCCCTCACGATTTTTGCTTAGAAGGGACCCATGCTTCCTTTTCCTTGTGGCCGTATTTGCCTTGGTCTCTGGCTGTGGGCGGGATGAGGCTGCCACACCAGGCTATGGTGTGTGCCACGTGACGCTACGTGCTCACTGAACACCAGAGAGTAAAGCCCCTGCTGTGAACTCGCTTGTGGAACTCCACTTTGCAGGTGTCTTCAGAGCCAGTCTGAGACCAATTAGAAAGGTATTTTTATCTCAATTTTATTTACCCTTTCTAGTAAAACGTCCAATTTGATTATCTGCAGATCTCAATGGAGATGATGAGGCTTTTGTTTTTTTTCTAAAATTAAATCCACTTTCAAAGAACCTGGTTTTATTAGCTTTGGGAATGCACGAAAGGGTTATTCCAAGCATTAAAAGCAATTCGATGGTTTCAAAACTCTGACGTTTATGGAGCCCCCGAAAGATGAGTTTTTAAGATGGTGCTCCATTTGCTGTGTAAGGTCTGGTTGAGTTAGCCTGCTTCTTTGTGATTTCAGTTTATCTGGGCCATTTGAGGATCTTTGGAAGACACATTGGTAGACCGTCTTCCAGTTTACCCATTACTGGCTGTCGCCTGTCTAGTATTTTTATGTAATGCTCTCTTCTCCGATTTTAGCTTTCTTCTAACAACAAAAATACCTCCTTTTTATTATAAGAGGGTAATAATCCCAGTCCTTTTAAAATGTTTTGAATGTTACCTAATAGTTTGTCTTATTATTTCTCACTGTGTGAACTTCAACGCTTTTGTAGGCTATTTGGTTGCAAAGTCAGACGCCTCCAGGAGCCGGGCAGGAAATACAAAGGGGTGGGGCTGCTGGGAGTGGAACCAAAGGGAGTGGTGGCGATGCCAGCCAAACTTATGCCCCGCTGAAGATGCCAGTCAAGCCTGTGCCCTGCTGAAGGACCAGCCCATGCATGTGCAGAAAGTGGAGCTCTTCCTGTGGCGCCTTGGGGTTATTTAGCTAGAGAGATAAGAAAGAGGAGTTTTAGAAGGTTAAGGCAAGAAGATCCCAGGTTTGAGGTTAGCCTGATCTTCTTGGTGAGTGAGATCCTGTCTCAAAAGAACAAGAAACAAAATAGTACTGACTGCTGAAATACAAATTAAAATTGTATCAGAAAATTTAAGAAACAACACAAAGCAAATAAACCAAGGAGCTGAGATGTAGCTCAGTGATGGAGGGCTTGCTTAACATTGCAAGGCCCTGGCTTCAATTCCTCAGCCCTCTGAAAAACAAAACAAAAGCAGAACAGAAGCACATGCTAGGTGTGCACACTCAGCTTAGCGCACTAAAAGTCTCCGCTCTGGAGAGTCTCCTGCCTTCGTTCCATTCGATAATTGTGGCATCGTCTCATGTAAACTAAAACACACCAGAAAGTAGTCACACTGTGTGCTCCAGCTACTGTGATTCTAGTAAACATACTGTGTGCTCCAACTACTGTGATTCTAGTAAACACCGTCAGTGGAAATCATTTTTTTTTTAACTGTGCTGTTTTTTTTCTTTTCAGGGTGGCCGTAAAGTTGAATACCCTACAGATCCCAAGGTAACAAGTGGGGAGAGAAAGAGAGAGTGTGAGTGTTGGGAAGTCAGGGAGTAGGGGAAAGAGAGATTATTCTACTCTCCCCGAGTATACATCACTAATGTGACTTCCCTGTAAACCTCTCTCTACTGCAGCCAGAGGACCCACCCCAGCATCACCTGCTGGAAGAGGCTAAGGGCATCTTAGGTCACTGTTGTGTTAACTTTACCATCCTTGGTTGGATCTACTATCTGCAGAGCCTGTTGCTAGCCACAGAAGAAAGGCTTTGAGCCAATCCCCTACTGTCTGTTGTGTTTCCTACACCTGTACCATGCACTTTGATGACGTGGTTGTTTCTCATTTTTAGATCAACTTTAGGATCCTCTGGCTCTTTAGTATCTTTTTCAACTTTGGCTTTGGAGTGTTCCATGCTATGGGTAGAAGGAGGAGGAAGGGATCCCTAATGACTTTTATTTAACTTTATTAGTAGGTTCTTATGAGTTAATTTTTATATATGATTTAAAGATTTAAATTTGTGGTCCAGGACTTAGTGCTATTTTTATTATTGCTATTACTATTATTTTGAGTTACATTTGTTTGTTTTCTGTATGTGTGTGTGTTGGTGTGTTGGAACACGTGACATGTCACGTGTGAAAGTCAAGATTATAAGTTGGTGAGAGTTGGCTCTCTTCTTCCACCAAGTGTGTCTGGGAAGACTGAACACAACCTTCACCTGCCAAACCATCTTGCTGGCTGTTTTTGTTGATTCCAGACAGTCTTTATTATGTAGCTCATGGCTGGCCTTGGACTTGGGATCCTCCCTTCTCACCCTCCTGAGTGCTGGGGTTCCAGGCCTGTGCCACCATGCTCAGCTTGTTTGTGTGTTTGTGGCTGTGTCTTGTGTGTGGGGGGGGGAGAGGTGAAACCCAGGTCTCACATGTTGGCAAGTGCTCTACCCCAGAGGCACATCCCACACCCCTAGCCCAAGTAAATGCTATTGAATGGCAGATTCAATGCTTAGCTATTTATCTTCTCCCAAATTATTGCTATATCTGCCTCATTTCTGTTGCAGGTAATTATTTATGAAAAGCCCTCCTTTGAAGGAAGGTGTACGGAGCTAGAAACAGAGATGTGCAGTTTTGTCACGGAGGGCGGTGAGACAGAAGAAACGACTGAAAATGACCGGCTGCCCTTCTCGTCGGTGGGGTCCATGAAAGTCCTAAGAGGCGTGTAAGTAGACGGGTAACTGGTAAGGATTTCTCTTTTCCTTAATGAAACAAGAAAGGTGCCCACCCCGAGACAATATTCTTGATTATAGTATGGTGATGCTTTGTGGGGAGTAGGGAACTGTGAGGATGGAAACCCCCAGATATCACACTGCAGCCCCAGCGTCCAGCTACATCCCTAGCAGGTCTGGTGGATTTCAGCAGCGTTCATGCTGTCTTCAGTTCGCTGTGGACTGGGCTGGAGAGTGGCAGTATATACTGAAGTTGCCCTGCAAACAGGCAAAATTTGTATTTTCAGTACTGTTTAAAAAAAGTTTGTCATTTTACTTGCTGGGTTTCATTTTAATTCTTTTTAAATTTATTTATCTTTATTTTATGTGTATGAGTGTTCCACCTGCATATATGTCTGTGTACCTCATGCATGCGTGTCTGAGGAGTCTGAAAGAGGGTATCATATCCTCTGAAACTGGACTTATAGCTCTGAGCTGCCGTGTGGGTGCTGGGAACCTAACCTGGGTCCTCTGCAAGAGCAGCGAGTGCTCTTAACTGTTGAGTCATCTGCCCAACCCCCATTTGAGTTCTTATTAGATACACACACATACCCAAATGCATGCACGCACACACACACACATATACAGATACACTCCTTTACAGAACTCTAATTGTTTCTTGTATTTTCTGAAAAAAATTCTCTTAAATATTAAACAATCCTCACAAAACATAAATTTGTATGCTATCATCTCTAAATTTAGAGATTTTCGATAGTAACACAAATTCACACCTAATTTTATACTTCTGTTTGTCAGTAAAACTGGCATGTGGGAAAAATTTTAAATGTCTGAAGAGCTGCTCGTGTCCTTTCTCTGGCAGGTGGGTTGCTTATGAGAAGTGTGGCTTCACTGGTCATCAGTATTTGCTAGAAGAAGGAGAATACAGGGACTGGAAAGACTGGGGAGGATACAGCGGAGAACTTCAGTCTTTACGGCCAATATTAAGTGTAAGTTAAAGAGAAGCAGATGGCTAGTTTGTGTTCTTTTTCATATGATAAATGGCTATGCTCTGAATTTGAATCTTTTTTTTTTTAAATAGGATTTTTCAAATGCTCACATGATAATGTACAGTGAGAAGAACTTTGGCTCCAAAGGCTCCAGTATTGATGTCTTAGGAATTGTTGCTAATTTAAAGGAGACCGGATATGGAGTGAAGACACAATCAATCAATGTGCTAAATGGCGTGTAAGTGAAGTCATTCATTTGAGATTTTAAGCTTGGGTGTCACTCGGATTGCTCTTAATTAATTAATTAAATTAATAGAGTCTGTGACACAGAGTTGGTCCTCAGTAAATATCTGAAAGTAAGCATTAATTCAGCCACTTGATATTCATAACTGTGCCATTTTTATAGCTGTTTCAAAAATATTCTGATATAACTTTTCCACTTGGAGCAGACTTTTGGGTGTCATAGCAGAAATATGCAGTCCTGCTGCCCTTTCTCTAAATGGGTTGGTTGTTCACAATGGGAAGCAAATAAGAGAGCAGGCTAACATTGATTGACCTTGAGGTTAGGACAGAGTCCTACTAGATTTTCCTAGAGTTCCAACCCTGCTAGCCTTTCTTCACTAGTATCTTGACACAAAAACAATTGTTCAGTCTACCTAGAGTTAGCAATTCGTGCTTGCTGTTTTGTTTTCAAGAGAGCCTGGTTGTAAAGCGCAGGTGACTGGACCTTGGGACCTGCCTACCCCCCACCACCCAAGTGCTGGAATTATGGCCCTGGAACTTTTACTAATGCCCCTCCAAGTTTCTACTGGGAGATGACTCGAGCCAGAAGTGACTGATCAAACTTGCCAGCCTGGGTGATAACAACAGAACTCATTGGCTTATACAAATGAAAAGTCCTAGAGAAGGTTTGGTTTCAGGCCAGGCATGGTGGTGGCACAGGCCTTTACTCTCTGCATTCAACACATAGGCCTTTAATCTCAGCACTCAGGAGATGGGAGCAAAACACTGAGTTCAAGACCAGCCTGTGTGAGATAGTAGGATTCTGTCTGAAAACAGTAACAATGACAATGACCATTCAAACACAAAAATATTTTACTGCAGGCATGACTGATATTAGGGATCAAACAAACACCATCATCAGAACCTTTCTTGTCTGGGCTTGCTTCTGTGCCTTAACCTTAGGTGAGCCCTCTTCACCTGGTAGCCTTCAGCCACGTTTGGCTTTTGTTCTCCGAACTCATTGCATGCTCAGGTTCCAGGTTTGAATTTGCTTCCTTGGTGTGGATCACTGGTACATATCTGAACTAGAGAGGAGACTATGCCAGTATGACTTGCCCATCCTTAGGGTCAGTCCCACAGGGGGTATGATTGGAGTATGTAACTGCCCAGGAGCATCAGAAAGACAGATGCCAGATTTCTATTATAGGGAATCCAGGTGGTGTCTTCTGATTTCTGCTGAGTGAGAAAGTTATTAAATGAACTTATGGGAAAAGTTGACATTGATTCTGTTGAAGGTGGTTGGTGTTAGCCTACTTGAGTTAGGCTAGCCTCAGCCCTACTGCATTTCTTGAGGCCTCCCCAAGAGCCCGACATACCTGACACATGTCTATGGTAGAATGTGCTTCAGTTGCTAGTCACTGTATCTTTGTGTAGGCTGTTTCTTGTGACCAGGCAGAATGACATCAGTGACCACTGGATCCCAATGTTAGCAGAAAATGCCTTCTATGGGACCTGTTCTGTAGCCCTGACATTTTATGGTCATTGTTGGCTGTCTACCAAGGGCAGGAGTCGTCTGCACATATGGCAGAAGCCACTGAAAATGGTGTAGTGGCTCTGCATTACTCCAGATTGCCTTCACAGCTAACTAGGTCTGAAAAGACTTATGGTGAGTCCCAGAGGAACAGGCGTGGGTTTTGACACTCACCAGGTATCTTTGTTCATTAGTCCCAGGCCAGTTGGTTATCTGCCTAGCAGAGGAAGCTGAAGGACGCTGGGTAGATGTCAATATCGGTTAACTATTAGCACAGTGCTAACTGTGCTCTGAGCCTGTTTTTTTTTTTCTCTTTATCTACCACACTTGCTTGAAATCAGTTTCCTTTAATAGGATGTTGGGCTTTTTAATGTTTCATTTATAGTCATTTTCAGCTGTATTTTCTGGATGAGGCTTTTTTTTTCTTGTTGTTGTAGAAATTGAGGTTTGGTATTGGGGGGAAGTAGAAAGGAGGTATGGTTGCTCTCTCTCTCTCTACACACACACACACACACACACACACACACACACACCCTCCTAAATTTGTTGGATGTAGAAGGGCTTTTGTATCTACTGAGGTCAGTTGCCTCTTCATTTCCATTCAGTTTGCCATTACAGATACTTACTGAGGTCTGTTGTGCCCTCGGAGAAGATGCAGCCTTTATGTGGAGCACAGCAGTGCTGCAGGAGGCAGGGATTAAACACTGGGAAGGCACAGCAGAGAGGGGGGCTTCTCATCTGTCCTCAGACAAGACTGGAGGAGATGGCTGTGCCAGCCGTGCAGGGTGTGCCACTTGAGGGAGGGTGACTGGCCTATACATTTTTTAGTAGTTTCAAAGAAAAATAGTTTTATTTTAATGGCCTTATTTTTACTGGTAAATAAGCAACCTAATTTTTGTTTTGTTTTGCGGTTTTTATTATTTACATTTTCTTATCACAAGATTCAAAGTTGGAAGCAACTTTTTGTTTTGCTTTTATTATTTGAGACATAGTCCTGCTATATGACCCAGGCTAGCCTTGAACCAATCTTCTTGCTTCAAAGTCCTCCCCAGTGCAGTGGGTGGGGCAGGTGTGGAAACTGGGGATGGGAGATGGATGGGGTGTTACAGATGGATGCCACCATGTCCAGACAGAACAAAGCTTTTGAAATTCTTGTCTGTGTCTCCCCAGAGCTCTTAGAGAGTGCAGAAGAATTCCCATACATGTCTGCTTACTATTCTGTGTTGTGCTTCTGACCAAGCAGGGAAAGCTGGGCTAACTTTTCAACACTAAGAGTAAAACAAAGTACTTCTAGGGTATAGATAAAAATAAGCGCAGTGTTGTGGCCCAGGCCTTTAATTTCAGCACTCAAGGAGGCAGTGGCAGAGGGATCAAAGCTAGCCTGGTCTATATAGCAAATTCTAGGCTAGCCAGGGATACAGTGAGAACCTAAATACATAAATAAAACCAAGTATTCTTGTTTTAATTTTTTTCCCTCACTCTTCCACAGAAGGGTAATTGTCCTCTGCCTAATTCTAAGCTATCATTCCAGCAGGCTTGTCTTTGTCCCCTGCTGCCTGCCCACCTTCTATACAGCAGTGATGACTCAGAGGTACAGAACCCATCTGAGAAGGCCACTGGAGAATTTTTGTAGGAGTCCCACATAAGTAGACTAAGTATGTCCTACGGAGACTTGGCTCTGGGTGTTTGGGTTTCTTCCCTCTTTACCCCCAATTCAAGGAGATTTAACCAGGCATTGGAAGAATGCTTTCCAAGTCAGGCCATGGCTTAATGCTCTTCCTTGCTTCCATTTGAGTGAGTCAGACAGGCTCACCCACTGCCCTGTGTTTTTCTAGCTGTTGTTTATTTCATTCCATAGGGAAGTGGAGCACACACACTTGTTTGTTCAACAAGTGACAAGGACCTGACAGGGCTGTGGGGCTTGGGCTCTGGTCCTGGCTACATTCTCACTTCATTGATGATTTCCTTTGGTGTTCAGATCTACCACAGTCCAGAGTCCTGCCACAGCCTTCTGTGGTATGACTCACATTCAAGTTCTGGTTTTTGTGGTTTATCTTATGAAGAGGTAGCCATGGCTGGAGCTGGGCTTCCTCTTCTAGTTGCCATTGCACCCGGACCACAGACTTACCTGAAATATGCATGCAGAGGTGTTGCTGCAGGTAAACCAGTGGCCTCTCGTGCTCAGCACAGGGTCCTCAGCCAGTTGCCTCCCTCGTCAATGGAAATGCCCTCTTCAGCATTCCTGAAAGTTACAGTGAGGACCATGGAGAGAACCGGCTCTCCAAACTCCTGACCTCACAGTGAGGATGCAGAAGTTTGAAAACCTGCTGATGCAACTTTGAGACTTGGCCAGGGTGGAGGTGTTTTCTGAGAGAGACTGGGACTCAGTTCCTGCATTCACATGGCCAGAGATGAGCTGTCAAATTTTAGCTATTGAGCTCCTTCTAACCACTTGGGTTCTGTAGTCTTCTTTCCTCCTGGGGTGTGTTCATCTCAAGGGGATAACTGCAGACATACTCGCACAGTGAACTCTGAATCCGTTTCAGTTGTGGTATAGACATATAGGTTTTACTAGAACATGGCGGGCAGGTTTCAAAGTGCAAAGAGCCTTGTCAGCCTCAGGCTTACTCACGTTCTGGCCATTAACTGATTGCATCACTTTGGATAGGTCACCTCCCATCCCGAATGTGTCACAACACATATTTACTTGTGATGCTCCTCTGTCTGCCAACTTCAAGGACAAGAATTTTATCTTCTTCCTTCTTTATAGTCTTCATGTCATTCTAGTTTCTCGTGTGTGGCTGATGGGCAGTCAGTGTTCACCGAATGAGTAAGAGGGGTGATTTCTGTCGTGAAGTGGGCACGCCAGCACCCCCTTCAGTAAATGTGACGACATAGATCTGCAAGCGACTTGCAAAGTTCTGAGCTTAGTGTGTGGCACTCAAGCTATGAGTGAACGTTACAACACTGCATTAACTGAGGACCACACTGAGTATCCCTTGAATGGAATAGAATTAGAAAACCTTTCCCCTCCAAAGACACCCCCTTTGCGCAGGAAGTAGCCTCTGTTAGTTGACTGAATTCGCCTTTCTGAGATCACTGCAAAGTTAACACATAAACATTACAAGAGCTTTGTCCTTAGCACCCCTGGCAACTGTTTCCGTTTTGCTATAGATGTGCTAAGTTGGAAATACTGTTTGAAAACATTTCAGTGCTTTCCTTCTTTCAGCTGTTTGTTATCCACTGTGGTTTGTTAAATGTGAGACAGCTTCCTATTAAGATCTCTCTGCAGAAGTCTTTCAATTGTTGAAAAAGAGTTTTTTATTTAAAAAAAAAAATCAGACTCTTCTTTAAAATCCAGTGTATTTCTTTGTCACGAAACTAGAAAAAAAAAAATCACAACACAAGATTATCCTCATTGGTGCTTTCTTGAGGCATAGGAATTTGGTATTTAGGAACAGCAAGATGTCTACATAGGCATTCTTTTATGCAGACTGGCTTTGTCATATAGGCAAAGTGGATCCGCCCCTAAGTATTAATGGAGAACCAGAAACAGTATGGTGTCTGATCAGCAAAACCTTTTTCAGTTTTATGTGTAAAATAAGGCAGTTTTATGTGTAAAATAAAAACTCTAACCATGGTTTTTGCTTCTGTAGGTGGGTAGCCTATGAAAACCCTGACTTTACAGGAGAGCAGTATGTCCTGGATAAAGGCTTGTACACCAGTTTTGAGGACTGGGGAGGCAAAAATTGTAAGATCTCTTCTGTTCAACCCATATGCTTGGTAAGGACTTCATTCTTATGGGAATATTAATTCAGTCTGGCTTCTCCTCATATGTGTTTGGGTTGGTGTAATGCTTGCCACAGAAGGTATTTATTCTGGGATAATTTTTAACAGTAATTACTAAAGTAGAAAAAAGTTTTGAATATGGCTCCTTTAGTAATCTTTTTTCTTCCCTCTTTAGGATTCTTTCAATGGTCCAAGGAAAAGAAATCAGGTAACTTAAAAAAAAAATTCTACAGTTAGGTCATCCATTTTCTATTTTTTAAAAAAATGAGTGTAAATGCCAGCTATATGGGACATTCTGTTAATTTTACCCATTCTTAAGTCTGAAAACATTAACAGTAGTGCATAATCAATGGCACTGACCCATGTCTAAATATTTCTCATGTAATACTTTTATTATAAGATGCTGGATTTAATTTTATTACAGAGAGTCAGTTTCATGAATGCACATAAGTAAATATTCCAGGTAATAGCACATGGTTCTCTTGGCACGTTATAAAATGAATTCACATTTGCTGTGTCTGCATTAGTCAACATTTTATATGGGTTCCCCCAAGCCTACGCATTGCTGACTGTCAGGTTAGTTTCACTGTCACATTGTTTAGTACAGATGATCAGGCACCTGTAATTACAGGAGCACCAACACCACTAGAGCCTCTCTTATTGGCAGAGAGATTCTATACAGTCAGCAAGTAGCATCCTTGGAGAAGGAGGGAAACAAGATACATGCTTCCAAATCTAGGCTTTTGTTAACGTTAGAGTTTTGGCCACAATAAAGCATTAACATGCCTTCAACAAAGCTAATAACAACAGGGTGCTCTCTAGAAAGTTGCCTCTGTTGTTCCACCGGCCTTTGATGCCTCTAAATTAAACATTCACAAATGGTACGGTCAACCTGTCTCTAATTGATCATTGGTGATCAAGTTGAAAATTAAAGGATCCATAAAATTTATACCAGTGTACTATAAAAAGAATTAGCAGGTCAGATCTGAGTCGCCATTTAGAACACTGAGCTGAGGGGATGAAGAGATGACTCAGAGGTTAAGAGCACTGGCTGATCTTCCAGCGATTCGAGGTCCTGCACCCACATGGCAGCTCCCAACTGTCTAACTACAGACCCAGGGGACCTCACTGGCCTTTATAGGAACCAGACACACATGTAGTACACAGACACATATATTCAGGCAAAATACCCATACACATAAAATAAATAAGTCTCAAACAAAAACAAACCTAAACATAAAAATAATTTTATGTTTCTCTTTCCTTTTTTAAAGATTCACTTGTTTTCAGAACCACAAATAAAGAACCACAAATAAAGTCTCAAACAAAAACAAACCTAAACATAAAAATAATTTTATGTTTCTCTTTCCTTTTTTAAAGATTCACTTGTTTTCAGAACCACAGTTCCAAGGCCAAAGTCAAAGTTTTGAAGAGACAACAGATCAAATTGATGATTCATTTCTGACTAAGTCTTGTAGAGTTCTGGGAGGCAGGTAAGCCAACAGCAAAGGGTGGAGGCACATCATTGGGGTAGAGAAGTCACGTGGTTGCAAGTCTTCCCTGACTCTTGTCGGTAATTGGTGCTATAAAACTACCACACTGGGAAATTTGCAGCTTCTGGGTTCAGAGGTCAGAGGATGTTGCCTGCCAACCTGGGCTGGGGAAACAGAAGATGACCTCAGGGTGCAGGAGGACTCAGCAGTTCTATGTTTTGTCCTGCTCCAGCAACTGGGCAGGGGGGCAGGATCTGGGCAAGCTTTGAGGTACTCCCAGGGCAGATTCCTTTCATAGGAAGATAAGAGTAGGGTCGGCATTCTGGGCAGGCTGGTGAAGGGTAACACCCTGCCTGAGAGGGTTTATGTAGCAGAAGTGAAGCCAGCAAGGACTAGGGGAGGAGAGGACCTGATACCCTGTGGGCAAGAACAGAGCTTGATGGGTTCATAAGAAACACAGATGGGGCTTGGGGGAGGGTGCAGCATGAGTGGAGGCACTGAACTCAAAGTGCTGTCTGTACCGAAAGCCATCTTATAAAGGCTTCGTATGAACAGAGAAACTGAGGAAGCCCTTGGAGCCATCTATAAAGAGGCCGGGGGAATTGAGCCTAATAACAGTAGCGACAGAGCCTTTAACATCACAGTGTGTGTGATCCGATACCACAGTGAGAGAGCTCTGACTTGGTGTCAGATACAGACCAGCTGAGGGGGAGGCACCCAGTTGCTTGGCCCATACACCCACCCCATGCCAACCTCTTCTACCCTGCTTTGTTTCCTACTGCCAGACATGTGCATTCTTTATTGTTCATCATCCACGTCTGCTTCCTAGACTAACGTCAAGAGAGCAGGGACTGCTTTGCTTCTGCTAGGTCCTGAGCAAGAGGCCAGTACTCAATGCAGTCAGTCGTCACTGTTAGATTCAAATATAAAAGCGTCAACATCTTTAGGGGAGCATGGCAAAACACTGTGGTGTGTGGGCTCCTGGCCCAGGGCGCAGGCACTCGGAACAAGAAAAGCATATATGGAAGGAAGTTTTCAGTAAACTAGAGCTGGACCTGCTTCAGGACTTTAATCCCAGCTGCTTGGGAGACTGAGGCAGGAGGATCACAAGTTCAGGGGCCTGCCTTGCTGGCTAACAGAGTGAGTTCAAGGAAGACAGGAAACTCAGTGAGATCCAAGCTGGGGTACAGATCAGTGGAACAGCAGCTCCCCAGCTTGTGTGGGACCTGAATTCAAGCCCCAGGAGAGAAACAAAGTAAAACTGAGGACTGACTAGCCCTGAAGGAGGGTCTCTAGACGGGGAAGGGAATTCCTGTGCTCGTAGCGACACTGGCTGGGAGCGCAGAGGAAAGCTTGGAGGTAGGAAAGCAAAAACATAAAACAAACAAACAAAAATAATAAAGCCACCTCATTCTTATCCAGAAAAATAACCAACTTCAGCACATTAAATTGCCACAAGATGAAATTCAGCAAATATATCCAGATTTTTTTAAAAAGAAAATTATTTAGCTAGAAGCATTATGCTTATTTTATAGAAGACACGTTTAAAAATCATACTTATTTCCTTTCTTTCATTCATTCATTTATTTATTGCAAGACAGGGACTCACTATGTAGCTTTGACCGTTCTGGAACTCACTATGTACACCAGGCTGGAGTCAAATTTACAGAGATCCTATCTGTCTCTGACTCCTGAGTGCTGGGACTAAAGGGGTACACCACCGGGCTCAGCATAAAAATCAGATTTCTTAAATGGGATTACACAAATTTCATACCATGCATTTGTTCCTATTCTAGCTGGGTTGCTTACGATGGAGAAAATTTCTCCGGCAATCAGTATGTGCTGGAAGAAGGCCATTACCCTTGTCTCTCAGCAATGGGATGCCAGCCTGGGGCGACCTTGAAGTCTCTTCGCTTCATAGATGTGGTGAGTGTGACCACAGCGGCATAGAAGAGCACTGTTCATATCACTGTGGTTAAAGCCAGGAAGCCAGCAGCCAGAACTGATGCAGATGGAAGCTGTACCAGGCCGGAGCTTTCTAACCTGTAGATTTCATTCTTTTAAACAAAACCTGTGTCATTTTATTTATATGTATACGTGTGTGTGTGTGTGTGTGTGTGTGTGTGTGTGTGTGTGTGTGTGTGTGTGTGTGTGCAGTGCCCCCAGAGGTCAGGAGAGGGC
>NC_022034.1:29658121-29683668 GCF_000317375.1 Microtus ochrogaster | reverse complement strand
GCTCAGGTGTTACTCTATCCTTCAAAGCTGTCCAGCCAGTGCCCTGGCAGATCAATAGTTCCCCCCTCCCACTGTCCACGACTGTCAGCTTGGTGGGACAGGTTTACATCATCTCACCATTAATGGCTTGGTCTCCTACACTTGTCATTTGGGGTTTCTGTTGGCCGTCTCTCTTTGCGGATTCCTATTCTTTTGTTATTAATTTGCAGAAATCCCCTGTGGCTTAGTTTATTGTCACTGCTCTTTTTAAGTGTTGTGTGTTATATGTATGGGTTTTTCGCCTGCATGTGTATCTGTGTGCCATGTACCACAGCCTGCAAAGGTCAGAAGAAGACACTGGACCCTCAAAAACTGGAGTTACAGAGGTTGTGAGCTGCCATGTGGGTTCTGGGAATTGAACCCAGGTCCTCTGCAAGAGCAGCAAATGTTCTTAATCACTGAGCCCTCTTTCCAGATCAGCTCAGGTTATCACCTGTGTTCTAAAGGTGACAGTGCCCCCTGGACAGTATCTATCTCCTGAGCTAATCAAAGCAGTATATTCAACACAACAAAGTCAGAAGGTGATAGCCTTATACTTACATCTTCGCGTGTCTATCGCTTTGGAAATTTTTATTCAGGCTTGGTGGCTAGTCTCATAAAATGCTTTAAGCATTTTTAGTTGATGAACTTAGTCTTAAATGTAGGAAAAATGTATGTGTTGACTTCATAGCACCTCTGCCTGCTTGCCTATTTAACTAATAAGATGCTGTTGAAACAGGAAAACAGTAGCAACATCTCTATGAAACACAGAGTAATGCGGAACTTATCAGCTTATGGTAGGGGATAAAGGCCGGGATGTGCCTCAGCTGATAGAGTGCTTGCCTGGATGCCTGAAGCCCTGGGTTTGATTCTCAGCACCATGTATGCTAAACACAGTGAGGCACACCTGGGTTCTCAGCACTTGGGAGGTAGAAGAATCAGAAGTTCAGGGTCATACTTGGCCACAGAATGAATTTGGGGCCAGCCAGAACTACATTGGACCCTGTTCCAAAACAAATGAACAAACAAACAAAAGCAAAGCACATACACACATAAAACAACAACCCAGGTCATGAAATAAGGCTTTAAAAAATAGTTACTATGCCTAGACTTCTAGAAGCTACCTTTAAGTGTATATTTGAGGTCTCCCAGTGCCAATGTATGTGTCTTGGCACATGTATTTAGATCACTTTGCCACTCAAAGATGATATCCTTTTAAGTTTACATTACTGAGATTTACCCAGAATGAAATACACATTTTGTGTGTCTGAGTTAGTGGGTTATATATGTATGTATTTGGTTTTTGGAAACTGAACATGGACCCTCATGCATGCAAGGCAAGTACTGTATGACTTAGCCATGTTCTTTGCCCTATGCATTTCAACTGTAACGTAACACTTAAGATTGTTTAAATTATTTCTGACAATAAATTTGAGTTTTTAGGATATTTTTAGCATGCCATCTCTGCAAATATAGTAAACATGCAAAGTAGTAATCCTGTATTTTTGTCTGGCTCCCTCCTGTGTGTCTTCTATACCCGAATTCCTAGACCATGGACCCACCTCCATGTTAACTGCTCTTAACTGATGGCAGACACTCTGCCTTGCACGTTAGGGCATTTCCACATAAATGAAGGAGTAATGTATCTTCACCCTTGCCACACAACTTGAAGCAGGTTAGGAAATAACTGTGATCCCTGTGCTTTTTTTGACCTGTTGTTTATGACCTTGGGGATATTAGCTTTAGAACCCAGGGACAGAGGGTCTGTAATTTGAAGTTTTCCTTGTCTGAAAAATCAGTTGGGTGCTGCTGTTCTCTCTAAAATGCTTGTGCCTTCCACCTGTGCTCTGTTCCCCTCCTGATTGTAAATCCTACAAGGTTTGGGGATTTGAGTTTACATAATCCTTGTTGCCATATCACCCAGCCTCTCCCACGGCCTTCTGGCCATCACCATTAATGTCTATGGCTTTCCACCCAGAAAACTCCAGGTTGAGAGTAACTTTCATCAAAGGGTTGGTGTTCCGTGCATATAGCCATTTTTCTAGGCATGGGCTATCCCATGCCCCTGCTTTACTGTGGTCTATTTCAACCTGCCTTTTGATGCAATAGAAAAGCTTTCTATCCTCCCGTCCTTCCTCTCTAACTTTGCAGCCTAGAAGCATCAGATTGGCTGCATTTATGAGTAGGTACAGCCTGGCAGGTTTCTGTGCCTTGCCCTTGAGAGTAGACGATATCTCATCAGCTTCAGGCTCTCTGCAAAAGCTTGGCACTACTAACAGATGAACAAATTTCCCCCCAAACAGGAATTTTCTGAACCAACAATTATTCTTTTTGAAAGAGAAAACTTCAAAGGAAAGAAGATTGAACTGAATGCTGAAACAGTCAACCTCCGATCCATGGGATTCAACACTCAGATCCGCTCTGTTCAAGTCATCGGTGGCATGTGAGTGACTTACCCACTTGTTGAGCTGCTGAAACAGGAGACTTCTCTTTTCTTGCTTTTACAAATGCGCTCTTCCTATGAAGCACATTAAGAAATACATGAACAGATACATATGTTCCCATGAACATCTCATTCTGTATACATCTCCATTTCCTCATAATGGAAACGGAAAAGGATATCATCATTAAGTGGGTGATGTGAATATATGTGCCAAGAAGGGACACTGGGAAACTTCCAGTACACATTACAGTATCTCAAATGAACTGACAGGCGGTCCTTGACTTCCCATGTGGGTTAACACTGCACACTTCATGCTATCCTTTTCCTGGTGGGTAAAGCATCATTCATTCACGTATCCAGATTTTTTTCCCTAAGGTTAGGTTCTGTACTCAAAGTGTGCAAGGGAAGCTTTATAACACAGCACTCAGCAAATTTATGGAGCATTCTTTTTATAGCAAGTAAGAAGATCATTTCACACCCTTTGATTTTAGAGTTTTTCCTTGATTGCAGACGTTGTATAAATTACTACATCAGTTGCAGAGGAGTGACAAGATAGCTCAGTGGACGAAAGGCACTCCCTATGTGGGCCTGATGGCCTGAGTTTAGTCCCTAGAGTGGAGAACTGACTGTTCAAAGTGGTCTTCAGACCTCCACATACATGCTGTTGCATGTCCCCAGCCCGTCACACACAAATGCACACACGTGCGCGCACACACATACACACTAAAAAGTTACAATACCGTCTTTTTTGTCATGATCTCTTTGTGAGGTCTTGACTGGGCTGAAACTTGCTATGCAAAGCAGGCTAGCCTCAAAGTCACAAAAGATCCACCTGCGTCTGTCTCCCATATGCTGGGTTTAAAAGCATATGTCACCAATGTTAAGTGCCCATCAACTTTTTAAACTTGGAAAAATTTTGGTTTTAATCTCTGAGTAATTCTGAAATGAATTGGGCATAAATAAATACACATTTTTATGAAACATTTTCCTTTTAATGAAGTGACAGGTAAGGCTTGCCGAGATGCACAGATGTTGAAGGGACAGCAGCAGATGCAATCAGATGGGTTGTACCGTATCCACTAAAATAATTAAGGGATTATTAGGGCTGTAACTTTTAATGTTTTTACAGTAAGATTTAATGACTGTTTTGTAAGACAGATGAAATGTTAACATTTTCGAGTTTGGGGGTTTAAAGTAGTGAACATCCTTCTCCAATGGTCAGCAGGGTAGGAGGAGGCTCCTGGGGCGCTCAGTCTGTAACTTCTCAAGTGTGTAATCCAGCACGTGGTAGAAGGAACTTAGCTTCGCATTTTTGGGGTTTGGGGAAAGGTACTCTTATTTTTAAAAAAATGTTTTGTAAGCAGGGCTGTGGTGGTGCAAACCTTTAATCCCAACACTTGGGAGATGGATCTCTGTGAGTTTGAGGCCTGCTTGGTCTACAGAGTGAGTTCTAGGACAGCTAGGACTGTTACACAGAGAAACCCTGTCTCCAAAAAGAAAAAAAAAGTTTTGTAATTGTTTAAAAATTTATCTTAAATTACATCAAAGTAACAGGTTCCATCATGGCTTCATTCTACTTTATTTCACAGGCCCTCTTTTGTGAAGAATTTATTTTTATCTAATCATTACACTCACCAATGTACACATGATAACTTTGTAAATGTTAATTATTTCAATAAGGATTCATAACCTGAGGCTGTTTATGAACAACTTTCAGGAAGGACTGCAGAGTCCCACTGAGAAAGCATCATGATTTCATTGCTTTATCAGAGGGAAAAAAACTTACCATTTCTCTCTCAGAATGGTTTCTCATATTTCTGTTTCTCCAAAAATTCACTAGTTATCAAGAAATGGCTTTGAATGTTCTAGAGCACAGGCTTATTTTCCCTTCGATGTGTGTTTAAAGTTCAGCCCAGAATGGATAAGTGTTTTTAGCTGGGCATGATGGAGTACGCCTTTAATCCCAGCACTTGGGAGGCTGAAGCAGTTGGATCTCTGTTGAGTTCCAGGATCGCCAGGGCTACACAAAGAAACCCTGTTTCAAAAACAGAAAAGAGAAGGGAGGGAGGGAGAGATGGACAGAGAGAAGAAGGAAGCAAAGAAAGGAAGGAAGGGAGAAGGAAGGAAGAAAAGAAGAGAAAGAAAAGAAAGGAAGAAAGAAGGAAAGAAAAAGGAAGGAAGAAAAAAAGGAGAAAAAGGAAATAAATTTGTGGTGTTCTGAAAGCAGATGTAACTGTCAGGGCCCACCATCAAATGGAAGTGGTCACCGCTATGGTTTATTGTCTTTTCAGATGGGTTACTTATGAATATGGCAACTACAGAGGCCGACAGTTTCTACTGTCTCCTGCAGAAGTGCCAAACTGGTATGAGTTCAGTGGCTGTCGCCAAATAGGTTCTCTCCGGCCCTTTGTTCAGGTATGTGAATTTCCCCTCCATGCTTTGAGTAGACGCCTCTTGAAAAAGACTTTTATAAATATAGCTCAGCCTTTTAGTTTTGATTGGAAGCTTGGCATTGGCTCCTCTTCCTTCGGTATTTGGACATCAGATTTGTGGCACCATGAGGCATGGCTATTTCAGAAATGCCACCAAGCCTAGTAACACACATGCATGTGTTGGCTCTGGTTGTCCACAGGCACACTCCACGGCCTGGTCATTCGGAAATGTCCTCAGTCTCTTAGCGTTGAGAACAGTACTAAGATGCTTAGCACGAGACCCATGGGTGTGGTCTCCCTCCTTGGCCCATGTGCTTCACTTTGGCACTTTGGACTCTTCAAAACATCACTCTGTCTCAGTTCTTCAGACAGCACAGCTCTATGTGACTGTCATTGGGTTTTGTCTTCTAGAAACGAATTTACTTCAGACTTCGAAACAAAGCAACGGGGCTGTTTATGTCAACCAATGGGAACTTAGAGGATCTGAAGCTTCTTAGGATCCAGGTCATGGAAGATGTTGGTGCCGATGATCAGATCTGGGTCTACCAGGAAGGATGCATCAAATGCAGGGTGAGCATTCAGGGTTGCATAAGAAACATGCACCAAATGGAGGGTGAGCATTCAGGGTTGCACAAGAAGATGAAATGTAGGATGAGCATTCAGGGCTGCACAGACAATTCCCAGAGAGTTTTCAGAAATAAATCAGAAGGTTTTCCCTCATGAAAATGTTTTCCAGCTGTGACAGAATCAGAAGCAGGGTTAAGAACTTAAAATTGGAAGGGAATCTAGCACTAATTCAGCAAGGGAGCAACGGCATTTGTTTGCTCAAAGCCTTAAGCTAGAGCGCCCACACAACATCAGAAACCACTCTAGGGCTGGTTCTGTTTGGAGAACCCACAGAGTTGGGCGAGGGAGACGTGTGCGGTACAGCACTGTCCACTTCCTAATGGTCACATGCTGGAAATGGAAAATGGCTGAATGCTCTCCGCAGTCCGGCCACAGCAGATGTGTAAAAGCAATGGCCGGATCCCATGAGACAAGCTCATGCACTGTTGCGGGCATCTCCTTTAGTCCTTAACTTTATGGGCTTGTCTGTTTGCTCCCGATACTTCAAAACCTTGCTGCCCGTGTGAGTCAGCAGGGACATGCCCATTTATTATGTCTGTTGTGCCTGAGGGAGAATCACGGTTTTGCAAGAGAGGAGACACTTCTTAGACACACAGAAGAAAGCAGCATCAAGAGCAGGGCTACCTGGAGGATTGGAGCTGAAACAAAGGCAACTTCTGCCTTGGGATCATTTCAATGAGCGACAGTGGGGGCCCAGCCACTAACATTTCAGTGACTTTATATGATATCTCATCTCAGGATGTCAAGGAGAAAAGGTGAAATATCACAGATGATCGCAGTGCTTTAAACAGTATGTGTGTGTGTGTGTGTGTGTGTGTGTGTGTGTGTGTGTGTGTGTGTGCCGTACCCAAGGCTTCACACGTGCATGCCAACTATTCTCCCACTGACCCATGTCCCATACCCGGAACAGCCCAGTTTGAACAGGCTAGCACGTGTGTTAGCAGTGAGCCATGCTGCTTTTTACTTCATGAGGGACTTTTAAAATCCTTGCATTAAAGCACTGTCTTCAGAGTTTGCATTTTCCTGCTTTTTCTACCTGCATAGCAGGCTAATTTAGAAAATTTTAGGTCTTCCTCATGAATGAAAGACAAGGAGCCAGTGAGTGTAACTTCAGGTTTTAAGGGGTGGGGCGGGGGGCATGGTGTGGCTGTTCTAGTGCAGGACCAGAGAGAAGCAGGCATGAGCCGGAAACTCAGGCCACTGTGAGCGGCAGATGCGGCCCCATAGCATGCTCAGTGCCGACACAGAACCGTCACGGTGGGCAGCTTACTGTACTGAGGTTCTCTTTAGTGTTAACCACTTGGTCCCCGCGAGACTTCTCTTAATGGTCACAGCGAGTCTTACAAGAGGCAGTCTTAGAGTACATGAGAATTGAGAACTCACTGCCACCGTGTCATCTGAAATAGAGGGCCTCTTGTCTGGCTTCAGCAACTCCAGCTCAAAGCGGCAGTGGCTCATGTGGAGTAAAGCCAGCCAGGGACTGTGACAGCGTTAGACATCCCTTTGTGAGACTGGAGCATGTCCTGAGACAGACTGTTGTTTCCCAAGCAGATAGCGGAAGACTGCTGCCTGACGATCGTCGGCAGCCTCGTCACATCTGGCTCTAAGTTGGGGCTGGCCCTTGATCAGAATGTCGACAGTCAGTTCTGGTGCATGAAATCCGATGGCAGGATCTACAGCAAGATGAAGCCAAATCTAGTCTTGGACGTGAAAGGTAAGCACCGCGCGCTTCCCTGTGGTAACGCTCCATTCTCTGGTCAAGGAAAAGCCTGTGGTAACATGCTGGCTGTGCTGCTAATACACTGCTGGCTCCAGGGAATGTTTTGTTGTTGTTGTGGGAATTGAACCAAGGGCCTGACATACGCTGAGCCTGTGCTTACTGAGCTATAGCCCCAGCCCTGTTTTCACTGCAGTGCTAGGCTGAGGCTTTATCCGGTCAGTGTAGCTGATGGTTCTCATCTACATAAAGGTAGCTTTTCATTGAAAAAGACCCGAGTTCTAGAAGGAACTGCAGTGTATTAGGGTTCTCTAGAGTAACAGATCTTATAGAACGAACTTTTCTATAGAGAGAGAAAGGGTATTTGTTAGAATGATTTACAGACTGGTCAGCCAATCCAAAGGAAGGTCCAGGAATCTGTAGTTGTTCAGTCTACAAGGCTGGAGGTCTCAGCTGGTTGTCAGTGTATGCTGGGATCCTGAAGAAGCAGGCTCCGATGCCAGTGAAGGGATGAACCTGCTAGCCAGGGCAAGAGCAAGCAGGCAAAGGAGGAGGCTTCCTTCTTCCATGTCCTTATAGAGCAGTGGTTTTCTATGCTGATGCTGTGACTCTTTAATACAGCTCCTCATGTGTGGTGAGCTCCAACCTTAAAATTATTTTGTCCCCACCTCATAACTGTAATTTTGCTGCTGTTACTAATTGCGATGTAAATATCTGTTTTCCAGTGGTCTTAGAAGAGAGCTGCTGTTATACACTCTATTGTAGGTCTTCTAATCTCAAAGATATGGATTCAAAGTGGCTCTTCCCACTTCACGTGACTTAATTAGGCAAAAATCCCACAGGTGTGCCCAGCCATTTTGGGGTGTTAATTCCAGATGTAGCCAAGTTGACAACCAAAATAACCATCCCATACAGCCTGGAGGATTTCAATATAAGTTAATGAAATTTCAGTGAAGCTAGTCTCAAGTGAACTCATGGTGCTTGGGAAGAAAAAGCTGGGCCCGTGGTCCAGCTTTTTCTTCCATGGGCTAGGAGTGTGTAAAAACAGTCTACTGGCTTTGTCTATAGAGTTACTCATTCAGGAGGTGTGAAGGTGGGGCCCTCAAGTGTGCTTTTCTAACAAGTTCCTGGGTGTTGGTGACAGTGATGGTTTGGGAATCACAGTACCACTGACGGTGACTTAAAACAGTAGGCGAAACCAACCTAAACGACATACAGGACCTCAGCGAGTGGGCACTGCTGCCGTTTTCAAGTCTATTAAGGCGAACTTAATCACACACTGGGATGCTTTAGAATTTATTTGTTCATTATAGTTACTGTATTTTTAGCTTTGAGACAGGAGGTCACTCTCTAGCCCAGGCTGCCCTTATCTCTGGCAGCCCACCTACCTCAGCCTCCTAAGCTCTAGAATTCCAGGTGTTTACTCTGCCACAGCCAGGTGCCTTCAGTGATTAATGCACTTTTCTCTATCAGGAAAGGTTGCAGCAATGAACTGGCAATCGTGTGGCCACACTATACTACCCATGCTTCGAAATCGCTGCCAGAATTTGGCCGAGTTTTTACTTCAGTCAGAGGTCTGGGCCAAAGCTGCCATTGAAAATGAGTAAGTCAGGGCAAAGACACAGTGATAACACCAGGGGCGTTGGTAACTGCACAGAAAGCAGGTGCTTTGCAGCCCTGGTGGTTCAGGTAGATAGGGGTGGCGGCCCACTCCCCAGTCAGAACAGACACAAAGAACCCAAGGGGCCTAATGGCGCTCAGAGAGGCATGCGAACAGACTGAAGGAAGGCAGAAGCAGAGAGCATCAAAACTTAAGCAATGTGACTACTGATTGCATAGGAATTGCACATAAAACTCAGTGGAACCCTTGGGTATGAGAAATGACCAGCTCTTGAGACCATGCCTCCTACACTGCATCTGTACACAGACAAGATGGACACATCCATCTCCTGGATGACTCCAAGTTTGAACCATTTGAGAACCTGACCCAGAGTGGCCTTTATTTACTCTTATAGGGCCTTTCATGCTGCCTGCACAAGATAAGTTTCAAAACCACCAGCGAGGCTGGGATTCTAGCTTGGTAACAGAATGCTTGCTTCAATTCCTAATTGTACCTCCCCATTGGAAAGATGGGGTATTTGGGTAAATGTTACAGGAAGAGGAGTGGAATCACAATGTTCAGTTCCCCCAATGCAGCTGAGCACTGGTGTTTCTCTGATGAGATTAACGTCCTAGGTCCAGGGCTGAGGTCACTGTAGTCCTTAGGGCATGTATTTTAGTCTTCAGTCTTTAGTCTTAGGCTCTGTGTTAGACACTGGATATCACAGAGAGGAAAATGGCTGGCTCTATTCTCCATGGGACTCCTCTCTAACGTTCACAGATGTCAGTCCTACCTTCTGGAGTGCGGGTACTGGCCCATAGGTCTGTGGGTTCTCAGTGCTTACTGCAGTAATGCAATAGTTGTTTTCCTGCTCCCATGAACTTGGTTTCTCAGAATGTGGGAGCATGGTGCCACCTTCTGGACAGGAGAGCAGGCTGCACAGCCAGCACGTTGGCAAGAGAAGTGCAGACACAGCTCTCCACGCTTCTGTACTTAGTAGGCGCCTGTGGTTTTCATTTGTTACCTACTAAAACTACAGGACTTACAAGATGAGTCTTTCTTCTTGCCTTGTGTTTGGGGAGAGAGTTGTTTTGGTATGATTCCAGACCGGGTGTACTGTGACAACAGTGGAAGCTGACTCACGCTCAGTTTAAAGACATCAAAAGCCTGGTAGGATTGCACACTGAACAGGCAAATCAAACTATGGAAAGCACAGAAACTAAAAGTGAACCAGAAGAAAAAGGATAACCCCAGGTTCTATCTTTTCTTTGTCCTTTTCTGGCCTTAAGTCTGTAATCTTTTTGCCTCAGCCCCGTGTGGGGTTACAAGCCTCCCGACTGCATCTTTCTACTATAAGCTGCCATTTAAGGGAATACCAGTGATTTATTTTAATTAGGATGTAAAATTTCTTTCAAATTACTCCTCAGTTCTGTGCACCAAGAACTCAAATATACCTGTGGCAATAGCACCCTTCTTAGACAGACGGGCAGGTCTGGGTGTTACCTCAGAATACACAGGTGACATAGGTGTCAGGACTGCCACCGGTAGGGGTGACCTGGCTTACATCACTTGCACACCAGAGACCTGGCCTTCAGGGAAGCGTCGTCTTCCTAGCTGTCTCTAAACACGTGGCAAAGAGAAGGGTTTTGCTTTTACAGCCATTTAAATATTCACCTGCCTTCTGCATCATTCAAATAGAAATGTTTTCTAAAAGAAAAAAAAAGCCTAGCATGTTTTAAATTCTTCTCAAAGTCAAAAGAATTAGTCACATTATTTCACAAGAACTTTGTAGGTTTCGTGGTTCTAATGGCACCGGGTAAACACGGAAAGGATGTTAAGGCAACAGAATCCTGAAAATGAAAACAGACATTGTCTTTAATACTCTCTGAACTCTTGGATCAGTTGGGGTTTTTTTTAATCCCTTTTTTAGATTTATTAATATGTATGACTGTTTTACTCGTATGTATGCCTGTGCACCTTTTGAGTGCCCGGTGTCCTCCAAGGTCAGAAGAGGGCACTGGACTCCCCGGAACAGAGTTGTGGATGATTTTTGAGCCACCCCAATGGTGCTGGGAATCGAACCCAGGTCCTCTGCAAGAATAAGAAGTGCTCTTAACTGCTGAGCCATCTCTTCAACCACAGCTATCTTGATGGAGAGTGCAGGGTTTGCTGGGAGCTGAATGGGAGACTTGGAAATCTTCCCATTCCCTGTGCTCTGCATGACTCCTAGCTACTGAGCACTATGGGTGCTGAGTGACAGGAAGCCCATTCCTTAAAGAATGAAGAGATAAGCTCCTTCCCCAGCTACTCTTTCAGACCCTTTTTATGTTCTAAATGTTTCAAAGGAGAAGAGAATCTTGTTTCTTTGCTTTGAGGATGAAACATGATTTTGGGACCAGCTGTACCCAGCACCCATATTCATTTCAAAGAAGTCCTTGGTGGAGAGGCTTCTGCTGAAGCAGATAAAGCAGATCAGACAATCCTTTCTGTTTTAATGATATTTCTGCTGAAAGAGGGTACTGCTGCTTCTAACACTAAAGAACCTCATGTTTTCACCAAGTACCCTTGGAAAGGCCCCTCAAACATCCTGATGAGAGAAGTACAGGGTTCTTACAGCGGTACTCCACGTTATTTCACAAACCCAAGTTCCGAGCAGTGGGAGTCTTCTGTGTACTGTGCATGCATCCAGGTGTCATTCAAACCTGTAACCTAGTGGCAGCTATTTTCATTATGCGAGCAGAACTCATTGCCTCTGTCTGCCTCTCCCACAGCCTTTCTCTGCACTGGCATCATGTGTGCCTGCTTGTTCACAACGATCTCACATCCATGATCTCCCCAAGTACATCTGTACAACATCGTTGCTTTTCCCTGATGCCCCCATTTCAGATGTGATAACAGTAGAGTGGCCTATTAGAGCTGGGTAGAAAAGGGGAGCCAGAGGCAAGATGGGCTGTGTGAAGATGCTGGTCCCCCAGATGGACTTTACCCACACACCCCAGTAAGCTGACCTCGTCCCCTGGGTACCGGAACTTCTCTACAGCACTTTTGTTCCGGGTTCTCTCTCATTCTTCCATGCCTTGGCATACTTCCTCCCTTCTCCCCGGCACAGTTCTTACTTTTTTGTCTCATCCAGGAGGTGCGCAGTACGATCAAAACCACATCATCCTCAACACAGTGAACACAGAGAAGTTAACACAAGTGTGGGAAGCCATGGTCCTGTGACCCTGAACCAAGAATGCAGGAGTGTTTCCAGATCTTCTGGCCACCGTATTGAAGAAAAATAAAATTACAGAGCTGATGCACTGATGGAGGAGCCAAGTGGAAAGTGGACCGAAGGCTATGGCAGGGAAATTATCTTTTCAAAGTCGTTTGAATTTGAAGCCAATAGTTTGCTGTTCTTGTTTCTTGCCTTGGGTTTTCTCAGTAACTCCTTAAACAGGTTTTGGGTGTAGGTGTTCTAAAGATCAAGACCACGTTCGTTGTAACTTATTTCCAGAGACAAGAGGAGATAAGACCTCTGAGTGTTGACACCCGGATTCCCTCAGATTGCTTGTCAGAAGACTTAGCATGGGAGGCTGCTTTGCCAGACTTCTGATCCACTGCCTTAACATTTACTGCTGGTTGGCAGAGTGGGAAACTCCTATATACTCACACATGTTCCAAGGGGTTTAGCGAGTATAAACAAAACACTATTTTCAGTTAATGTTCAAAATGAATAAATTTGCAAATGTTCATGTTGATGTCAGCTCATGAGCAGAACCCGAGTTATTTTAGTTCTCTTGTGGGCTGTCCTCGAGTGTCACAGTTTATTGCCTTCCCTACAGCTGCTATGGGGACAGTATTATGGCCTAATTTATTAACCCTGACTTTGTCACCTACCTAGAATGTGGGAGCCATATTCTATAATTTTGGCTAAACCTTGAGCTTTCAGCCTGGTGGTCCCAGGGCCACCAGCAGGACTGCTACGGATCTGAAGACACTGGGACCTCCCTTCTGGAAGCAGATGTGATAGCGGCAGGCGAGGGTTACTTCTATAGCGAGTGAGGGAGAGATCCCAAGGGCTCTGTGCAGTGCTAGTGCAGAGACCCAGACCTCTACAGGCAGTTCGGAACAACTGCCCTGATGGACTGGCCCAGATTCTGCTGCTCAAACAGCACATTGTTCTTTTGAGCAAAACTGCCAGACATTTTCTTTGACACGTCTTCCTCATTTTGTTCTTCTCACAATATTGGTGCTCTTGTCAGGGGCTGAACAAGTCCGCTTCTGCTTCACCTGCTTGAGCCTGTTTGGAGCCAACAGCAGGCAAATGTGCTCATCTGAATAGTTTCTCTGCAGCTTAAGCAATATGTGCACAAAAGATAGCATTTAGCATGTCTGTCTTCTTAGATGTACATCTCTGACTATAGGCCTTTTGTGTATGTTGCTAGAGTATGGTGGGGTAACATATCCTATCAAAAGCCTGTTTGATTTTACCTCTTGAATAAACTTATTCCTGGCTAGCCATGTGATAAAATCCTGGAATCAATGTAGCGGTCCTCTAACACATCAGAGAGTCATGGGTTAACTGCAGGCACCTTTAGGAGCGCTCACCGGTGGGTGCACTCAAGTAATGGTACCTGCCACCAAGCCTAAGGACTGGAGTTCTGTACACAGAGGCTACATGGTAGAAGGAAAGAACTGAGCATTGCACATGTGCCCACACACACAACAGAAAAACAAACATTTATTTCCATTATCATTGCAGAGGTACATGTGTGGAGTTGGGAGGGGGTCAGAAAGCAATTCTGTGGAGCTAGTTCTTTCCTCCCCTCCCTCCTTCATGTGGGTCTCAGGGAGCTCCGCTTGCACTACCAGCACCTGTACCTGCTGAGCTGTCTCACCGGCCCATATTAGGTTTAGAAACACATCATGAAACTTAAAATCTAACTTGGAAAAGTATCTATGGGGGCTAGATGTCTGGATCACAGGCACTCAGTGAGGAGACAGCAGCAACCCCTGACAAGCACATGTTTATTTAAATAACGCTAACCACAGTCTTTCCCCGGGCGTGGCCTCTTTCCACCTTCAGGAAGGCTTCTGGGACTTCAGAAAAGGGGAAGGTTTGTTCAATAACTGGCTGAATCTACAAAACACAAGAAGAGACAACAGGTTGATAAGGAGACCTAAACTTCCTGCGGTGACAGTGTCTGTAGATGTCCTTCAATGCCTGTCTCGGGGGCTCTCTGCCCTGTGCTGGGGGCAGGGCTCCGGCTGCCTTCCTCCTCCTCCTCCTCCTCCTCCTCCTCCTCTCCACTTTCACTGTTTCACCTTTACTCCATCTTTCTCCCCGTAACGCTCTCATTCCTACCCAGAGCCCTGCAAGAGCTCCCAAACCCGGCTTCCCAAGACACACTACATCCTAGCCTCGTGTGTGTGTGTGTGTGGTTTGTGTGAGTGGTGTGTGAGTGGGGTGTGTGTGTGTGTGTGGTTTGTGTGAGTGGTGTGTGTGTGTGTGGTTTGTGTGGTTTGTGTGAGTGGTGTGGGTATAGACACATGTGTGTTAGCTGGTGCATGTAGAAATTAGAGGAAAATTTTGGGGAGTCAGTTCTCTCCTTCTGTCCCTTCTGGGTTCTGGCTATCAAAGTGGGCTTTGGATTCACTTCGTAAGTGCTATTCCACTGAGCCATCCCACTGGGCCTCCCTGTCATTTTCTAACGCTGTATGCTGTTATCTGTGTTAGCCTCATGTCTGCAATTGTGCACCCCTGGCCTCCCAGCCCTTTCGATCCCCCACCTGCAGTGTGTTTTTCTGAGCCCCCTCAGAGCCTGCAATTACTACAGTGAGTGCAAGTCTCTGTTGTGTGTCTAGCTGTGCAGGAAGTAGCAAGGCCCTTGCTGCACACATCTGTGCTCCCCTCATAGATGTGCACACACACGTAGTGTTTTCTAGTCTAAATACATGCATACATATTTACATACACAGAGCAGAAAGCATCTGTGTATCTTTATATATCTATAATACCAACATGTAATGGGTGCTTACTTAAGGCTCTAAAATGAAAAGCCATGAGGTAGGAAGCAGGCATCCTATGTGAGCTCTCTGGGCGTGGGGAGCTCCACTCAGCAGCCCACAATGCTTACAAGTTACAGGATGAGGAACCACCAGCTCAGTCAGCTCAGTGGCATCTGGGTAATGCTGGCTACCTTTACAGTTCCTCAGCACTGGCAGAAGTCTCCTGAAAGCAGGTCCAGGCAGAAGTCCACCTGAACGCTTCCTTCCAAATGTCTAGCAGAAAGTGTGTGTGTCCACTGGACACCATACTAGACTGCTTCTCATTACTCCACTGACAAGGGTCAGCTGCCACAAGGCACACACTGACGCACAGCCTAGACGACCCTTTTCCTTTGACAAGAGGAAGACATTTTATGATGTTCGGATGTATCTGATGTCATGTCCTCTGATGTGGCTTTCAGAGCTTCTCAGGCACCACACACGCCTCCTCCCATGAGCTGATGATTCTTCTGCATGCACAGATCACTGCAAGCTCAGACTCACAGTAAGAGCGGAAGTGCTCCCACGATGGGCTACCCAAGTTATGTAACTTCAGAGTAGAGGTCACTCCCATCTTATGAAACTTTGGGTCACTGAACTGAGTCAATGTGCCTGAGTGTCAGAGCCACTGCTCTCAGCACTGCCCAGAGCTGGCCATTACCATCTGCTGCTTTTCATCTCCACCCAGGAAGGAAGGGAAAGGAGCTGGAGATAACAGTGAGTCATCACGGCCTGAATCCTGGCCTGCCTTCCCTGTGTCAGCTGAGGATCTGGTCTCTAAGCCCTGCACCGAGCCCCAGCGATGACAGATGCTGTGGTACACTGCCTATGGAGGGTGTCACTAACTGATAGTCCCCAGCACACTGAGTAGGCCCTCAGATCCTTCCACAACACCGCAGGAACACATTCAGAGCTGACTTGAGCTGCCTTCTCTGATAAGAGAAAGAAGGCACTTGGGCTGTTCCAGCACTCTCCTTAGAGCTCCACGATGCTGTGTACTAGATGCCATTTAACTGGTAAATGAATGACCCACGCCCACACTTCAAACACATCCTCCACTGACTATCGGTACAGTGGACTCAGACTCTGGATTGCTCTGCGTAAGTTCCAGAGAGGCATGCACCCTTCCGCAGGAGTCCCGGGCAGCTTACCAGGTTCACTACACCTCTCCCTGCAAAACACCAGCCTAGCACAGTACACAAAGCAGACTCCACCCAGAACACACAGCCTGAGCCATCATGCCAGGCTCCCTTCAGAGCTCTCTGCCGGAGCCACAGAGCCAACTTGCTGACTGGACCACTGCAGCGGCTGCACACTTTAATCTGGCTGGGCAGGCCCTTTGTGACAAAGAGCCCGAGAGGGCTGACTGGCATAATGAGTCATTCAGCAATTCCTGTAAGTGACAATGAGAAGAAAAGGGGGGAGGGTGGCCTTCAAATTACAGTCAGGATATGTGAGTACAGGGAGATTAACTGGATCATGAGACAGTGTCTATGCATAGCCTCACGGTGGACCTAGAATGCGTGATTGTGAAAGAGAAAGGGATCAGAGTTAAACTCCAGAGGGGGGAAAAGGTTACTCACAGTGAAGTGGGGATGTTTATGTGATGACATTGCTGTAGTCCACTTGGCATGCGGAGCCCTGTTATAAATCAGGCAGGCGCAAGGCCACACTTCTCGCTGCACAGACACCCGGGGATCACAGGTAGTCAATCAGGAACCACCCACAGCAGCAGCCCTTATTCGGTGTGGGAGGCAAGTGTGGGGTCTCCAGAGTGCACCTCCCCTGCCTTAAACAGGACTGGGATCTAGCACTTGTTGCTTGGCACCCCTTCTTTAACACAGGGACAACAAGAACATCACCCTTCCCAAGTATGACCACCTTTCAACAGCACTGCTGTTTACAGCCACTGGGCCCGCCTCTGAGGGGCAGCTAAGAGCTAGAGGGGATGAGCATCTGAGCTAAGCTGCTGAACAGAACAGTACCCAAAAAAGACCCAACTAGAACAAACCTCACCTCTTCCTTTTGCTGTCTTCTCAGCTCTGGGGGTTTTGAGTTACCTTCCTCACTTATATTGACAGGCCTAACAGAAACTGGGGTGTAACTCCCAGAGAGGGCTCTGGGACTGTGGTCCTAGTGCCCATTGGCAGAGATGTGGATTTGGACTTAAACCAGGAGCTCTTGAATCTTCCATGGTGTCTGCATCTGTTGGTTCATCCTCATGTACCTCACCTTCTGATATCTGCAGCTTCTGTGCCTGGGGGCTGTGCTGTAGAGGATGAGGATGACGAGCTTAGGGAAATGGGGACAGACTGACTCCCAGACCACCTTCGTCGCATTGGGCAGTATAGTCAGGTATCCCAGGTCCTCACTTTGGCTGTATTCTCCCTATGGAGCAGGATCCAGCTGAGTATGAAGCTTGAAGCTTGGCCTCCAAGAGGGGCTGGAAGTCATCTACCTCCCAGCTCAGTGCACTCCTTTTCGAAGCTGTATGTCTAATACAGTGGCCTCTAAGTACATGCAACTAGTTCAAATTTAATCAAGAGAGTAACCAAAATGGAAAAGTCAGTCTCCTAACTACACTGGCCACATTTCTAATACTCAGCAGTCACAAATGGTTTAGTGGCTACCTGCTGTCCGAGAGGATGGACAATTCCACCACCACAGAAAGAGCTAGTGGACAATGCTGACGAGGAGGTTAACTATTCACAGCAGACCTGTGAAACAGAGCACTAGGAGTCCTCAGCAGATGGTACAGACTGAACTCAAGTGGTGGAAATAAAGAAATAGCAAACTCTGGGAAGACAACACTGATGCTCAACCAAACCTGAATGGTCAACTAGAATTCCGAAGAGACCTGTGAACATTAAGTACACGGCAAAAGTTTTTTTAAAATGTCATGAAGAAGCCAGGCATGCTGGTGCAGGAGGCTGAATCTCTGTGAGTTCGATGCCAGCCAGAGCTACATAGTGAATTCCAGGAAAGCCAGGACTACATTGAGAGACCCTGTCTCAAAAACCAAAAGCAAACAAAATATCGTGTGAGGAATACATTGTGCAAATAAGGATATGCAAAATGGTTAAAAGAGGCCAGGTATGGTGCAGGCCTTTAATCTCTGAATTTGATACTACCTAGTTTACATAGAGAGTTCTAGGTCAGTCAGGGCTACATATCAAGACCTTGTCCTAATCAATCAATCAATCAATCAGTAGGAACTAGGTAGGTGGCTCATGCCTATTATCCCATCCACTCATATGGCTAAAGTAAAAGGATCACTTGAGCCTAGGAGCTCAAGGCTAGGAAGTATTTTTAATAATCATAATGAAATAAAACGTCTTTCTTCCATACTTGACTTCCAGTCACCTAGTTTCCTTCTTCAAGAACAACCAACATTCCAAAAGCGCTGTGCATTAGATCAGTAAGAATACTGGCCCTACCCAAAACATTCACACCCGAATTCCCTAGGCCTGTGACAAAAAGTGGCAAAAGGCTTTGCAGACATGATTAGGGTAAGGGTGCCCAAAGCAGATCACCTCGGGTCAATGAAGTAGAATCATAGGATTCTTAAAAGGAATAAGGCAGGTCTCAGAAGCCTGTGGCCACTAAACCCTACAGAAGGCAAGCAAGCAATCCTGCCTCCAGGAGGAACCCAGATCTGCCAGACCATTTTAAACTACCGACTTTCAAGATCATAAAATAATAAATGTGTGTTACTTTACACCATTGTGTTTGTGGTAGTTTGTTTCAATCAGAAGCTAATGTGCATACATAAACAAATGTAAATCAATATTTTCCCCCAATACAGAGTCATCCTTACCAGCATCTGCCTACTGAGGACAGTAGAGAGGTACCAAGGTTTCTCTTTCTAACCCATGCTAACCAATGGTATAAACACATCTTACTTTTTGTTACAGCTTTTCATTCTCAACCAAAAATGGTCTGCTAAATAGTGTAAAAACAGGAAATGCTTGTTGTGCTCAGGATTTCTCCTAAGCCTGCCACGGAGCTGCAGGTCCACACAGACCTTCTGAGCAGTCCTTTACACTCCGTGCTCACGGAGCTGCAGGTCCACACAGACCTTCTGAGCAGTCCTTTACACTCCGTGCTCACGGAGCTGCAGGTCCACACAGACCTTCTGAGCAGTCCTTTACACTCCGTGCTCACGGAGCTGCAGGTCCACACAGACCTTCTGAGCAGCCCTTTACACTCCGTGCTAGTAATCGATGATCCTTCAAGATGACCAGAATAGCGGTTTTCACACCGATGTCTGAGAGCCCAGGTTCCTCAGCAGCGGGAACAGTTGCAGGAAGAGGAAACACTAGCAGGGAAGGCTGCTCTCTGCCATCCAGCCACCAGCACAGGGTTCCTCTCTGCCTTTTCCATATATGACCAAGTTTTTATGGTTACTGCCAAGTTAACTATGTGCCTAGGAAAAGGATCAGGAAACTTTTTTTGTTTTTTGTTTGTTCGTTTTTTGAGAGAGGGTTTCTCCATATAGCAGCCTTGGCTGTCCTAGAACTCACTTTGTAGACCAGACTATCCTCAAACTCACAAAGATCTGCTTGCCTCTGCCCCTGAGTACTGGAATTAAAAGTGTGCACTACCACCACCCAGCTAGGATCAGGAAACTTTTCTCTTATTTTTCTCATTTAGGGTTAGGAAGCTTACAACTCCTCTCTGTCTTGAAATTTTTCTAATGTCTTGAATGTTTCTTCTAAAGACAGTGTCTCATATTATAGCCCAGGCTGGTTGTAGCAAGGTTAGGGTCAGGGTTAAGGTTTCTCTCATCTGGCACTGAAACAGGAATAAGCTATACCATATCACTGCTTTCTTAGCAGACTTTCAGTAATACACTTAATAGTGAATAGTGTTGTGGGCCATACACGGTCTACAGTTTTTGTTTTGTATTGTATTGTATAGGTTTGATGGCTGGAGAGATGGCTCAGCTATCAGAAGCACTGGCTGGTCTTCCAGAAGGCCCAGGTCTACTCCTAATATCAACAGGGCCACTCACAGCTGTCCACAGCTCCAGTTCCAGGGCACTTGATGCCCTCTTATGGCCTGCACATGTACCAGACACATAAGTAATACATAGATATACATGCAGGTAAACAGCCATACTCATAAAAAATAAAATAAAAACATAAAAGCTGGGGCTGGGGAGATGGCCCAAGGGGTAAAAGTAGGCCCTGTCACAAGGACCTGAGTTCAGAGTCCAGTCACCCGTGCAAACAGCCGGGCATGATCACATCACCTATAACCCAGCTCTGGGGGAAGGCATGTGGAAGCAGAGACAGGTAGCTCCTGGGAGCTCAGTCTAGAGGTCAAGATTCAGGGAAAGACCCTGTCTCAAAAAAACAAGGTGGAGAGGAAGACCCTCAACTTTGACCATTGGACACCACATGCACATATACATTCACGGGAGCATTTGTACCTGGACACATATGAACACAAACACATATACTACACACACATGCGCACGCATGTATGCGCTGACAGACACATAAATAAATAATAGAAAATTTTAACTGCTTTTAAAATACAAAAGCCATTCTTAGCTCAGGGATCATACAAAAATAGGCCTAAGATTGGATTTAGCTTACTGACTATATTGTGCCAGCTCCTGGCTAATACAATTAAAATATTGTATTGGCCTTAAAATTCAGATCCAAATTGTACATCGCTACAATAAATATGAATATGAAATCCTACTATTATCAGAAAGCCTCATGGTGACAGCCAAGGAGAAAAGGACTCTGAGGTCCCCCTATACTTATAAATGTCAGCGCCTTGGCTCCTTGTCATCTTGGGCCTGAGAATGGCGGACACATTAAAGGCAGAGGGCTCTAATGCCTGGAATGTTCACAGAAGGCCACCCAGCCAGGAAGCGAAGTGACAGTGTGAGGACAGCTGATAGGACAGCCTCCTTCTACTGCGGGTCTGCAGCGTCCTTCTCCATGCTTCCTGGCGCACACAGGGCTGACAGGGTTCTGTTAGCAACACTACAGACCAATGCTTGTGTGTGCAGGGGTGCTCTGTGTAGGAATGCACACGTGCGTGCACGAGGAAGCGGAGGTTGACATGGAGTGTCTCCCTTTCCTGCGCTACCCTATTTTGAGACAGTCTCTCTAACTGACAGAGCTCATTGATTGGTTAGACTGACTGACTGGCCAGCGAGCCCCTGGTGGCCTCCAGTCTCTGCTCCCCATGCTGAGGTCACAGGCATGTGCCACCGTGCCTGCCTTTTCCATGGCTGCTGCTGCTGTCGTGCATCAAGCACCTCACCCAATAAGCCACCTCCTCTGCCCCAGACACCATTTTTAACCAGGAAAATTCAAGTTACAAGTGAGCAGAACCAGATTTTCTTCCCATTTTTAGACCGTGTCAGTCCTGATGTGAAACAAACAAGAGGGAAGATGATGGGACCACAGAGAAACACTAAACACAGGCTAGATTTCCAAAAGTGGCTGCCTTACTATTTATTAAAATACTCTGGGCTCAGTCATTGCATTTCCATGAACTGAAATGGATGCACTCGCAGTTAGCACTTTAAACAAAGCTGGGCTTTCTATGGATACTTTATTTGTAAACCATCAGATAACTATTGGCACACCTGCGCAAAGGAACATTAATGCGGCTATTTACAAAACAAGGACTGGAGAACATCTTAATATCCTAATATGAAATAAATTTAAGAAGGGTATCTAAAAACAAAAGGGAGGTGAGAAATGACTCAGGACTCACTTGTCTTTTCCTGTCTAGATAGAATGCCTCTGGGATTTTCAATAAACTAGTCATACTGGTTTGTGTAATGAGCAGAAGCTCAGGGACTGAGCGATGGAGTCAAAAGTGTTTTCTTGAAATAACCTCAACTTACAGATTTTGAATCGTATGAATATATTTATCCAACTTAGAGCAGTTGGCTTAGTTGTTCTGTGCCTTTACAGACAGCAGCTACAGCTCCTCTCTCAGGCTCATGCTAACCAGACTCACTAAGTACTCCTCAGAGCTTTGAAGAACTGGATTGTCCTTGTCCAGCTGAGCAAGTCTTTTCTCATGGCACAGTCTGCAATGTCTGCTGTTATCCTTCACAATTTCCCAGTAGACAGAGACAGTGATCACCTTCAGATCATAGCAAGGACATGACAAGACACCTGACCTCATTGGACCCACAGCCACCTATCGGCTTATGCAGGCCCAGAGCTCTTCCCTGTCAAAAACAACTTCCAAAGCTAACATCTGAGCAGTAGAAAGAGTCCTCCTTCAGGTATATCTCAAAGGCATCTTCTTCCTCCATGTCCCTTCTCAGCTGTTCTACTGGTTATTCGCCAAATTTAATGGGTGCATATACAAATCCCCTCTCATCTCTGTTGGGTAAATAGACATTTCCAAGTAGAGACAAAGTCATAATATTTTGAATACAATGTGACAAGCATTTGGCAGTGTGAGCAGACATCAGGACAAACAACACCATGTGTGTGTGTGCACTCCTGGAGGACAAACACAGTGACCATGGGGCCCCATGAAACACTCTCTTATTTAGTGATGGTTCCATTCTTTGTAGCATTAAAGGAAGCATACCTGTGGGATGTGGAAGAATCCTATAAATGTTAAATGTGAGCCTGTTTCTACTCGGGATGCACCAAGACACAGAAGTCCATAAAAAGGTTCACAAACTTAAAACCAAAAACAGTTCCTACTAATCTGGGCTATCACAAACCATATAGTTCCTTGACTACAACAGAATTGAACAAACCAACAAACCTTAAATGTTTAAAAAGCAACACTGAGAATTTAGGATAGAGGGGAAGTGGTGGGCAGGAGGGGGAGTAAGAGGGAGCAGGGAATGGAGGGAGGGGACACTGTAGTTGGAATGTCTTATATGAGAGAATTTACAAAAGAAAGAAAGAAAGAAAGAAAGAAAGAAAGAAAGAAAGAAAGAAAGAAAGAAAGAAAGAACAATTACTGAAGGTGTAATCTGGGGAGCCTTTCACCCTTTCACCCTCCACGAGCCCTGAAAAGTATGTTAATACCCTCAAATGGAGAACTAAAACTCTCAGCAACGTTCATTTTCTGCAAAGTACCCTACTGGCCAGGCATTAGACATCAGAGAAAAGCAGCTGGTTGTCTCTGCTCAAATTCCCATCAATCCTCGCCCATAGCTGCACTCTTCTGAAGCCTGAGGAACCACTTCTCACCCAGGTATTAGGGGACTGAGATCCAGTACTGTTCTCCCTGTTATCTGGAAAATGGCTCACCTCCTGGGCAGCCTCACCATCAGACTGAGGAGGCTCCAGGAGTTTTCCTGAGAAATTTCAAGCACCCGCTCCCCTTTGTGCAGAGGGTTCCATTTCTCAAAGATTGTTACCAAATACCAGTCACCCAGCTCAGATCCCACTTCTGCTACTCACTAAACCCGTACCTTTAGAACTATCATATAATGCCTCTCCCTAGCTTGTCCCTTGATCTATAAACAAAGGGGGTAGTATAAGTGTTACAGCTCTGAAGGGAAAGGTATCCTGGCAGTCAGGAGCCAAGGAATACCACGAAGTCACACTGCACAACAAACCTCACACAAGAAATGCATTGGAAGTCACAAGAGGGTGGATGCCTCTACTCTCAAGAGAAGTAGCAGAGAGCTGAGCAGGAGGCAGGGTTTCTTTGGAGTGGGGGGAGCTTTCCAGGGTAGCCTGTGACTGGTGGGATTCTGTGGCCTGATCTTGGGTGGTATTTTGTAGGGCAGAGCTTGGCTGCCTTCATCACCAGAGGCAGAGACTAGTCCTTGGTGGTGGTGGTGGGGGGGGCTGGCCACTTGTACGCCTTGAAGGGCTTACAGGTAGACTAAACAGGCTAAGTTATTGTGCAGACTGAGCAGCCTCACCATGATTGGCATGGCAATAGAAAAAAAACACAGCACCCTCCTCATACCCCATCCTCTCTTCCCGGAGTGTTCCCAGGGATGAGGCCTGGTGGACAGTCTACAAGAATGTCAACAAGACAGAGTAACCAGGAAAAGGGTTTCTGGGTGGACCTACCTTTCCCGCGTCCACCAGTTCTGCAATTTTATCTAGATATGGACCACTGGCCATGAAGAAGGCCCAGCGGTAATGAACTCCTTGCCAGAAATGCTGAAAGGAAGAAAATAATTATGGTGAGGGTATAGAAAAGGAGATCTGACTAACTGCAGCTAACCAAAGACATTTTCTGCAGGACCAAGACAAATGAACCCGTTTCCCATATCACGTTGACACATGATTGTATACTCAGAACCTTAGCATAAGCAAATGAACAAGACCTACCCATGTCAACTCAGGGTCTCCATGTATGGCTGACACAGAAAAGCTTTCCTTAAATGACAGTCTGAATGTCTCATGTGCTGAACTGCTTACCTATGAGGAATCAGGGCCTGGAGGTTTGCAGGAAGTCAAGAGGCACCAAAACTACATTTAAAACTGTTTTAGGAATGAGAGTCACTAAAACATGCTCTTAGAGAAGATTCAACTGTATTTTTTTTTCTTTTTGATTCTGTCAGGAATAAGAAGCTTCAGGGAAAAGGTATGAAGTTGCTTTTATATTGGCTGGGTCTAATCAGGCGGCCCAGCTACCACTGTAGTTACTGTGACTGTCACTCTACCCAGGCTTTGTAGAACAGAACCTCTCAACTTGATAGATGAGCAAAAATCTTACATGGAAAGGGTTCCTCCACTCAATTTCTGTACCACTTATAACAGGATCTCACCATGTAGCCCCGGCTGCACTCAACAGTGGCAACTTTCTGCAGGAATTGAGTGGGATATTATCAAAACAGCAGTAAGCCAAGCTCCAAGACTTCTCAAGCTGGCTTGAGTCCTCAGAGATGGGTAAGGACACTTAGTTCGATGCTGCTGTCCTGCCTGCTCCTACACACAACTGCAAAGTGAGGGCAGAATGTTCACTGAGGCCAGTCTTGGCTTGACAATCCCTGAGCCCAGGCTCTGTCATGTGACCTGCAAGGCTGGGAGTCTATCTAATCACAACTGTTCTAGAGCAAAGCTTCCTAAACTGTGGGTCATGACCACATATGGAGTTATACAACTGAATGCATAAGTCATGAAAACTCTAACAGTAAAAGGCTCTGTACCGCGTATGTGGCTAGACACTGATGCACTGATATTCGCAGCACAGGGCTCACCCAGTAAATGATAAGCACAGCAAACCTGTTCAACTGATTCTCCTACAGTCTGCTAAGACTTCCGGGACCACAGTGAAAACATTCTGGTAACTGTCTGGGGCATTAAAAGGGGAAATAAAATGGTTACAACTGCCACATCTAAGTCCCTCACAACACATTCCTCTGTGAAGCCAACCACTTGATTCCTAACAGCGCACAAAGAAAGTCCAGATTCCTTCCTCTGCCAACAGCTACCATGTGGTTTTCCTTAAGTGGTTGTTTCTGGACACTCGCAGAAGCAGAGTGCACTCTGCTCAGCTCCGCACCACACACTTCAGGCAGGCTAATGTGCTGTGCTTCCTCACAGCTCTTCGCCTTCAACAAGGCGAGTCCTTGCTTCTAAGAAACCCAAGTCTTAATCTCCTAATGGTGCCCAAGTTCATTTCGAGCATAAAGAAGCATCTAGAGGAGGGTGGAGATGGTTCAGGGGTTAAGAGCACTTGCTGTTTTTTTTTTTTTTTTTTTTTTTT
>NC_022034.1:29654730-29658021 GCF_000317375.1 Microtus ochrogaster | reverse complement strand
GCCTGCCTCTGAACCAAACCCAGGTCTTCTGCAAGCACTTGCTGTTCTTGCAGAAGACCTGGGTTTGGTTCCCAGAACCTACAGGGCAACTTACTACTGTCCTCAACTTCAATTCCAAGGGATCTGGCACTCTCTTGTGGCCACTGATGGCACTAGGTACACACGCAGTGCACTTCCACAGATGCAACCAATACATGCATACATATAAGTTAAAAATAATAAATTTTCTTTAAAAAGCAGATAAAGGCTGAACACAGTAACACACACCTATAATCCAAGCACTTGGGAGGTAGAGGCAGGAGGAACACAAGTTTCAGGTAAACCTGACCTACATAATGAAACCCCATCTAAAAACAAAACAAAAAAACCTCTCAAGAGCACGGGTGTGACTCAGCAGCACTTCTTGCTACATGTGTGTGAGGCCAAGTTCAATCCCTAGTTCTTCATTAAAAATCACGCATAAAAAAGAAGAGAAATCGATGGAAGGAAGGAAGAGGGAATGGGAAAGAAAGCTAAAGATAGTTAGCACACTGAACATGGTGCTAGCTGCCTAGGTCCACCTAGGTGGACCTTGAGAACCTGTCTACTTCCTTTCCCTTGAAAATGAAGTAGTTTAAAAAACAACATTTATCTTTATTTTCTTCTATCATGTATACCATTTCACTCCAATTCAATACTCTAGAACTGCCCCAATTTATAACCTGAAATTACTACATCAGCCTCTGTCCCCACTGTGGTGACAAGAGGTGATGGCATTAAGTAGAGGGCAGACACTTTAAGCCCTTCCTCAGTCCTGTAACTGAGGCTATAAGCACTAATTCCCAAGGCCCACCAGTTTCCGGGGGCATTCAGCTTGGGCACTGGAGCATTGTACAGTCCCAGAAGCCGTGGCCTATCAACACAGTCAACCTGACTAATCTGAAGTCCCCAAAACTCCCACCATGTCACCAATCTTTACAGTTCACTGGGGGTGTGAAATGACGGGACAGCAAAGGCATGACGGTTCCATCAGTATCCATAGCCTCTAGGTAAAAGTACAATTTCCTTAAGGTTTCTGAACCCCACAGACCTCTAGAGGTGCGAATATCTACTGTTACATGACTGCAGCAACAGGAAACTGCCCTAGTCAAGTCTCTACCTTACATACAACGGACTGTGTTTTAAGACTGGTGAGAAAGAAAACCATCAGGTAGAGGTAGGAAGGAAGCGGGAAGGTGTATCAGATGAATCCAGAGAAGCAGTAACAGCTCATCACAAGGAGTTAAAGAGAGTCTTGATGCCCTAGGCCTTGTGCCACACTCTTCAGTTAATCCTTACAACAGTGCAGTAAATACAGATTAGCAGCCTTACCTTATGGGCAAAACAGTAAGGAACGTGCACAGGGTCACACAGCTACGAGACAGAATTTGAATCCTGCTGTGTGAATCTAGAGACCATGCAGGCAGCCACTGTGGTAAGAGGAGGAGGTGGCCAGGTGGCAAACCCAGTGGTACGAGGCACTTGCTCACTCGTACCAGCCAAGGTTTGCCTTCCTACCTTCAAGGTCTTGGTACCCATGGTAACTCCTGTCTGCAACATGCCATCAGCAATGCCCAGTTGGTCCATGTTCAGGAGAAAAGGAGTCACCAGCGTCACATAGGTGGCTCCTGACCACTTCTTGAGAAAATTTAGAGCCCATGTTTCAGTAGATCCACCAACATTATCAAGGATAAAGTCAAACCTGGAGGGGAAGAATCAAATAAAAACAGTCTGCCAGTCTGTACCTGGACACAGATCTTTCACTTGGTTGTCAAGGTGTATTCAATGACAGCTCGTGCACCATGTGGCACTGTGTCATCCCAAGGGGTGGCTGAGAGGGGGGAAGGCACAGCCACTCCCACTTATACCTTTTTCCCCAAAGCTAAAACGCAACTAATTTCTTATTACTAGTTTTCTTATATCTTATACCTTAAGAAAGATGTAAGCAAGTGGTTCTGAATTGGGGTGATTTGAGTTAAAATGAAGAGAACAGATTCTCACACCAAAAAAGTATACAGCTAAATCTATAAGTCACTGGTAGACTTCAGGCTGTCCAGGTCGAGGAACCAGACATCAACCCTGAAGACGACTACAGATCTGTCCTTTCAGAAGCATCGATGGCTTCTCAGTACCCATGACTACTCAAAAGGAAGATACAGAGTGTCTGTAAGGCTGACTGCCTTTATCCCCTCTACAATCAGAAATGCATCCTCTTTGCCTTCCGGAATTTCTTTTTGTGTGTTTTATGTATAACATCAGGATAATGCATGAAAAAAACCAACACCCTCCTCTTAGCCTCCATGGCTACTCTGACCTGCCCCTGCCCCCAAACTGTCTAACAGAATCCACAGAACTGACAGATATTCAGATCTCTAATCTAACATAGTAGTGCTATAATCACTATACTGCACCCAAAGGGATAAAAACCCACAAAAGCTTTTCATTACTTGTAAAAACAATATTCTTTTAGAAAATGCATGTGTATAAATTAAGTAAATCAACTGGTAAATTCCTCCTGGATTAAGTTTCCCTCTTCCAAATTCATCTGGAGGAAGTCAAAACATCAAAGCTTTTAAGATAGTTTTGGCCAGCTTCAAGATACAGAGTCTTTTATGGGATTAAGCTAAAGAGAGAAAAAAGTAAACGCTACAAAAGGCAGGAGAGTGACCTTCCTAAAGGATCATACTTCTCATTAGCAAAGTTTCTACTGTATTCTTAATGCATTAGTAACAAATATGAGGCTATTTAATTTGTGGAAAACTTAAAACTGCTATTACTTACTGGGTACCATGTGAGAAAAATCTGGGACAACCTGTAGGCTGAATTATCCCAGGAATGATTAGTGACCTTGAGCTAACACCCAAAAGCCCCTGCCTCTGCCTTCTCAACCACGACGTGATAGCACTAAAAAGAATTTAACTCTCTCGTGCTGAAATCTCTATAACATCAAGAAAACTGCAACTTGGAAGAAGTCACAAATTTTCTATAGGCAAATTCAGAATTCAACCTTTGGGCAGAGGTTATACTTACAATGATCAACTTCAACTAAACTGTTGTGGTCTGAATGAGAATGGCCCCCAAATACTTGTATATTTGAATGACTGGTTCGTATGGTGGAACTTGTTTGGGGGGTGGCCTTGTCAGAGGACATGTATCACTGGGATCAGCTTTGAGGTTTAAAAAGCCCATGTCATTCTCAGTTAGTGGACACAATCTCTCTCTCCTCTCTCTCTCTCTCTCTCTCTCTCTCTCTCTCTCTCTCTCTCTCTCTCT
>NC_022034.1:29649530-29654630 GCF_000317375.1 Microtus ochrogaster | reverse complement strand
TGTGTGTGTGTGTGTGTGTGTGCTGTTGTTGTGTTGTCTCAACATGCAAGCCCTCAGCTACTGCTCCAGTGCCATAACTACCTGCCTGCTGCCATGTTTCCCACCATGATGGTTAGGAGCTCACCCTCTGAAACTGTAAGCAAGCCCTCAGTGAAATGCTTTCTTTTAAAAGTTGCCTTGGTCATGGTGTCTCTTTACAGCAATAGAAAAGCAAGACACTGTTGAAGGAAGAGGAAGAGAGGAGAAAGGGAGGGAGGGAAAGAAGGAAAGCCCCCTACTGGAAGAGTACAATCAAGAAGGCAAGAGCACTTGCCAAGAAGCTGCGGGACTGTCACATTGCTATGAGAGGTCAGACTAAATGTCTTTCAGTCTTCTAGCTGTCAGGTTCTCCTTTGTAAACAACTTACAAACATGTATCCTACCAAAGGGTCAATAGAGGAGAATGGGTTTGTGTAAGCCCAGCAAGTGGCCAGGTCTTGCCCCCAAGGACCTCCAACCACCAGGCTTTGCCCACAGAACATTACCAGCTATAATGGCCAGACCCAGCCCCTCCAGATGCAGGTGGCTAAGCTCCACCATACAAAGTAAAAAGCCCAACCTTAGAACTTGAAATCCCACCAATCCCCACTCTGGAAAGCTCCACCACTACCCCAAGAAACCCTTTATAAAGCCTATCTTCTTCTCTCTGCTTCTGCTCCCTATAAATCTCTTATGTGCATTTTGCTGTGTGGTGTATTTGTGGTACTCCTTGGCTCTTGACTGCCAGGGTAACTTTCCCCTCAGAGCTGTAACACTTCAGGGGGGAGGGAGCCTCAATTGAGAAAATGCCTCCATAAGATCCAACTGTAAGGCATTTTCTTAATTAGTGATTGATGTGGAGGCCCACTGTTGGTTGGGGTCACCCCTGGACTGGTGGTCCTGGGTTCTATTAAAGAAAAAAAAAAGGCCAAGCCATGAAGACAACAAGCCAGCAGCAAGCAGCAGCCCTTTAAGGCCTCTGCATCAGCTCCTGCCTCCAGGCTCCTGCCTCTGGGCTCCTGCCGTTTGAGTTCTTGTCCAGACTTAATTCCATGATCAACAGTGATGCAGAAGTAGAAGCCAAATAAACCCTTCCCTCCCCAAGTTGCTTTTGATCATGGTGTGTCATCACAATAAGTTACCCCAACTAAGACAGAAATTAGTACCAGGGGTGTTGCTGTGACAGACCTGACCATGTTGTTGTGGAGAGGGTTTTGGAAGGACTTTGGACTTTGGGTGAGAAAAGCCATTGAGCGTTGAGAGCCTGGTAAGCTGTTCTGTGCCAGCTTGGAAGACAATAATTTTGAGAGCAGTGCAGACCATGGGGGCCTGGCTTGTGGAGTTCTAGAGGGAAGTTTGAGAGTCCCTTAAAGACTCTCTATCAAATCCATTTGTTTTAAATTGAGAACCCATGGTTCTGGTTAGCTGAAGAATGAGTTGTGATTAACAAGAGACCAAAAACACTAAAGTATAACCTTTCTATTACTGGGACAATGGATGCTTGTCAGCTGGAGCTAGGAAGTTAGCAGTGATTAAGAAGAGACCAGCGTCACTGAGATGAGTTCTTCTGGGAAGTGTTTCCTGAGAGTCATTGCACAGAAGCTGTGTTCCAGAGGTGGCCAAGCTTGTATCTCACATTGACAGCTGAACTTGGGAATGTGTAAGAGTCACCCAGGTGGTACCGGTTTGGAAAGTATGACGGGGTCATAGAGAGTAGCCGATGCTTAGCACATTGAGAGGCCAGGAGAGAACACTGGTGAAGATGCAGCCTCAGGGACAGCTGAAGGCCCAGGACTGAAGGCATCATGCAGAGAAGCTGAGGCTTGGCACCATGAAGAGAGCTCAGGAGAAGCTAATGGAGACCCCAGCATTTTAGAGATGGCAGCACCATGTGATGACCACCGAGAACAGCAGCAGTGGGGAGTGGAGCCTGCCCCAGCTAGAAGACAAGGGCGTGTGCTGCAGAGGGTGAAGCCAGGGAAGTGACCTCAGCCCCTTGAAGGAGCCCAGAAGACTGTGAGTGAATTCCAGATATCGGACATTGAGTTATTTATACTGTTGGAGTTTGGTTTTGCTTTGTTTAGATTGTTAATGTGCCATGATTCTTCCCTCTTGAAGTAAGAAAGTATACTTTGTTTATTTTTGATTTGAGATTTTTAAACTTGAGAGATTTTGGACTTTTAACAGATTTTAGATTAAATGTTTTTAAAGAGACAACTTTTGAAGTATTTGAATTTGTAAGGCTCTGGGGCTTTTTAATAAAGTTTGTAAAACATTTTATAATACCTTTATTAACATGTGATCTTCAGTACAAATAAAAAAGGAAAGGTTGTGTATTAACAGTACTGTGTTTGTCAAGCTGACAAGGGGTCAGTTGTGCTGGCTAGTTTTATGTTAACTTGACACAAGTTAGAGTAATCAGAGAGCAGAAAGGCATAACTGAGAAATGCCTCCACAAGATCTGACTGCAGGCAAACCAGTAGGCACTTTCTTAAGAGGTGATTGATGGGGAAGGGCAGCTCACTGTGACTGGTGCCACCCCTGGGCTGGTGGTTCTGGCTTTTCTAAGAAAGCAGGCTGAGCAAGCCATGAGGATTAAGCCAGTAAACAGCACCCCTTCATGGCTTCTGTGTCTCCAGGTTCCTGCCCTGTTTGAGAGCCTGTTCTGACTTCCTCTGATGAAGAACAGTGACATGGTAGCTTAGGCCAAATACATCCTTTGCTCCCCAAGTTGCTTCAGACATGGAGTTTCATCACAGCATAGAGTCCTAACTGGACAAGCACTAGGCACTTATCCGTAAGTGGAACGTAGGCTCTGTAGAGGAGGAATGTGTCTGGTTCACCAGCATCTGGTGTCTACAAAAGTCCTGATGAGAGCTGAAGCGCCCTGAAGGACAGAATACACAGGCTCTGGCTGGCTGCTCCTGGGAGCACTGCAGAGAAGAGGACCTTGTGTTTTCATCCTTCAATATTACACATCTAGTCAGTGTGGCCAAGAAAAACTGGCTTCTGAAGATGGATTTTAAAAAAGAAAGAAAAACCTTTGAAATTGTGGGCAAATACTTGGGAGCTGCACTTTCAGCTTCAGTTCTGCCTTAGCTAATGGAGATCAAATTAACAGGCCACAGGCAAGAGCAGCAGGGCCTGAGAGAACCCCCAGTCAGTCCTATCTGGTATCTTAGGCCAAACCACAGGTTGGCTTTCAGGCATTCTGCATACCCTGATCCCTGCCAGGAGTGTTTTCTTATGCCCTTAATGGAGCCAAAACATTGAAATGTGTTTAGGAGTAATCATGTGGTTTTGTGCCCTCCTCTCTAGTCTTCCTGGGATGATGCCACAGAAGGAATCACATCCCAATCTTGTAGCCTTAAAATCATCAGACCATGTATAAAAATAACTTCCAAAGTACATACCATGTGGAAATGGATCCAAATGACAAGGAATGCTTTTAGAGTCTTTCAGAAGATTCCAGCCTGACTATGAAGCCACCACACCGGTGGCCTCAGACCTGCACACTCAACTGTACCTGTGCCGTCCTCCCCACAGCAGCTTCACTCTACTACTTACAGTTTTAAAGATTTCAACTGCTCTTCCACGCTTCCCAGGGTGTAATCAACGACCTCGTCTGCTCCGAGCCTCCTTACAAGTTCACTGGCATCTTGAGAACAAACTGCTGTCACATGAGCACCCCATGCTTTCATTATCTGCCACGGGAGGGAGGTACGAGGGGAAAGTATAAAAAAAAAAGTCCATTTTTTTAATAGAAAACGTTGGCACCAGGTGTACACATATCATAGTAATCTCTAGAACCTCTACATCCTCGGTCAGCAAGAACTGCAAAAGGCCACCTATCAGACCCGGTTACAACGGTCAGGAAAATCCCACCAGCTCTCATCTTCCGTAGGCAAAGCCACATTTCTGTTTTGAGTGTATGCAGTGCCCCACCAGGATCAGAAAAACCAGGAGAGCCACAGCCTCAAGTGTAGCAGCTTCAATGACAGAGGGCAAATAGCAGAGAAAACAGAGAAACAAACATCACACATCCTCAGGAAGGGAACATAGGACAAAGCACCCAGAACAAAACAATGCAGCACCTCCTCATTTGCATCTCCAGAATGTCTTCAATCAGTGCTTCAGAGTTACCTAGACCATGGGCAGATCGGCAAAGTGCCTGCTGGGTAAGCACTAGGACCTAGGTTCAGATCCCAGCAGTGTGTAAAGGTCAGGCATGGCAGTACATGCCTACAGTCCCAGCACTGGGGAGGCAGAGACAGCAGGGTCCCTGGAGCCAAATCAGTGAGCACAGCTTCAAGTGATGGAGAGAATAGAAGAAGCAGTGTCACTCTCTGGGCTCCACATGCACACACACAAAAGCACATCTAGAAACATGTATAGTGATCAGCTATCAGATGAAAGGTTACTAGGGAAATATGAACATTTTAGTTTTAGAACATGAATTGGTTCCTCTCCTTTGGAGTACGAAGGCCCAGATAAATGGTCTCTTGTCTTTAAAACCCAAATACAGACTTAATACAAGAGGACATAATTCTAATGTCACTCACGTTTATGTATCTGAAATCACCCTCCAAACCCGATATACTTTTCTATACTGTCAATTTCATAAAGTTAACAGGGACTATTGCCAGTCTAGCATCGGGCAAGACACTTCAGATTTATCAGAAATTTGGTATAGATATCAATATACAATCCTAGCCCTTTGGGATACAGAGCCAGGGACTCTGGAGTAAAGGAATATATTGCTTTCAACAGCAAGTCCTGAGTTAAAGTCCCAGGGTGAAGTCTAAGATGACCATCTTGTCCCCAAAACATATGCACAGCATTGTGGAGGACAGGAAATAACGTGCTAAAGACCTGCATCATTACATGCTTTTCTTTAAAGATTTATATTCATTTTATGCATATTGAACCCCAAAGCTAGAGTGACAGACAGTTGTGAGCTGCCATAAGGGTGCAAGGAACGAAACCCCAGTCTCTGAAGAGAAACCAGTGCTCCTAGTCACTGAGCCAGCCCTCCAGCTGCTGACCACTGAGCCACTCCTCCAGCTGCTGACCACTGAGCCA
>NC_022034.1:29627013-29646080 GCF_000317375.1 Microtus ochrogaster | reverse complement strand
AGCCCTCCAGCTCCTGACCACTGAGCCGTCCCTCCAGCTCCTGACCACTGAGCCAGCCCTCCAGCCCTATGTTTTATTTAAACAGCATTAAGTCCTCAGCACTTCCCCGCTGTGATGAACTGTGAACGAAAACACTTCCTGTCCTCTCAAAGTATTCTTTTCACATTTTTGCCACAGCTACAAGAAAAGTAACCAAGACACATAGGTTGCTTTTTTTTAATCTCCTTGATGGTGCTCTTTGATGTATCAAGATTTTTTAACTTGATAAAGCTCAACTTGCTTGCTTTGCTTATGCTTTTAGTGTCACATCTAAGGATCTGCTGCCAAATCTCAGGAGATGAATATTTATAGCTGGTCTCTTTTAAGAGTTTTATGTTTGGTGCTCTTACATTGAACTCTCTGATCCACCTTGAATTATTTTTGTGTATCATGTAAGGTAAAGATCCAGTTCCCTTCTTTTTAGGTGAGCATCCAGTTGTCTCATCGTCTGTTGAAAGGACATTTTCCCCTCACTTAACCATCCTGCCATCCTTGTTAAAAATGAAATGACGGGGCCGGAGCAATGGTTCAGCTAAGAGCACTGGCTGCTCTCCCACAGGACCCTACATCAGTTACCAGTTCATAACACCTATAACTCTAACTTCAGGAGATGCGACACCCTCTTCTGACCTCTCTGGGTATCTGCACACACGTAGCATATACCTGCACAAATACTCAGACGTATAAAAAACAAAATTGACCACGCATGGATAGGTTTCTCTCTGGATAATTTTTTCCATTGTAGTCTTGTTGTGCTTTTTCCCTCCCTCCCTCCTTCTTTTGTTAATGCTGTTTACTGCTAAACCGTAAACTTTTATCTACATCCACCACCATGGTCTTCCTCCCAAAGGGTTTGGCTCCACAAACTCAACTTTTCCATGCTAAACAAATGGAAAGGTTAATGTTTCCTTTTTATATTAGAACATGTTCATTTGGGTCACTGAAATGAAAAGGTATTTATTAGATGCCCTACTTTTCTGTTACTTTGTTAAAACACTGACCAAAACCAATTTGGGGATTAAAGTATTTCAGCTTACAGACTATGTCCAAGGAAGTCAGGGCAGGAACTCAAGGCAGGAGCTGATGCAGAGGCCATGGAGGGGAGCTGCTCACTGGCTTGTTCTCCGTGGCTTGCTCAGCCTGCTTTCCTATACAACCCAGGACCACCTTCCCAGGGATGGCATTGCCACAGTGGGATGGGCCCTCCCACATCAAACATTGATCAAGAAGATACCCCACAGACATGCTTACAAGCAAGGCAATTTGATGGAGGCGATTCCTTAATCGGAGCTTTTTTTCTCAGGTAACTATAGCTGGTTTCAAGCTGACAAAATTAACCATACACTGGACCCAATTTTGAATGAAAACTAATTTATAATATACAAATTATAAATTCATAGAAACTAAAATCTTCCTGGTCAAAAGATTAAAAAAGTCTTTTACCTGTATCGCAAAAGTACCAACTCCACCTGATGCACCCAAGATTAAAGTGCTGCAATAGAAAAGGAAAGAGAACCTGTGAGAATCTTGGGCAGACATACCTGATGAGAACTTTTACAGAGGAACTGCCCAGTGACAAACAATCCACAAAGCAAATAGTTATTCACCATCCCAAGACTGAATCACACAGATTTCAGCAAGAAGCTGCAGATACTTAAAATGAGACATTTTACAAACCGTTCACTGAAAACACAAAGCATTAGCATACTAACGGTTCATCTAGCTGGTAGTCTGGGTGGTGCTTTCTAACTCTGCTTTGTTTCTCCTGCTAAAGTCACTACCCTTCCCCTGGAAGGAGGGAACTTGAGGTGTTCGGTACCGCAGCTCGCAGAAAGTCACATTCCTGACCACATTCCCGCTAAGGTGTAAGAAGCAATTGTGTTCAGGCATGTCCTGCTAAACTGTCACAGAAGGGCCTCGCATCTGCAATGTGACTTCCTGTGGAAGCGGACACCTGTGTCCTGCCAGCACAAGCACCCAAACCCGGGCTCTTACCACACCTACTCAGGGTCCTCCTGCCACTTGGGACAGGGACCAGGCCTAGAGAGTGGAGTAGAGGTAGGAAGAAAGGGTGCAGGAGAGCCTGAGCCTCTAAACACAATGCAAGGCCAAGTGTGCACAGGAACAGACAGACCATCCATTCCCTAAGAAGTCTGTGATCTGAAAGAGAATCAGTGGTCAAAACGCATCAGGCAGGCAAGGCGGGTTAGTGAGTAAAGCTGCTTGGTGGGAAAACCTGACCACCGGAGTTCAATCAACTGGCACCCACAGGGGAAGGGAAGAACAGATTCAAGTAGTCCTCTGACTCCATACATGTGCTATGGTGCATGTATGAACACACAGAGATACACACACACACACACACACACACACAAAGAATTTTAAAAATTTTTGAAAGAATCACCGCTTTGCATACTTTTACATACTTTTATTCTGGAATTAATTGCCTTCCTGGACTGCACGGTTTCAAATACCTAGAAAAGTGTACTGAACGGCAGTTTGGTGCTCTGTTACCAACAGAGGTGGAGGGGCATTGCACGTTTGTCTGCTCTCTGGTGCTATGTTAACTACTATGGGAGATGTTCCATGAAAATGTTCTGAGTGCACACAGAGAAACAGCCTTCTGAGACTAAGTGCTGGGAGTGCCGGCTGCTTGTCTGCCACTCTCATTATGGAACTGCTACTTATGGCCCTTGTCTTCACTACCAGACAGTATAGAATTTCACCACCTACTGCTACCTGGTGCACTGAACCTCAGAGCACACACTGTCTATAATCTTAACCCTGGTTTCATTTTTCCTGTCCCTTACTCAAATCACAAAGGCTGATTATTATCCTCTGTTAAATGTTAAAAGTTATTACTATAATTTCCAAGCCAGCTGCTCCTTTTGAAATACCATTAAATATAATTAAAAGAAGTCTCCTTGCAAATCATGCTCCTCTATGGGAGTTTTCATCTCACCACACTATCAATAGTGAAGAAAAGAAGAAACTCTGGAGCTTCTCACTCCTCCAAACTTCAATCTCATGATTCAAAGCCTTAGAGCTCCTAAGTGGGAGAGGGGGTGGCACACCTAGAACCCAGCAGTCCGAGAGGCTGAGGCAGGTAAACCACAAGCCCAAGGCCAGCCTGGGCAGCCCAGAGAGACCCTGTCTCAACCAAACTATGTAAACAAAGCAAACCTGTCACATAGATCATCTACCAATTCATTCACTCACACAATATTTACCCTGACTTTCTGCTCATTATCTAAATTAGTGAAATTCTCCTTCAAGAAACTTCAAGTTTCTCTTTTAATCTATATTAAGACAGAGAAAAGAACAGGTCTGAGGCCTGGTAGTTTTTGAGTCAGGCGGCCATTTGTCTAAGAAAATGCCTTTCTGGTCGCCTAAGGATACTTTCCTAGGGAAGCTGCAGACCAGCGGTCATTATTCTTAGGACACTGTGGCGTTACCCTGTGCCTGGTGGCTTGTCTGCCTTTAGTTTTCTTTTGAATAAGGGGATGGGGACAAAGAGAGTTCATACATGGGGATAGAGACACTCTGGGCACATCACAGGCTTACAGCCTCTTGTCTCTGTTCAGTGCAGCACCTACTTCTGCTCTGCAGGCACTGAAGGGACAGACCTCCTATCACACCCTGCGCTGGCCTGGTCGGGGATGACTCCATCTCACCCCACCACTGTATCTTAAGCACTGCAGTAGCTGCTGCCACCGGAAGACAGGGGTTCATTTCTAGGGGGCTGGAGACATGGCTGCTCTTCCAGAGGACTGGGGTTCAAATTCTAGCATCTACATGGCAGTTCATAACCGTCTGCAACGCCAGTCCCAGAGGGTCTGACACCTTCACACAGACAGACACCTTCACACAGACATACATGCAGGCAAAATTCCAATGCATGTAAAAGAAAAATAATCATTAAAAAAAATTTAAAGACTTCTAGTTTCTACCTGAGAGGATTAAAAGGATACCAAATATAATGGCTGCCTGAGGACTCAACTGTCAGACACATCTCTGATTCCTTCCTGTCATCTTGTCTCTTCCCCATAACCCTTAATCCAAAGCAGCTTCACTTCCTAAATAAGAGCAAAATTATCTCACAAAAGTAGGGCTTGAGAACCAAGTTAATCAACTAGTGTCAGTTCCCATTGCTGCCACCTGAGGGGGCCCTCAAAGAGCAAAAGGCCAAGGAGCAGGCTCAAGAAGTGCTGGAGACAGTTGGGACACACAATTTTCTAGCTGTGCAAACTTTAGTTTTGCGTAGGGTCAAGCAGGGTCTATCCTTTTTCAAATAAAGTAAATATACCAAAAGCACAGCAGGAAAAATGAATTCTAAAGCCAGCAATAAGCTGAGTGTTCCTGTGGCTAACCAACCTCTGTAGTCTGTAAAGTATCTCTAAGCCTAAGGCAGTGTGGCAGCCGCCTCCCTCACAACAGCACCCAGGTGATGTTCCCGGAGCATTTCCTGACCTTGTTTGCTGTGATGGTCACACTACACATCAAATTCAACCAAAGCTGAAACCTGCTGTTTGTTGGTTTATGTCAGTGCTTCTCAACCCTCCTAACGCTGTGACCCTCTAACACAGTTGACGTTGTGGGGACCCCCAAATATAAAATTATTTTCATTGCTATTTCATAACTAATTTTGCTACTGTAATGGCATGTGATGTAAGTATTTTTGGAGATAGAGGTTTCTCAAAGGGGTAGAGTGACCCGTAGGTTGAGAACCACTGGTTTATGTAGAAATAGCCCATGAAATATTACACTTGCAAGAGCACTTTAATTCAAAATTGTCTAGGCTTTTAGTACATGCCACTCACTTCCTAGTCCACACAGCTTACTCTGAAGATTCTGAGGACTGTACTAGTCACAGATCTAGAAAACATGGGAAAGTCGGAATAATTATTAGAATGCTATGCATTCTTCTTTGTTGTTGAGACAGGGTACTAGGTAGCCCAGGTTGGCCTCACACTGGCTGAGCAGCTGAGGGTGGCCTTGAACTCCAGATCCTCCTATCTCATCCTCCAGAGTGTTGGGATTACAGGCATGTGCCACCACACTTGCTTTCTTAATCTCTAAACTCTAACTTGCTGTCATTTCTGCCCAAGGTCTAAAGTCTCTCTAAGCAAGCATGAAGACACTAATGTCATGGTGCTTTCTCTGGAGACATGACTCAACTGCTAATACTCGCTGCTCTTCCAGAGGACCTGAGTTCAGTTCCCAGCACCCATGCCAGTTGGCTTTCAACCGCTCAGCTCTAGGGGTTCAGACTTCTGGACTCCACAGGTACCCTCACTCATGTGGTACACCCTCACACAGACACAGACACACACAACCAAATCCAAACCATAGGGGAAGCAGACGGAGGGACCAACCCTCAAGTTTCAGTTCTGTCTTGGCCTACAGAAAGCTGGGCTGTAAATGCACAGATCTAAGCTCTGCCTCATTTTATTCTCAAAAGGAAACACGAAGGCTCAGATTCATGATGCAAAGGGGGGAGCAGAGGTGTAGTCTGGGATAGTGAAAATAACTGGTAATTCCAATGCAATTTCATCTTTTGCTTCTTCCTTTCCAACCCATATGTAACTGGCTTCTCTGACTCCCCATAAGATTAAGGACCCTCTATTAGATCCTAAGGGCTAAGAAACAAAGTGTTGGAGGAGGCTGCTTGTTTGTCCTGGCCGCCCAGAACCAAAATAATCACACAGAAACTGTATTAATTAAATCACTGCTTGGCCCATTAGCTCTAGCTTCTTATTGGCTAACTCTTACATCTTAATTTAACCCATCTCGAGATTAATCTGTGTATGGCCACGTGGCTGTGGCTTACTGGCTAAAGTTCTGGCGTCTGTCTCCAGTGGGGGCTACATGGCTTCTCTCTAACTCTGCCTTTATTTCTTCCAGCACTCAGTTTAGTTTTCCCCACCTACCTCTACTCCACCTTATCAGGCCAAGCCAGTTTTTATTGACCAATCTTATTCACCGCATACAGAGGGGAATCCCACATACAAAGATGATATTAAATCTGACTACATTTTCTACAGGTAAAAACAACGACCTTTAAGAAATAGGGATGGTGCTGATGATGAACCACACTTCAATTTCACGGGGTACATTTAAATGTGGGAGTGGGGAGACAGGTGAAACTGCAGCCGAATTACCCTAGCACAATGCACTGCCTACTTAATGTTCTCAGTCTCCCTGCTAGAGTAAATGAGAAACTTTGAATGAGAGATACTACAGTTATAAAACAAACTAAGCAAATGTGACCAACACAGCCTGGATTTGTTTTCTTCTCTTTTACGTCTCTATAGTTCAAACTGACATTTCCTAGTTTACAGGACAGTTCATGTTGAATTAGACATTTGAAATGTAAATAGATTTTCCCATGAAAACAAAGCTAATTGTATACATTGTGGAAATGGCGGTAACTGTTTCTAACCCATAACGAATGAAGAACTTCAGACACAGGCTAACAATACTTCTATTGCCTATGATTATTTAGAATTTTGCTTAAACCTTGGATGGATCTTTTAAGTGGACAGGCCCTGGGAACAGGCTCGAATCACTAGCTCCTTGAGTCATACACAGAAACAGACTGAAGGAAGGAAGCTGACGGACACGACGATGAGGAGTGTGTTCAAAGCGGGCTGCCACAGTCGAAGCCCCGGCCCTTTACTCACACAGGAGCCTGGCAGCAGAACTGCACAGGCATGCAGCTTTTGTGCAATGCAATAAAACTAACACGTGCCAATCACAATCAGTTAGGATGGAGATCTCTTCCCACCACTCCACTTCCTCCTTCGTGATCACCATTCCCGCCACCCCAACCTAGATTCCATGGGAAACTGACTTGGACCCAGTGCTCTCCCCCATCACGGTTTCACATCTGAGGTTCTAGTTACCCTCCCAACTGTGGCCCCAAAGTAGAAAATTCAAAATTATAGAAATAAGTAATTCCCAAAGTTTTAAATAACTTTTACTAGAGCATACTGATAGACTTGTTCTATTTTAATCTGTGGATTCAGAATCCATTGGGGAATTTATGTCTTCATGGATAAGAGGAACTGTTATACATTTGCTTTGGATTTAATGGAAAACACTGTATGTGGTTCCTAGTCATTTCTGCATAGTAGTAAGTTCTTGCTAGCTGCTCTGGTTTAATAACGCCTTCCAAGCCAGGAATAATAGGCAATAGGCCTGCAAACCCAACGCACATGAAAAGCCCTGGTGTCAATTACTGAGGCTCTTTAATGCATTTCACTCTAGCTAGTTCTCAGAGGGCTACATCAATTAACAAATCCAATCTAATATCACATTTAATGGCTTGGGGATAGCGAGATGGATCACTGGGTTAAGGCACTTGCCACTGAGTTTGTTACCCAGAACCTATGGGGTAGAGAAAACTAATTTCCACCTCCATATACATGTGGTATACACATACTCTTGCACAAAAAGTAAATTAAATAAATGTAATTTAAATTCTGCTTAAATTTTAAAAATATATAATGGCCTTAAATTTATTTATCTCACTTCTCAAAGTTCTTCTCACAACTTGGGATCTTACATTCAGACATTCAGAGGGAACAGTAAAGAGACCACAAATAACATGTGGCCACTTGGTGGGCAACAGCAGAGAGTAGAGCCCAGGGCTCCAATTCCCCAGTACCAGGTTTTTTCAGGCAGTAACAGTGAACCCTGTAGTTACCCATAAGTCAACAGCACACTGGGCATTCACGGTGATCAATCTAAGGAAACACAGTTCAAGTTCTGTACCCACATTGTTTTTTACAGTACATGAAAACATACTCAGGGAGACCCAGACCTGAAAGAACAAGGTCTGTAGCCATACCATGCACCAGCCACATAGGCACAGTGAGCCCAGGGTCTTTAGGGGACCAAAACAATAAAGCCTCCAATAAGGGTATAAAAATCTGGATGATCTCTGCAGGTTATTAAGGAAGGAAGTCTGTGGTCAAATCTATTCAACTTAAACTATGTTTGACCAAAATGGCAACTTCAATAAAGATAACACATGAAAGCTTAAAAAGCAAGGTTAGCCTTTAGAATAAATATTTGCCTTTAATTCTGAGATAAATGGCAGTACTCCATCAGAAAAACAGTCTTTGAAATGCTTTCAGAAACAAAGCCTAAACCTCTACAAATTAAATTCTCTATTGCCCACACATTAAGTTTAAAATGTAATATTTTATAATGGGAAAGCAGAATGACATGGACTTTATTTGTAATAAAAAATAAAAGAACTGTGGGGCTGGTAAGATGGGTAGTGGATAAAGTCACCTACCACCAAGACTGACGGCCTGAGCTCCATTCCTGGGCCCACATGATAGAAGGAGGGAACCAATGCCTGCAGTACGTCCTCTGATAATGCACACCATCTCCACCACATACACAAGCAAATGTAATCATTTTAAAAGAACTGTGCTATTTGATTCTGGTATCTGCTGAGGAATAATCCTGCACACTATGAAAATGTGTTGCTCTCATTGTTAATAAATAAACTGATTGGCCAGTAGCCAGGCAGGAAGCATAGGCAGAACAACCACACTAAGGATGCTGGGATGAAGAAGGCTGAGTCAGAGGAGTCACCAGGTAGAGAAAGACAAGTAGTATACACAAAATGGAACAGAAGTAAAAGCCACGTGGCAGAATGTAGATTAATAGAAATGGGTTAATTTAAGTTATAAGAGCTAGTTAATAATAAGCCTGAGCTATAGGTCGAGCATTTGTAATTAGTATCAAGCCTCTGTGTGGTTATTTTGGAGGTAGTGGTCAGGGCAGGAAAACTCCACCTACAGGTATCACCTGCAACTCTCCCTTCCTTTCAGTCACCAACTAACTGGTTCAGAGCACCTACTTTTCTACCAAAAAAATAAAAATAAAATAAAATAAAGAATTCCACTGTCAATTTTCTTTGTAAAAGAATGCTTCTTACATTTATTTATTTCTTGAGGGAGGAAAGTGTTCGCCTTTTACCACATGGGCCCCAGGGGTGAACTAAGGTTGTCAGGCTCAAGGGCAAGCACCTTTATCCACTGAGCCTTCTTACCAGGCCCTATGTCAGCTTCCTAAACTACAAAGTACATTGTAATGTCCTTGTTAATAGCAGAAGCCACCATTTATTGAGTGCCACCAGTTTTACATGCTTTATTTCATTTACTCTTCAAAACAAAACTCGGAGAAATCAATTGAACAGGTCCCCAGCTATGGGTAGCAGAATCAGAACATGAAGGAAAAGATGGCAGCCCTCCCCCCCCCAACAGTGTACTTCAGAGCCACTGTGGTTATCTGTACTACACACGCTTACAACACACATAACTATGATCAAGTTTATAATAAAGAATTTGTAATTTATAAACAACAATCTAACAATATACTGTAACAGAAGTCACATGAATGTGAGGTTTCCCTTGTGCTTCTAAATGTCTACTCTCCTGAGCTCGTCCTCTCAGATCATGGGAAACTACAGAAGGTGAACACACAGATGATGAGCACAAATGAACCGAGACACTGGCACTGTACAGTGCTGACCTAAACAAGCACATATTCCAGTCACTGGAGCACCAGAACTCCCTCCAAGATGCACATGCTGAGCCCAAGAGAACTCAAGAGTATTCAACAGCATTCGTAGCCCCATTAAAATACACAAACCAGTGAGCAAGTCCTGGTCTGGAGAAAGCACAGCTCTCAGCTTGGCACATCCCTTACAGAAAGCAGGAGGTTCACACCCTTCCTAGAAGCCTCACAAAATCTGGCTCTTGTTAGAGGCTCACAGAAAAATTTTTGCCCCAGGACTCAAGAGATGGCTCAGCTGTTAAGATCCCTTTGTGCTCTTGCAGAGGATAGAGAGTCCTTTTAGTGCACACACTTCGTGGCTCACAACCACCTGTAACGCCAGTACCAGGAGATCTGATACTTTCTTCTGGCCAAGGTACTGATGTGCATGTGGTGCACATAACCTCACATAGGCACCCAGGCGCGCACACACACACACACACACACACACACGCACGCACGCACGCACGGACGCACGCAAATACATGTACAGAAAAAAGTTTAAATGCCCTAATATAGGAGACTCAAACTCCTAGATAGCTCAGCTATATATCTTTTAAAATCCCCCATTTGATTCAGCTAACAATCCACAGACTGAGGCTTTAAAGGAAAATGTGTCAAATGTTAGCATAACTGGTCACACAGCTAACGGTGATCTATCTCAACACTAACAGATCTGCTGTGAAGGACTAGAAGAAAGAAAAGGGAGCTTCAGCTGTCACCATCACTTACCGTTTTCCCATGCAATTCTTGGCATTCAGGCCACCAACCTTGTTTATGGCAGACCAGGCTGTGAGAGCCACATACGGCAAAGAGGCAGCCTGAGTATGAGTGAGTGATTTGGGCTTGTGCGAGACCTACAGCGAAAGACAATGGTAAAAACTAAGCAGGAACTTACACGCCTATATACACAGCTAAGCACTTACCATCACAGGAAAATAGGAATTTTCACAGAGAAATTTACAAACTACTCCTGGGTTCAGTGTTTACTGCACACCCTACTCCAAAGCTGGCCTGAGAATAGTCTCCAAACAGCTCTTTGCCTGTATCAAGAGGCTCAGTGATGTTTTGCAGACTACATTATTAGATATACTACTTTACTGCCTATTTAAAAAAAGACCATATATAATAATCCCAAGTATTAGACATACTACTTGACTGTTTATTTAAAAAGAGCATATATAATGATCGTGCTAGTCCTAACTATACTCAGAGATAAATTCAAATAAGCCTCAAACCCTGATAAACACATTTTAATTTGTTTTTGATACCAATTGCTTCCTTAATTCTGTTTTCTAAAATGTAATTTTTCTAGAATTTTTTATATCCTAATAATTCCCAGTGCCCAGTAATTCTAATTCCTCCTCCAGGCTCCCTCTGTTAATCCTTTTCCTCTATTAACTGTTAGATCCCCTGACTATATTTGATACCTCCATGCCTCTCCCATACTGGGTAGAGCAAAGAACACTGTAGGTTCTAAACCTCAGCCCAAGTCTCTGCTCTTCGGGTATAGACAACTGCTCAGCAGACAACACTAATAAGTAACACCGAATAGTTTTAACTCTTTCAAAGTCTCCTGGTCTTTATTTTAGCTCTCTCAACATTGCCTGTAAAACACGAAACTAATCTGAAGACATCACTAACTTTCGAGACGCCTACCAGTCTTCCTTACAGTTAAGCATTTCAGCAGAGGCGCGCATGAGTTACCTCATTCCCACTGACCACGACAAATTCTGACAAAGTGCCTTGTTTCCAAGGAGGAACTGCAGCCCAGACCTGAAATGCAGATGTGCAGCTTTATTAGAACAGCCATGTCTGACCCATACTAAGCATAAAGGTATCCCCTAAGACACGGCTACCCAAATCGGGAGGAAGCTCCAGTGCAAAAAGCTAAGTTTCACACAACACCAATTCATTGCTGAGTATGATTCTGGATTTATCAACTCAAACTACACTGGACATACAAACTAATATACTTGGTGCATTCTGCTAGAGTCTGCTGGAGAACTACGACTTACTAGCTGTGGCTTTCAACTTTTATTTACTTATATATATTTTTGAGACAGGATCTCATCAGGTAGCACAGGATGACCTCAAACTTTTAATCTTCTCATCTCTGTTATGTGATATTTTCATAGTGTTCTGACAAATAAAGCTTGTTTGGAGTCAGAGTAGGGAGCCGGCACTAGCTGACCATAGAGGTTTGGAGGACTGTAGAGAGAGGAGACAGGAAGTGATAAGGTGGGGCTGAGAGAGGATCTGGGCTGTTTTGGACAGATTTGAACGGAAGAGATAGGAAGCAACTGGCAGCTGCTCCTGGCTCTCTGATCATTCAGGTTTTTAGCCCAATATTTGATTCCCAATTTTTTTATTAATAAAGATTAATTAGAGTAACGCTTCACATCTCAGACTCCTTAGTGCTGGGATTACGGAAAAACCACACTATTCCCAGCTGCCTGTGGGCCACTTTATAGCTGGGCTTCCTCAACTGCAAACTGGCTGGTTGTACTGACTAACAAGGATTCTTCTCTGTGAACAGAAACCAGAACATGCTATTATTATGAGTTCACTACTAACTCTTGGCATAAACATCCAAAGTGACAAGTGACAGATTATATCAAACTTTAGCTATTTCAAAACCAGCTAACCAATAAGGCAGAAGCTGTCATTTAAAGACTCAAGCAAAATGAATCGTCCTAATCCTACGATGTGGGATTCCCCTCTGTATGCTCTGAATATGTTTTATTGTCATTGGTTAATAAAGAAGCTGCTTTGGCCTATAGCAGGGCACAATATAGGCAGGCAGGGAAACTAAATTGAATGTAGGTAGAAGAAGGCGGAGTCAGGCAGATGCCATGCAGCTGAGGAAGGAGAAAGATGCCAGTACCTTACCGGTAAACCATGAGCCTCTTGTTAAAATATAAAATAATAGAAATGGGTTAATTTAAGATATAAAAGTTAGCTAGGAATACACTTGGGGCATTGGTCAAACAGTGTGGCAATTAATATAGTTTTTTTGTGTGATTATTTAGGTCTGGGTGGCTGGGAACGAGAGTGCAAACTCTGTTTACAATCCTACATGTTTTAAAGTCTTACAATTCTTAAGAATTTAGAAATTTAGAAAATTCAAGTATAAGCTGAGCATGTGGCTCATGCCTGTAATGGTAACACTAAGGAGGCCAAAGTATTACCACAAATTCAAGATAAGCCTGAGCTATATAGTGTATTCCAAGCAGCAAGACCCTGTCTCACAAAAAAAAAAAAAAAAAAAAAAAAAAGGAACAACCAAACCAAGAAACAGGTGCCCTGCCCAAGGCACATAAGGAAAAGAAAAATGGTCTTGTAGTCAATTTAAAGAAAGGAAGTAGGATAGCCCAGTAACACACACCTGCAATCCCAATTCTTAGGAGGTGGAGAAGGATTAGAAGCACAAAGTCATCCTCAGCTACAAACCAAATCCGAGACCCAGCTATACTAAATCTAAAATAATTTTAAAAATTAAAAAAATAGATTGGTAATTGTATATTTTAAAGAAGAATAACCAGTAAGAGAGCCAGGCAGGGTGGCATGTGCCAGTAAACCTAGCATTTGGGAGGTCGACACAGCAGAATCATATGTTCAAAAGCACCCTGTGGTGGTCTGAAGGAGAATGGTCCCCGCAGGCTCATGTATTTGAGTGCTTAGTTGAACTGTTTGGGGAGGATTAGGAGGTGTGGCCTTGATAGAAAAGGTGTGTCACTGGGGATGGGCTTTAAGGGTTAAAATCCCATCTAGGCCCAGTGCCTCTTGGATCAGGATGTAAGCTTTCAGCTCCTTCCCCAGCATGCCTACCTGTGTGCCACCATGATCCCACCGTGATGATAACAGACCAACCCTCTACAACTGTAAGCCAGCCCCAATTCAATGCTTCCTTTTACCAGAGTTACCTTGGTCGTGGTGTCTCTTCACAGCAATAGAACAGTGACTAAGACACTTACAATGAATGTGTCTGGGTTACGTGAAAACAAGATGAGACAAGGGGAAGGGAAGTAAAGGGAGGGGAGGGAAGGAGAGGGAGGGAGGGAGGGGAAGGAGAGGGAGGGAGGGAGGGGAAGGAGAGGGAGGCGAGACAATGAGGAGGATTAACTCACCTCATCTCCAGGCTGGAAATACTTTACATCAAGCCCACACTCCATCACCACACCAGACACATCCCGACCCAGAGTCAGAGGAAACTCTTCTCCTGTGGTTCTTATATGCAAAGGATCACGCTTCATATTTAAGGCCGTCGCTCCATAACCACCTACGAAACACAATTGCCCTGCTTCTTAAAGGAAAAGGTCAGAGTGACTTTAAAATACTATAGCACACAGTCAGATCAATGTCATATGCTCAAACGGAGACTCTAACCCAACCAGTTTTACAGTTTTGCCACCACACAGTAATGTGTAAAAACAACTGAGTATTGCTCCTTTCAAAGAAAATTACTTAGAAAGCTGCAATCGTTAAAACCACAATTACTCAAAGTCCTTTGAAACTCAGACTGCAAAACTGCCTTCTGAATCCTCTTTTATATAATTGCTCTTTGAAGATGGTATCTCTATTAATTTACTCATTTGCAAACTTTTTAAGTATTTAGACAAAATTTGCTGTGTAGCCCAGGCTAGCCTTAAACTCCTAACCCTCTTATCTCAGTGAAAATGCTGGGACTATAGAGATGTGCCACCACACTTGAATTTTTTTACGAGCAAAGACATTTAGTACTAAGTTTGGTAAAGAAGACAAATGTTCAGGCTGTTAAAGAATTCATACATATTAAAGTGCCTGATACTAGCACTCAATTATGGGTTTAAGAGGTCTAGTCTCCATTTCCTAAAAATCTATCTAGAATAATGATTTTGAGTAAGTGCAAAGAATTTTAGTGGAAAAGAGCCACTGAGCTACATTTGATGTGTCTGATCAGGCCAACTGCATTATACCTGCGGGGTAGGGTGCATTGGTTTGGGGATTTTTTTTTCTTTGTTTGTTTTTTAAACAGAGTCCCACTGTGTAGCCTTGGTTGACCTGGACTTGCTATGCAGACCAAGCTGGCCTCACAGAGATCCATTTGCTTCTGCCTCCCCAGTAACAGGACTAAAGAAAGATGTGTGGTACTACACGCGACTCATACCATTTTCTTTTAAGGATAGTTACACAGAAAACAGGTAAGTAAAGTTGAAACCATTCTTTTAGTTCAAATAAATTAACTGCTCTATCTGCAATAATAATCCAAAGTAATAAATGGGCCTAGATACTTCAGAAGAGTTCTGAAAGTCAAGGGAAGGCCTTTGAAAATATTTAATGCTGTTTTCAAATAAGATTAAAAGCAGGTAAGGACTCTAAACAAAACACAGTGGCAGAAAAAGAAGTAATAATAATCACAAAGTTATATGCTGTGTGAATGATCCACTATAAAAGAAAAGAGAAATGCAGGAGAGAACAGATACCCCAGAGTAAGTGAGGGAGGATGCGATCAAGAAGACCAGCGGAAGGTTGGCCTTAGGTGGGCAGTGACAATCTAGCAGCAAAGTGAAGAGTAGATAAGCAGAGATGCTGACAGGTGGTAGTCTGCAGAGTTGTTTTTTAAAGAAAAAAAAAATCAAGGCACTTGGGAGGAAATGAAAGTTGGGATAGCCCCAGAAAAAATATACCAACATTCCACATTTGCCATCTGGCCAGCTAGAACTGCACTCCACAGAAAATGCCGACAGTGCACATAACACTCACCAAGGGCATTTTTCCTGTCTTATATTTATTTCCCCTCTGCTAAGACATAGCAGTGTACTTCCTGAAACCCTTTGTGGCTTGAGAACATAAGTGTACATTTTGCCTTGGCACAATTTAGTTGTAAAGCTGCAAAACGGTTTCAGCCCTTTCTGAGGGTCCAAGCCATCAGTTCAGATTGTTTTCAACCATTTTCTTAATAACCCTAATATGTTAATATGCCCAACCCTAATATACCAAGAGTAGCCAGGTCCAGCTAACCTCATCTTACCAGAATGCAGCCAGCTTGTAGTAAGAAATGGAAACTGTTTGGGGACAATATGGGGTTTAAGCTTGTCATCCCAGCTGCAGGTGGTAGCACACACACCTGGATCTGGAACACAAGCAAGAGGGGCAGTAGTTCAAGCTTTTCCTCAGACACACAGAGCCTGCAGCCAGCCCAGTCCAGCCCACAAGAGTCTCTTAAGAAAGACAAGAGTACCTCCCACTAACACAGGCTTGACTTGACCAGAGTTGGGCTAATTTAGAAAATCCCCAAGACGTCATCAATTTCAGTTCTTTTTATTCCATCTAAACAAATCAAACTTTGTTGTATTTGCTGTTGGCTATACTACTTTAAAATTATTCCTAAACCAGGCAGTGGTGGCACACACCTTAATATCAGCACTTAGGAGGCAGAGGCAGGCAGATCTCTGTGAGTTCGAGGGCAGCCTGGTCTACAAGGCCTAGTTCCAGGACAGGCTCCAAAGCTACAGAGAAACCCTGTCTTGAAAAAGCCAATAAATAAATAAATAAGTCATTGTTTTAGCCATATCTATGATTTATTGTTTTATGTCAAACAGCAGTGACCATTAAAAAAAAAACAGCCTTTATCTGTCAAAATAGATGTGTGTCTTGTTTTCTTCTCAAGGGAAATAATTAATTTTCTAATCAAATATTACCTAAAGCCACCATATAACACTTTCTCAAAAAGCATCCATGGGCTGGGAGATAACTTGCAAATAGTATTACCCAGTCAAGTTATAAGATACTAATCATCTCAAAAATACTCTATAAAAGTAAGATGTGCTATGTTATTATATGCAACAACAGCCTAGAAAGATCTGAACACAGCCATTATATTGAAATGAAACTGTACACAGCACACATTGTGTACTTATAAAACAAAACTGCCTTCAAGTCTAATGAAAAAATAAATTAAAAATTTAAAATGAAGTAAAATATCATATCCAACTAGGAATCACAATTATTACATCAGCACAAAACTAGAGGGAGAGAGCTATAACTCATCCCCCAACACTGAAGAAAAAGTTAAACATAGACAATTGCAAAAGGTATTTTTAATTGCATCTATTATTATTATTATTATTATTTTGGTTTTGGGAGACAAAGAATGGCTCAGTCCAAGATGGCCTTGAACTCCTGTCTCTACTTAATAGTTTGTTGACTTTTTGTTTGTGTGTTTGCTGTAAAACCTTGGCCAACCTCAGACTTCCGACTAGCAGAGAATGACCTTGACCTTCTGGTCCTCCAGCCGCGGCCAGTAAGCACAGCCCGACCCAGCTTAAGAAAGGGCTCTACACAGGGCAGGCAGGTGCTCTTGTCAACTCTTGTCCCAGTTTCAGGAGTTTTCCAGTTACAAACATTTTAAGACTCCAAACCTTTCTCCAAATCTCTTCCTCTAAGGAAAAGCTACTAGTAGTTATTCTGTGGGTAAAGGAAACAAAAAGTAATTCTGGAATAGTTTACTCAAATATCCACAGTATTGCCAAGATAAAATGTAGTTCTCGTTGTTGGCTGTTGCTGTTAATGCTGGTGATCTTGCCCAGGGACGCACCACACAAAAGAATTACTACTGAGCTCTACCTCTGATCCTGATAAAAATCTGATGGAGACGTGTTTAACTCTTTTCTTATTAAATATTTGAAATTTAGTGTCTTTTGCATAAACAGCTCTTATACCCCAGTAACCTCTTTGGAGGTAAATCTGGTGCTTTATCAACTACTGCCTATGTGAGCAGTTCACATATGGAACTGTCTCTCAGTCATTTCATACTTTACTCCTATTTTAATCCTGTATTTACTGTATTTTAAAATAAAAATGTTTAGCATTTGTTCAAGTTTCTGATTAGATGATTATAGCTCCTATAAAAGCCCAGTACTTTTTAGACACAAATGAGACTTGAAGCCAAATTTAAGAATTGCTACTCTATCGCATCATTTCTGGCAAAAAAGTAAAGTTGGTTTTAACATTTTCTTCTATTTTTAACTTAATCTGTAAGCAGATAATGCACACATCTTTGCGTAACCGAGAAATTAAGTTAGCCTCACAGTACGCCATATCTGAGAGCTGCTTCTGGGGCCTTGAAGACAAATGAAGACCCCCCACACAAACCCTTCTGAACCCAGGGTTACACATGGCAGCTCCCTTAAAGACTGGGAGGTTATGTGTCTGGGAATCAAGACTGACATCAGTCATCTTAAAACATGTTCATCTCCAGAAGACGCAGACTGAGCGCCCACAAGCAAGACTGACAATATTTTTGCCAAATTTTTCCAGAGTTAAAGTAATTCATAAATACAAACCAATCCGTTCATTATTATAATAGAACCAGAGTACAGGCTATAAGAAATGCTCTCTCCAAACTTTTCAACGTAGCCCAGCAAGAGAAAGCAGGCTGATATTATCCCAATTTCAACAGGTGTAAAACAAGAAAACCCATCTTAGTTACAGAGGGCAAAATGCAATATGAGAAATGAGAACACGGGGCCCATATCCTGGACTCCTTTTCTGTTGCTTGGTTCCCTAGGCCTGAAACAGAAGCTGTGAATAACTGGAGAGCAAGGAGGATACAGGAATTATATAAACCCAAACTCTGAACCAATGGGGAAACATAGCCAAACTCTGAAACCTATGCCTGACCCTAAGATTACCACCCAGTAAGTTAACTTCAGGTACCACGTCTCAGTCCCAATTCACAATAGAAAGGAAGCAAATACACTTAATAAAAGATTAAAGTGTTCCTTAGCTATTGTGGTTTCAAATTTTTGGAACTACTTACAGGGATGTTATCAAAAGACCTACCCGACTCTGGAGGGCTCTACCTGTATGGCACTTTCCACCAAGCCTGATGGCTGGAGTCTAATCCCCGGGGACCAAACGGTGGAAGGAACCCACTTCCACCTGTTGTCCTTTGACCTCCACTTGAGCACTGTCCCACGAACCCAAACACAAAATAAATAAATGTAGCAATGATAAACCTAAATGATTCCTTTATGCCAATACTTGCCATCCCAGGACCGGAGGGCAGGGCAAGCAGAGCTGCCCGAGTGGAGACTGCAGAGTACAATGAGTTGAAGGCCAGCATGAACTAGATAGTAAGTTCGTCTTAGAAACAAACAAAACCACACAAACAAAACACCTGCACGTCTAATGAAATTTGGATTAAAAAAAAAAAAGACTGGACAACTTACTTCTCATATTAACATCTATAGGATTTACACTGGCAGCATGGACTTTGATAATGACTTCGTTTGGATAGTGTATGATAGGTAACATCATGTCCTGTGTGAACCGAAGAACGTCATTCTTTCCATATTTATCTATCACCCACGCGGGCATAACAGTGCTTCTCACAGGCGTAGTACTAATCTCTCTAAATGGCCTCTTTGGGATAACTTTGCTTCTCCAGTAGCAGGCGGCGGCGGCAC
>NC_022034.1:29617600-29626870 GCF_000317375.1 Microtus ochrogaster | reverse complement strand
AAACCACCTGGAGTGGGTCAAACTAGCCCCACTGCAATCAATTCAGCCAAATACTGTTAAACCCACTGTCAATTAAAGGGAGAGGAGCTTCCAGAAACGAACTCAACCTAAAGAAGCAATGGAAGGAGGAAAATATGCTACAATGCTCCCCACATCAGAGAGGCTCCAGTTGACGTCCAGTCGATATTCTGTCCATTGCCCCTTTCGCTCTCCTCCCCCTTAAAGAAAAAAGCGAACAAGCAGGGAGCCCTCGGCGGGGCGAGCAAACTGCAATTGCTCTCCCTCGGCGGCAGTCTGGAATCCAGTCCCGACGCGACCCCAGCCCCGGTCTCCTTGCCTGTCTGCGCGCCGCTGCGGCCCGGAGAGCCAACCAATCGCGTGCAGAGATAATTTCCGCAGCTGGGAGCTCGACCAATCCAAGAGCTCGGTGTTGAAGAGGCCCGTGAGGATCCAAGATGTCTGCGCCCATGCACTGCTAGTGGCTGACTGAGACTTCTTCCTCTGCTCAGGGCCCCTCTGGTACCGGACTGAACCCAAGGACTATGCTGGGCCGGACTCTCCTAGAAGTGAGTGGATGTGGCCCGGAGGGAACCCGGGAGGGCGGAGACACTCGAGGACCCCGAGGTCAAGGTCGCCCCGGGTCACCCGGCACGGCTCAGCCCGCCTGGCCGCCTACATTCCTCAGTGGCCAGAGGGATTCGAACCTATCACTTTTAGGCAGTTCACCACCATACCCGTCCCGTCAGGAGAAATGTTTGCACCGCTGAGCCATGGGGTGGAATTACATTGCTCCTGCGCTATTTGGGTAAGGTTTTCACCCTATCCCAGCTGTGCTCGCTTAGGGGCGTGGCGAATTTGCAGTATGCAAAATTCCAGCGAAATAATTGGTGGCTCAAAGAAAAGCTGCATTCTGTATCTTTAGAGACTCCCAAATAACTAGGATCCCTACCACTACCGTCACTCCTGGACATAACATTTGAACCCCTGCGAAAGCTGTAGGTCGCAACCTATACATAGCAGAAATTTTGACAGTAGTTTAAAGGAGGCGGGGATGTGAGAGACAGGGAGATTCAAACGTTGTGAATCTAAGGTGTTTCTGAAGCACTCACCGATGCTTCCTCCCGACTTCACTGCAGCAAGGTTCAGAACACTGTTTGCAGTCCCGACTGATACTGGTAGAAACATCGCAAGTCAGAATCAAGAATATTATGTGTTATGAATAGAAGCGGGATTTTGTGTGTGTGTGTGTGCCTGTGTGTGTGTTATGAATTGCAGTGGTTCTTTTCTTTTATCCGTATATGCAGCTTCTCTAAACTTGTAGAAACGTAACTTTAATTGCAGGAAGCAAAAACTTTTAATATTTTCCTAAATCTTTCCTCAGCTTGTATGAAATTCGTATATCTTTCGATTTTATTGTGTTAAGGTTCTTGATTCTAAAAATGGCTGTTTGAGTTATTGGCTTGAGTTTGACTTAAAAAATTATTAAATGAATTTTGATGTGAGATTATTCAGCTATTTCTGATATAGCCCTAAACATGGTCCCGTCATTTTGTGCAGAGTATTTATGCAAAGGGGTGTTCTCAGCACTCTGATAATTTTCAAGTCGAAATATTGGTAAACTGAAAAAAAAAATGAAAAACATCAAAGCAGCTACATCCTGCAGTATCAAATAGTCCTCCAAGATTTAATTATTTATTTAAAAACAAACAAGCATGTGCAAATTTGTTTTAATCTTTGATAATAAAATTATGTTTACCAAAGAATTTTTAAAATATTTATTTTATGTATATGGCTATTTTGTCTGCATACATATCTGCACGCCAGAGGGCATCAAATCCCATGGGACTAGACAGTTGAGAGCTGCCATGTGGGTGCTGGGAATTAACTCTAGACCTCTGGAAGAGCAGCCAGTGCTCATAACTGCTGAGCCACCTCTCTAGCCCCCTCCCAAACTCTTTTAAAATAAATTCATTTATGACTTATCAATAAATGATTTGTATACCTTCTTTACATACCAGTATACCAGGGTTTTGCAAAAATGGACTGGCAGAAAAGGATTGTGAGTGGAAAAGCTTAAGGAGCCCTGCCCTAGACGCTTCCTGGAGAGTTCTTCCAGGTGCCCCATGACACACGCTAAAGCAAAGGTGCCACTGTTCCATGCCAAAAAGAAAGCAAAACCCCAGAGCATAACTGTTATCCGTTGGCCCGCAGACTGTCCTTCACTCCACACAGTCATTAGATCACTAAGCCCTCTATAGTCTGTTCTATGACTTTATTATTCTTACTCTTAACGCTTATTCTTGTTTTAATATGGGTCACCTGGCTTTGCTTGAGGCTAAACTCTCCATCTTTGCCACAGTCTGCTTGCCCATGCAAAATCACCTGGGGCCTTGGTTAAAACTTCACCTGGTTCCCATTCTAGATTTACAGACAGATCTGTGTGATTAAAGCCCAGAGTATGTGACTTACTAAGGTCTCTGGGTCAATTCTGATAACTCAGTATTGCGTCCCTGTCCTGCCTACCATTTCCCTTCTGTTTCTCCATTAGGGAAGTTTCTCACCCTGGCAGCATTTCAGGAATTATAAATTGTAATGAGACATTTAAATCCATAGGCTTTTAGTAATACTTTACTCCAAAATACATTTTGTTTTGCTATCCTATGTTGTATGTGACATTCTACTGTTAGTGAAAAATCAAATTTGTTCTTTTCTTTTTCTCTCTCTCTCTTTGTTGTTGAGACAGAATCTTGTGCCCAGGCTAGCCTTGCCAAATTTGTTCTCTAAAAAGAGTGGGTACTCCCTAAAACTTACTTAAGATACAGCCTATAAAAACAATATGGTCTGCTTTTTCTCTCTTAAGCATCTTTGGTGGAAGAGAGAGATGTGTGTGTATGCTACCCCTTTTTGACACTGAATGGACCATTGTAAAAACAACATTTATTTCATGGGGGGCAACCCATAACAAGGGAGTTGGCCCAAAGGAAGACCAAGAAGTTGCCTTGACATGACTTTTACTTACAACTCCTTTGACAAATATTGCTAGTACCTACTGTATTCAAAGACTGTTTGGTAGTTATTTTACCAGGTGAAAAAGAATATTCTGTCTACTTTATAATTTTTCCACGTTCCTGTCCTAATACTCGAAACTTTACTAGTGAGATTTAAATCAGTACACATTCGCTTTTTAATGTGTGCAGATGCCCGAGAGTAGTGAAAGATTCATTCTTCATGTTGTAGTCTATCAGTTGAATCAGTTCTCTTATTTCCTAACACTGTAATTGAAATAATTGATTAAAAAAGAGAAATTATGCTGGTGGGGCAGCTAGAGGGAGAAGCTCGAAACGGTGAGCATTTGAGGCAATTTAGGGGCTATTAATGGAGCTTAGGACAGCAGAAGAACCCAAGGACAAGGCACCAGGATGTGGCGCTAGATGAGAGGTAAAACCCAGGAGGGGTGGCAGCCACAGCTTCAACCTCAGGTAAATCTCAGTGAGTCTCAATTCCAGGGCAGCCAAGGTTGCACAGTGAGACACTGTCTTAGGAAAAAAGGGTGTGTTGTAAGGGTAGTTATCAGGAATCACCATTTTGGGGTGACTCTTGCAGCGGTCCTAGCCTGCAGTGGGTTCATAAATTCTAGGGTAGGGGCGTGAGGATTAGAATAATTAGGCGAAAAGAACAGAGATGTAGGAGAAAGATGAGACAGAAGCAGGGAGGGAGAATCAGAGAATACTGAATCCTCCTCGTCTATTCTTCCAGAAGCTTGCCTACTTCACTCCAAAAGGGGAGGGAGGGGAAGGCAACAGACTTCATTAGCGTGACACAAGGAATAGGCGTGAATTCTCCCACTCTTCGTTCAGGTGGAGCAGATCTACTGCAACACTCAAAATACTAATTAACCACACCCTCGGCCAGGAGCTCTCAGTTGTAGCCACACCTGTTGTAGAGCAAAAACAAGCTCAAACTCTGTGACCTTCAGACAAGGTGGAACAGGTTCAGGGGTGTGTGTGTGTGTGTACACACTGACCGTAGTTACCTAGATGTGTTTAGGATGGTTTAGCTCTTAGCGTACTCTATCCTGGCATGATCCCAGTTTTCTTGGCATTAGACTCCAGGCTACTGCAATTAATCCAATAGTTTGTATGGGTTAGCTTCTCAGAGTTCTAAACTAAAAAGATTTTGTCTTAGTCAGTATTCCATTGCTAGGAAGGGACACCATGACTGCAACAACTCTTACAAAGAAAAGCCTTTAATCGGGCTGGCTTAGAGTTCAGAGGTTTAATCCGTTACCATCATAGCAGGGAGCATGGAGGCACACAAGCAGACGTGATATATACAAGTAGCTGAAAGTTGTATATCCAGATCCACAGACATCAGGAAGAGAGCGACACTGGTCCTGGCAAGGGCTTTTGAAACCTCAAAGCCTACCCCTAGTGACACTCTTTCTCAAACAAGGCCACACCTACTCCATCAAGACCACACTTCCTAACCCTTTCAACTACTGCCACTCTAATTCAAATGATGAGCCTGTCACCACAGATCCATCACTATAGTAGATTCCCAGTTTTAAACAGCTGTCCTCCCACTAATATTCAGTGAAGGCCTCTCTTCCAGGCACTAAGGATTGGTTGAAGACAGAAGCTCTTCCCCTGTTAACACAACACTGTTTTTAGATAGGAAAATAATCATGAGTAAGTTTTCTTCTAACGTTAAATGATATAATTTCAGATAGTGTAAGTACTGAGAAGGAAAGTTAAGCAAATTACAGGGAGAGCATAAGTGGAGTTGGATAGTTTAGGCAGAGTGGCTGGGGAAGGCTTCTTTGATTTAGTGCATGGTGTTTAATAGAGGCTAGGAAGGAAGGGCGGGTCTGGAAGAGCTGGGATATAATGTTCTGGACAGATGGAAGAATGAGTGCACACCAAGAAGCAAGAGCAAGTTAGACACAGTCAAGCCATCATGAGGTCAGCATGCCAGGAGCAAATCAGCTAGGAGGCTGGAGAAAGATAGGTCAGAGAGACAAGATGCCCATAATAGGGAGAATGATTTGGCTCCGAGTACAGGACAACCTCTGGACAATTTCAAGCTTGGCATTGGCTTTAATTTTATCTTATGTGTATGACTGTCTGGATGGCTCCGAGACCAGAAGAGGAGGTCTAGTTCTCTGGAACTGTAGTTACAGTTTTGAACCACCATGTGAGTGTCGGGCCCAAACTGTGGTTCTCTGCAGGAGCAACAAGTGCTCTTAACCACTGAGCCATCTCAACTGTCTTTAAAAGTTACCTTTATCTAGGGAATACTCATTTGAAAAAATAGTTACTTTTTCACCATGAATCCCTTATGTTATCTGTAGGTTAATGGAATGGTTCTATACTTTATTGAAAGGGAGTAAACATCATAGCCATATACAAAGAAGAAATGGGATTTAGTGGCTCTGAGAACTGGTTTTAGAAACAGGATCAGGTCTTGGTTGAATCTCAGCTCTGCTTTTTTCTAATTCTGTGACCTCAAACAAGTAGTCATTTCATCTGTAATAATAATAATAGCAGAATAACCATGTGACCTCTGCCTACTCGGAACACCTCTCCCTTATATCCAGGCATCACACCATCCCAGCTCTTCTGCCTGTCTGGCCATGCCTTCACATGTGGATGCAAATGCAATGTACGGTGTCCTGGAAGGTGCCTGAACATAGTGCTGGCTGTAACTAATGGAGTGAGGAAGCTACTCAGTTACACAGGTGTAGTTTTCCTCTTCTGCCCTTTAAGAGTTCAGTTAGATTATTAACCATTTTAATCTATTATCTATTTTGTGCAGATATACATATGTATGTATGCACACATGTTGTGTGATATACATATGTGGAGGTCAGAAGACAACTTTTCAGAAATTGGTTCTCTCCAGCTACATGGGTCCTAATGATCCAACTTAGGTCATTAGGCTTGGCAGCAAGTGCCCTTATATGCTGAGCCATCTCCAGACCTACTGAAATTTTAAATTAGCGTACCAAGTATTTAGTTTCATTATGGCATTTTTCAAACATATTTTTTTCCTTTTACTTTTTAAAGAAAGTTTCCAAATTTCTTAAAGCAGGCATATTCATCTTCTATTGCTTTATAACAATTTAAACTTCATATTTGAAGTCACATAGCCTTCTCTTGGCTTTATGGGTCATCTGACCATAGAGTTAGTAATGTCTCTGCTTTGAGTCTCACAAGGCTGAAAGAATGGTGTCCATCAAGCCTGCAGTCTGTCTGAAGCTTGGAGGCCTCTTCTCAGCTTCCTGATGACAGTATCCATTTCCTCATGACTGTGGGATGGAGCCCTTATTGCATCGCTGGCTGTGTGGATAATCAATGAATTAAAGGGGTGGGAGATGTGGGATAACTAGAACTGAGATTTAGGAGATTCTAGGATATGGAAAATGGCTACTGAAGGCTACAACCAAGTTAAGTGGTAACTGAAGCAACATGAAGGAACTGTTGTGTGAACTAAGGTCAGGGAATGGAGAGGCCAGGTAACATTCTACAAGAACTTCAAGGAGTTTGCTTATTTGATGGCGGAAGATACAAAATAATCCCATGCTAGTTCAGAATTACGTTTAATAAAGAGTTATTTATTTAGGGGAGGTTTACAGATCACTGTCCTAGATCACGATCCTCTGCACGAACAGGGAACAGTAACAGAGTCTACAGCCAGAAGTGAGAGCTGGAAGCAAGAGAGCAAGTGCAGGCTTTACAGTTGCATTTATAATATAGGAGCCCATGCCCAAGTGGGCTGGTATCTGAAAGGCTATGGGCTGAAGGAGCGGAAGGAGCTCCCACAGCACCTCCCCCTTTTGTTTAAATAAGAGAGTTTCAAACCCAATGCAAAACTATATACACTAGGAACAGATATCAAGTATAAGATTAAAATTACAACCAGCATAAACAATATTAAGCAAGGAACATACACTAAATGTTTTAATAAACATTCTATCCTAAGGAGTCTAAGTCTTGTATTGGAAATGGCTTGGCTAGATCATAAGAGGACGATAACTACAATTATCTAATCTTCAACCTCATCGAAGGCCTGAGAAGGGAGATAATATTACTTGAGTAGGCAGGAAGTGCAATTAAGCAGCTTCCAAAAGTATGCAGTAGATGACAGAGACAATTGGCACCCAAGCAATCACCCAAAGTCTCATTTGTATTGTTGAAGCAACCAACTTTGGCTAAGGCCTAGAGTAACTAAGAGACCATTTTCAAAGGCAGGGAATTTTTCAAAACCATATTACCAAGGCTTGGCAAGATTTGGCAGTCTTTTTTCTTGTATCCTGCTTGCCCAGTTCAGACATCGTGCAGTTTGTCAGTGGTCGAGGCGTGGCAGTTTCTTGCCCAAAGGCAAGTTGTACCAAGAAGAAGACAAACTCCAAATGGAGTGTCTTTGGTGCTCAACACTCTTTCGGGAATAGATCGCTACTGCCACGAGCAATTTTGACTCACATCAACAGGATTCTAAGTTATTTAAATGCCATGCTCTGCAGATCTTTGAAGTGGTTGAAGGTAACCTATCTATACAGAATACAATCTATGTATCTAAAGAACCTAATTAGTCTGACTAAAAATATAACAAACATGAATGGCTATTAACGTATAATACTTAATACCTATATAACGTAAAGATTAAGGCTTCATATCAGAATATTAAACAGTCTTTAAACAACTGTGCAGTATAAGAGGACAGTGACATCAAAATGTAAACAATGTATAAATTTCTTAATCAGAGGTAGAAATATATAATGCAATATGGTAAATGTATTCTAAAATTGTATCAGTATACAAAATGTCTTAAACAGAGGTAGAAACATGCATACATACAATGTGACAAAATAACTTTGCATGGGTATACAAATATTGTAAACAGAATTAACAAATATAATTTGAACTTGTATCAATATACAAGAAATTATACCAGTGTAAATTGTCCATAAATAATAGCTCACAAGTATTCACTCTCTTACTCATATTATTATTATTTTTGTTGATAAGTTCACACTAAATTACCTATTATCCCATTCAATCTTCCCTTTTTTTGATATCTCGAGGCCTACATAATTTCCACCCAAATCCCCAACCCTATGCGAGGAATAATCAACCCTAAATGGTGTCTCTAACCATGAGAACAAACTTTTTTGGAAGAGGGGATGTCGCTTTCTAGAATTGCTTCCTGCTGTCATGTGGGCAATGTTTTTTTCTTTAGGATCCTGTAAAAGTAAAATGATGGTTAAAGATTGCTGTTTTGTATAATTACAAATGATCTCTGAGTTGTCAGTAGGGTCTTTTTGTTTGTTTATTGTTTGCTTTGAAGTTCTTCTTTGGAGTTCTGGCCAGAATGTTGTAAGAAGGTGCACCATTTCTGCAACTGGTACCCAAAAACCGGTGTCATAGTAGCACTATCAGCATCATGACATCATATCAACCAGGTCGGGTCATTGTTGTGGGGCCCCATCTTCTCCCTGGAAGTTTCAAAGATTACTGCAGGAAAATCTACCATTCAATATGGAAAACTTGAGCATTATTCATATAGACATATATTCAATGAGGGAGACAATATAAACAAAAATGGGCATGGAAAAGTAAAATATTTCCTTAAAATCTATCTTCTTTCCCATACCAGATGGCTCCTGACATGAGACAGAAATCCTGAATTTTTCTTTTAACAACATACTTGGATTTAGAGAAGGATAGCCATTGTCCAACTCCAAAGCCAGCTCTTATTTTTAACCAAATAATCAAATTTTACCGTGCAGATAATACAACATCATAAGGAAGATTTCTTTTTGCTTGTTGATTCTTTCTGGATAGCTATCTTTTTTATCTTTAGGCATCTAGATGCCCAAGGTCTCTCCACTCTTTTAAGACGAATAGTTTCCTGCAAGACAAGAACAGAACCCTGCCCCAACGCTTATTTGGTTTTCTTACCATTTATATGATTGTCACTTCTCTGGATGAGCCGTCATTTCTCTTTCAAACCGAATCTTTATCAATTTTGATGGTGTCCATTGCTTTTCTTCTTCTGTGGAACCAAGAGTGAAACCCCTTCCCCAATGTAGCACATCTCCTGGTTTCCATTGTGAGGTCAGCACATTCTTGAAATATACTGGCTAATTTTATTCGGAAGTTTTTTCTACTATCCAGTGTCTCTCTGCTGCTGTTATTCCTTTCTCATTGACATTAAGAAAATTCAAGGTTAATAAAGCATTAAGCAATCTATTTCTGGGGGTATTTTCCA
>NC_022034.1:29605204-29614635 GCF_000317375.1 Microtus ochrogaster | reverse complement strand
GGGCTCCAATTCCTAGGAACTGAATATCTGCTTTTTGAAGAGGCCAATCTGGATGCCAAGATTCTGGAGTAATGATAGTTACATCCGTACCTGTGTCTAGTAGTCCCTCAATTACAATCCCATTTATATACACTCTTAGCTTTGGTCTTTGATCATTTATAGAAGTCTGCCAAAATAAACATTTTCTATTTCCTACTGAAGTTTTTGACTTATCTTCCGGGTCTATTCCATCATCCAGCATAGTATGGTTTTTACAGGAGGCACCGGATTGTTTCATTTTCCTGGTGAGACTTGTTCTCCACAGTGACTGGGAATGACTGGGCCTTGTTTGACATTGGGGCCTGTGAGAGGCCCCCCAAGGAGTTTCTCAGTGATATCAGGTTGCTTTGTCTGTCTGTTGTTGACCTACATTCATTAGTACAATGTCAGCCTTTGCCACACCTCCTACATATACCAGAAAGCTGAGTCCTCCTATTCTTGCTATTCCTAGAGGAGACATTATTCCTAGGAATTCCTTGTCTACAGTCCCTTCTTAGATGTCCTATTCTTCCACAATTATAAAACATTTGGTATTTTGGTGTCTCCTCATACCACTGGAAATCACTTCTCCTACCCAAGCTTCAGTACTATAGTCAAATGTTTCAACATTCATTGTATGCAAGATCCATTCATCTATGGGCACTGATCTAACCTTTAAAGGCCCAAGGATCTTCTTACGTTCTAAGTTGGCATTTTCACAAGTCAAAGATTCAATTAGTACACGTCTAGCTTCAGGGTCTGTCACTCCCAATTGTATAGCCTTAGTTAATCTTTGTAAGAAGTCAGTAAAGGGTTCTCTCTGGCCCTGTTTAACCCTCATATATGACTCAGTCCTCTTTCCTGGTTCCTGAATCCTGTCCCATGCATTTAAAGCTGCTATGCTGCATAGGGACAAGGTGTGTTCGTTTTAGTGAGCCTGTTCCTGAGGATCATGAAGAATTTGATCTTGGTGATGTGGGAAGGTCATTTGTCAATCTGTTGTTTCATTGGTTAATCAATAAAGAAAACTGCTTGGCCTGATAGGTCAGAATATTAGGTAGGTGGAGTAGACAGAACAGAATTCTGGGAAGAAGAGAAGTGAGCCAGATGCCATGCCTCTCCTCTCCAGGACAGACACGATGGAGCCAGCTGCCAGATCAGACATGCTGAATCTTTCCTGGTAAGACACCACCTCGTGGTGATTGACAGATTATTAGAAATGGGTTAAGCAAGATATGAGAGTTAATCAAAAAGAGGTTAGATATAATGGGCCAGGCAGTGTTTATATGAATACAGTTTGTGTGTTGTTATTTCGGGTGTAAAGCTAGCCATGCAGGAGCTGGGCGGGACAAAAAGCAGGCCTGCCTGCACCTTTTTTCTACATCTTGGGAAGTCTCAAATCTTTTTGCTTTCCCCTCTTGCTCTAAGATTTTTGCATCTTCTCTCCAGTGACACTTCCAAAGCAGCTGAGGTCCATATTCTAGGACTGCTGAGATTAATTGAAGTCAAATGTGTGGAGTGGCCTTAGTGCTAGAAGCCCCCATTTTCACCATTTCCCTGACAAATGGTGATTGTAGCTCATAAGTAACTATTGCTTGTTTTTATTTCTTTTAGATCACTCATACGTATTGGTTCCCATGCATAGTCTTTGACTACCTTGGGGTACTTTGTGTCAGGTGGTCTTTCTGAGTAAATTACTGGATATGTAGTTGAAACTCTGTGTAAGTCATCCAGAGGTCTGGCACATACTGATGAGGCTAAATCCTGTCCTTGCACCTCTGTCCCTGCTCATCAATTTCAATAAATTCCTCAATCTTTTCAAATCTTTTTACTACTGCTTTTTTTAATGTCTGAATCTCCTGTCCAGTGTTCTGTTTTAATGTCCTCACTGAAGATTCCAACTTGTTCAGTAAAGATAATGTCTCATTCTTGGACATATAATAACTTTTCAACAGTTTCTGACAGTTAGATTCAAATTGATGCTATCCCTCTCTGTAGTATTGTACTATTTTTTACTGAGATAATATCGAAAACAAAGCTAATTCCTAGAATCAAATAATAGGAAGGAAAATAGTGTAAGTTTTACACAATACCTTCCATAATATAAGCAAAATAATTATTGAACTTCTGGATGTTATCAGTCATTTTTTGTAGTTTTTCAGATCCTACCTGTCATAAAGTAATTACAATGACTTAGAGTAGGTGTAATGATTGTTATCAGCCAGCAGGTGTCGCAGTTGCAACAACGTGGCCAAGAGCCGCTAGCAGTAGTGAACAGCATGTATTGCTTACTTAGGTACTGAAAAATATGCTTTGTTTAACAAATTAAGAACAGTTAATAAAGTGATCAAATGACTTTGAGAGTTGGGGCCCAGGATAAAGAGAAAACTTAAATTTTTCTATCAGTACCAATTGCAGACTGTGTGCACCGCGGGGATTGCAGGCAGCAGTGTGTTGGCTGGCATGTGGGTCGTGAACTGGGAAGCACCAAGCAACAGCCTGCTGTGTCTAAGGGCTGGCTAAAGTAGTAGGCAGGAGAGTCAGTGCCCAACACACCATGCAGCTGGCAGACAGATCCCAAAAAGTGTGGACTGGTCCCCATGTTTGGGTGTCAGATGATGGCGGAAGATACGAAATATTCCACACTAGTTCAAAATTATGTATAATAAAGGGTTATTTATTTAGTGGAGACTCACAGATCACTGTCCTAGATCACAGTCCTCTGCACGAATGGGAAACAGGAACAGAGTCTAACAGCCAGAAGTAAGAGCCAGAAGCAAGAGAGTGAGTGCAGGCTTTACAGCTACATTTATAGTGTAAGAGACCACGCCCAAGTGGGCCGGTATCTTAAAGGCTTTTGGCTGAAGGAGCGGAAGGAGCTCACACTGCATTTGTTTGTTTGTTTTGTTTTGGTTGGTTTTGTTTGCTTTGTTTTTGAGACAGGCTCTCCTCTATCGCATGCTGGTTCCATACTTACTACCTAGTTGAAGCTAACCTTAAATTTCTAACCCTCTTGCTTCTCCCTCCCAAATGCTAGGATTACAGACATGAGCCATCAAACCCAGCTGTGAACTTGAAGTTGGAGGTGAACCAGTAGTAGCAACAAAGATGACAGTGACGTCAGCACTAAAACTGCCAGAAGTGATAGGTGGTGCCAGCCAGACTGTGGATCAACACAAGAGAGACGCGGGCTTCAGATGGCCTGAGGTTTTTGAGAATGAGAAAGAGCCATGGAGGACCAAGAGAACATGTGCCTACCCCTTCCTCCCAGTAGACTCTCTAATACAAGATAGTAGGAGCAAAGATGGGAAAGCCCACTGGCCATTGGCAAAGAAGTTTCAGGAGAGGATACTTTTAGTGACAGTGTTTTAAGTTAACGTTGTTTTATATTTAGATGTAGTGCCACACTTTTGTCCCAGGAGAGCTGTCTAATTTGCATATTATACTTTATACTCAGCCCATTCTGTCTAATTAGCATCTTTGGTCTCACTTCTCTTTTCCAATTTTCTTTACTGATTTTCTCAAATTGGGAGTCCCTAAAAATGGCCAAAATGAAAAGCAGCACTCCTGCAAGTCAGTGCACCTAGACACCCACCCTTTCTGACTGATTGTGGTGCCTACATTTATTCTCATACCAACTGTTAACTCAGAAAGCAGCTTAATGTCTTAGAAGGCTAACCAAGGGAGCAGAAAGGCACAAGTCCTCACTGTATAGCTTTACCTCGGGAGAGGCCTGCCTGTACTTGTCTGTCTCTGGGTTTGAGTGTCTGCTTGTCCTAGGTGTTCACTGCCCTCTCTCTTCCCATTCTCCATAGTATTAGAACAAACTGTCATCTTTCACTGTTCTCCAGCTCCTTCCTTCTGAAGCATTATATTTAATATAAACAGTGCAACAGACCTCTTATCACTTAGTTTCTTCCTTAAGGTATGCCTAGCTGCCCGACCCATCTCAGGACCGCTCCTCTAGCCTCCTTTGTAAAGGGTCTTTCTTGTGCTTGTCCATGAGCATCAGGGACTTCTCCTAAACCTTTTCCCCATAGTTTTTCCACAGTGCTCAGCCCTAAGAATGCCATTGCTTTGATGATATGTTTAGTAGCCAAAAGCGGATCGTTTGCAGACCCTTCCCATAAATGCAAACCTCTGTTACTTACATTTAAGACAGAAGAATACAGTCAACATGGAGAACAAACTCTTTTCCGTGAGAGTAGATGTTGAAGAGGGAAGGAGAGTATATTGTCACCCTTTCCTGTACTGTTGAAATGTTATTCTAATTAATCTTATCAATAAAAAAAAAATCACATACCATAGATGTTTGGTCAAAAGTAAGGCCCCAGTCCTCTGACACCCCTATATCTAAGAAGTCTGGGATGTTTGAGTGAAAACTCACTCCTGCTCCTGGCACCCATTCTTGGGGTGCCAGTGGAGCAGGAAGCTCCATTTCAAGTCCACTCCCCCTGGGAGTTGCCTTGGTCCAAACTCCACCTCCAGGAAAGTCCCCCAAGCACTGACCCCTCCCCAGGGAGGGTCAGGACCACTCCCACAGGCTATTTAGGCTGCTGCCCAGAAAAGGAACCCATAGTCTCTAGGTTTCACGGGGTCTTCCCTGCTCCCTTCCCCTCGCCATGCTTTCTAGGGCCACCTGGAAGCACTGCATTAAACGTGGACATCTTTAATTTGGTCTAATTTGGTCTGATTGGAATTATTTGCATTGGTGGAGAGGCTCATCTTAAGCAATATTCCTAATATATGGAGGTTTAACAACAATCTCTTGTGTGGCTTTGGGCAAATGACAGCTTCTGAGCTTCAGTTTCTTCATTTGTCCAAGACCGTTAATAATGCCTCACTTGCTAATGAATCGATGAGACAGGTAAACCAACAGTGCCTGGCTCTTGGTAAAAACACTCATCAAGAATTACTCCCTTCCAGACCCTCTTGTCCCTGAACTCACATAACAGGTGAACAAGGGAGCCATCTTTGCATATTATCTCCAAAGAAAGCCTGGTAGCGCCTTTGACTTCTTGTTACCTGTCCTTGTCTAATCAGCAAGTACCTATTCTTATTCAGGACGTGGCAAATAATCACACTGCACCTCAGGTCTCACCGCTAAACAGTAGGTGCTGGTCACTTCTCTGCATTTTTTAAAGGTATATTCTTATTGTAGTTGTTGGTGGTGTGTGAGTGCGCATGTGTGCAGGTGCTTGGAAGGACAAAGGAGTTGGCTTCCCCAGACCTGGAGTGACAGTTGGTCTTGAGCCATCTGAGATGGATGTTGGCAACCAAACTTGAGTCTTCTGCAAAAGCAGTATGAGCTTTTAACCAGCTGAGTCATCTCTGCAGCCCTGTTTCTCGTGCATTTTATTTTAACCCTTTGTCCACCAGCCTTCTTAATGCACAAAAAAGACAGAAACCCTGAGTTTATAGAAGATATATGTGTGGATGTATATCATATGTCTCTGCATTTTTTTGAACACCTAGTGTGTCTTATCTGAAATCCCCAGTAAATATAAAGATCTTTTTCAGTGCCATAAAGTGCTTCTCTTTTTTCACTGTATACTTCTATGGTTACAGTAAACTGCTCCTGAACCTGTTCTCCCCTACCCATCCTATACCCAGGCTGGGCTCAACTGCCTCAAGCCTACATGGCTCACCTAAACTATTGTTGTTTTCCTAAGTCTAACTTAGAAACAAAATTAGTCCACTAAGGGGAAGATTGCTCCCCACCATTCCTATCGTCCAGCTGGTGAGTACTGCTCTTTGCTCACCGCCCTGCTCAAACATAGCTTCTCTGGTTCTGAGGCAAGCCTCGCTTGTGCATTTTGTTTCCACACTGTATTTTTTTGGCTCCCTCAGTTCAGGATTTGGACTTGTATAGTCTGTGAAGAGATAATTGTCTCTACCGTAGGTTTCTGCAGCACTGAAACAGGGCCAAGTTACACCAACAGAGCTCTGCAAGAAATGTCTCTCCCTCATCACGAAAACCAAGTATTTAAATGCCTACATTACTGTATCAGAAGAGGTAGCCTTAAAACAAGCTGAAGAATCGGAGAGAAGATACAAACAAGGTCGGTATAAATTGTGTTCAGTTCTATTTCATTGCTCTCCCAAGAGGAACAGTTTAACTGGGTGTAGCAATGTCTTTCAGTAAGTAAAACTTTAAACTTGATACAATCCCTTGTTTAAAGAACTTGTCCTGAGTATTTAATGTAAATGTTATATTGTGCCTCTCTATAATAATTTCCAGTGTAAACTTGATTTCTGGAGTTTTGTTTTTCTGGGGTTCTCTGTGGGGTGGGGGAAGGTACCCATGTCTGTCACTCTCCACTTTATTCCCTCAAGTCTTCTGCTGAACCTGAAGATAGGCTGGAGGTCAGCAAGCCAGAGTGACATCCTGTCTTCACCCCTCACAACACTGGGGTTACAGGCCGGCATAAGAATAAGACACATGCCAGGCAGTGGTCGAACACACCTTTATTCCCACACGTAAAGGCAGAAGCAGGTGGATCTCTGTGAGTTCAAGGCCAACCTGATCTACAAAGAGAGTTCCTGGATAGCCAAATAGCCAGGGCTGTTACACAGAGAAACCCTGTCTTTGAAAAAAAAAACAAAATAAGCCTTGTGGCCGTGCACAGCTTTGGTGTGGGTACTGGGATCAGAACTCAGCCTCATGTGAACACGGACTCTTACTGGGCCATCTTTCCACCACCAACCCCTTTGTGGCTTTTGAATGCAGGTCAGTCACTTGGAGATTTAGATGGAATTCCCGTTGCCGTAAAAGACAACTTCAGCACAGCTGGCATTGAGACAACATGTGCATCAAACATGCTAAAAGGTAAAGTTTAATGATTACAGCATCAGTACTTCCATAAAAATGAGTGTTTTTCATCTTAAAGATAAAATACTGAAGCTTCAAGATAACCTGAGATAAATTACAGCCCTGTTGGAATTAGGGTAGACTATTGCCCCTTCACTGCATGCTCACTACATGCAGAATTAACTTAGGTGTTGGCCAGCATTATGAATGAATAATGCTTATGAAATTCAGGACCCTTTCCAGGAGGACTTGGTACTGGCTGGTATTACTCCTGTGGACACTGAGAATTAATTCATCAGTACCTGCTCACCAGTTCTCTTGGAGCTGTGTAGTAATCCCTAGTTTTATTCTTTAATCTGTCAGTTTGAAATCAAGAATGTTTATCAAAATATATGGCTCCTAGTAGGAAAGATAAGTGAAAAGAGAAAAGGTACTCAGAATGCTGCCACTAAAAGTACAAATGAGTCCTCTTCATTACGTGGGCTAGAGTGTGGTTTGGAATATAAGCTAGAGGGATTTTTGGTTGTGGTTTGTTTTTTTTTTTTTAATCTGAGGTTGTGTTGTTTTTTTTTCCAATCTGTGGGTGGGGTGCTTTTGTTGTCATTGCTGTTGTTATTGTTGGGACAAGGTCTCACCATGTAGCCCTGCTGGCCCGAGTTCGCTGTTACCTGGACTGGCCTTGAAATCACAGAGACCCTCTTGCCTCCGCCTCCTATGTGCATAGGCCTCTTTATAACCAAAATTCATACATTGCTGTGTGACATAACATTATCTAAGAAGAAGAAAAAGAGCTTTTGAGCATAATGATAAGGAATTATTGTCAGATGAATTAGATCTATCTTACCATCCAACATTTTATAGTACTCAGTGTTTTCAGATTGGAAAAATAGTGAATGATGTAATGAGTATCTTTAGATGGACAGTCAGCAGAAGAAAAATTAACTTGTAGAAGAAAGTACAGTTTGCTGTTTAGTTTAAGAATAATTTATACTCTGATAGTAATTACTTAATTAAATTTTAAAATTGTGCTTCCTATTTGCTATTTTCTCTCATATAATAAAAACACTATTTTTCCAGGTTATATACCGCCTTACAATGCTACGGTAGTTCAGAAGTTGTTGGATCAGGGAGCTCTACTCATGGGGAAGACAAATTTAGATGAGTTTGCTATGGGGTAGGTAAAATGAAGTTTTCCTCTCTTTTTATTTAATATCTGTGCCTTTAATTTCACTGCACTTAGGTCCCTAAAGGTTGCAAGGTCACTTCTTAAGGATTCTTTTTTTTTTAAGTCTATTTTTGTTGTGTTTGTTTATTTGTGTGTCTGTGTAACTAAATGCCACATGGAGATGCCAGTGGAGGCCGGAAGAGGCTACTGCATCCCTTGAGCTAGAGGTGTAGGCAGTTGAGAGCCTCCCTGTGTGGTGCTGAGAACCGGCTCCACAAGTCCTCTACTGCCAAACCAAGTGTCCAGTCGGTTTGTGGGGACTGTGACATCAGAGTCATAGTCCCTGGGTAAGCTCATCTGTTGTCTAACAAGGATGTAGGTACATTGTTTGGGTTTTTTAAGAATGTAGTTCCCTGGTAAATAATGACTAAGTGTCTAACAAGGATGTAGGTACATTGTTTGGGTTTTTTAAGAATGTAGTTCCCTGGTAAATAATGACTAAGTGCCTTCTCGTGTGCTTATTTTGCCATTTGTGTATCTTTGGTGAAGTATGATCCAAATCTTTTGTAAGCTGGTTTATTTATTGAGTTATAAGAGTTCTTTCATGTATTCTGGATCCAAGTCTGTTATCAAAGGGTTTACAAATCTGTTCTCAAAGTCTTTGGCTTATCTTTTCTTTCTGACTGTATTGGTTACTTTTATCTTTGCTGTAATACAGAGAACTGATAAACCGCCCTAATGTAAGGGCTTATTTCAGCCTACAGTTTGGGGGCCTATGGCAGGAAAGACATGGCAATGGGAGCCTGAGGCTCAGATCACATGACCTGTGCAGTCAGGCGGCAGGGCAATGACTACTGCTCAGCCAGCACTCTATACTAGTCAGGGGCCTGGCCCATGGAATGGTTCAGAAATGTGCTGCCCACAGTTCCTCTGTTAACCCCAGCTAGAGACGCCTTGCCCCAGGACCTGTGTCCTAGCTGATTCTAGGTCCTACCACATTGATAATCAGTGTTACCCACTCACTGTGTTTTTCAAAGAGTTGAAATTTTTAATTTTGATTAAGTCCAGATCATCTTTTTCTTCTTACGTTGATCTCTACTAATGCTTCCATAATCCTTATCCAGACCAAAATGATAGGGTTTTCTCCTAGTTTTGTTACACTTAGATATGTTACCTATGTTGTTTAAGTTTTTTTGTATATAGTGTGAATGTAATTCACTTTTTTACATATGGACATTTTACTCCCACCGCTGTTTAGATGAGATAAGCTTGTCCTTGTTCTTTACAAACACACACGTGTAAACTTGAGTCAAGATCTGTCTTGACAGTGGTGGCAAGAATCTTCTCACTTTGTTCTTTTTAAAATCACTGCACACACTGCAGCCCTGTTTTAGAAGTCACTGCACACACTGCAGCCCTGTTTTAGATGTCACTGCA
>NC_022034.1:29600291-29605104 GCF_000317375.1 Microtus ochrogaster | reverse complement strand
GCCCTGTTTTAGATGTTACTGCACACACTGCAGCCCTGTTTTAGATGTCACTGCATACACTGCAGCCCTGTTTTAGATGTTACTGCACACACTGCGGCCCTGTTTTAGAAGTCACTGCACACACTGCAGCTCTGTTTTACAAGTCACTGCTCACACTGCTGTCGTGTTTTAAGGTCACTGACTGCACTGTAGCCCTGTTTGTTTTCCACATAAGCTTTAACAGTTTCTTTTGAGCTGGCCTCTGTCTGTATCTTCTAATACATAATTGCCAAGAGTATGTACTAATTAAGATTTTTGCTCATTTCTCTCAACATTTTTTACCTTTTCTGATGTAAACCTTCTATAGAGCTTATGTGATTTCTGTTTTCTTACTAATTAAATTTTTTCATTTAGTTTACATTCTGACTGAAGTTCTCCCCCCCACTTCTCCTCCATCCACTCCTCCTCCATCTCCATTCAGAAAGGGGCAGGCCTCCCAATGGTGTCAACAATACACGGCACATCACCCACCAGATGGATAACTGGGGACTGAACAGGTTGTCAGGCTTGGCGACAAAAGTGGCTTAGGCCACTGGGCCACATTCTAGTCCATGACTTATTTTATGCTATAGTTTTTCAATTTCTAATTATTTATAGCAAATGCATAAAAATATCATTGATTTTTCTATATTGACCTCCTAGCCCATCACCTTGTTAAAGTTCATTTGTTAGTTCTAATTGATCTTTATGATTCTTTGGAATATTTTGTGTAGACAGTTTTATTTTTTATCTTTTATTATTTATCTACACTTTGCCTTTTTGAACCAGTTAAGACCATCAATGCAGTGTTGAAGCAAAAGTGTAAAATGGGAAGGTAGAGAATTAAGGGTGCTTACTGCTCTTGCAGAGGACCAGTGTATAGCTCCCAGTAACCACCTGATAAGTAACTTACAAACGCCTGTAACCTCAGCTTCAGGCGATCCAACACCCACTTCTGGCCTCCATGGTATTCTGCAGTCATGTGCATAGACATAAACATATATACAAATAATTAAAATAGGGGGACAGATGTAAAATGGGTAGTCTTGCCTTGTTCCTAATAGTGGGAAGGAAAATATTCAGTCATTCACCAAAAGTACTTTAGACTTTTCCACATTATATTTCTTTTTACATTTATAATATTTGTTTGGTCAGAGTTACTGTTTCTTAGAAACAGAGCCCTGGACTTCCATGTTAATTGTGACATCTCTTAGTACTTGGTAGATACATGTTTAATGAGCTCATCCGTGGCAGTAAACTTGAACGTGGATTTTTAGGATATTTTCTTTTCTCAGCCAATTAAAGTTAACATGGCCAAAGAGGAGAAGGTAAATTTAGTATGTCCCCAGTGTGAGTCTGAGGACACTCCATTACCCTTGAGAGTCAGCTGGAAAAACATAGCCTACACCTAATAGCAAGGAAGTATGTAGTGAATCTAAATCAAGAAATGCTCTGTTAAACTTTTTTTCATTAAACAAAAAGATGCTATGAAAATGTTCCACAGTGAGAAGTTCAAGAATGTAAAAGCCAAAATGATAAAATTTGCAAAACCTATTAAAATTATTTGTGACCTTTACTTAGCAAAAATGTCTTTGCTAGGACACAAATAATACAAAGTAAAAACTGGTAGGTTGGTCTTGAATAAAATTAAGAACTTTTGAAATATGCTACTTGAAAATGAAAAGAAAATGTTCCAAAAGATAAATCTGAGGAAGAGCTATTATGTTAATATATAGAACTGTAGTTAATGTGTTGGTGCATGCCTGAGGCAGAGGCAGGCAGATCTCTCGAGTTTGAGGCCAGCTTGGGAGCTGCTGTCTATGCCCACCCTCCCCCAAATGCTGAGATGACAGGCCTATGGCCATGTCTGTCGTCTTATGTGGGTGTTAGGAATTCCAACTAAGGACTCATGCTTGCACAAGTGCTCTTACACACTGCACCATCCCCTCATCCCTAGTTTTAGGGGGGTTTTGGTTTTTGAGACAGGTTTCACTCCAGCCCAGGCTTGCCTGGAATTCGTAGATGCCTTCCTGCCTCGGCCAACTCAGTGCCAAGACTGAAGGGGTGAAAACTACCCCCATCCCTGATGCTTTTCTTGAACCTTCTGATTAAGAGGGAGAGTCCTTTGAAAGATTTCCTAATGGTCTGAATGTTTGTGAATCCTTTCAACGGAAAGATCTTAACCTACAAGGAAGTCCGTGTTAACTGATTTGGATGATAGCTGGGAGGGGTCTGCCCTTAGCTAGTAATTTTCTTCATTTCCACCGCCAGCTTCTCATGCCAGCTCCTTAGCGGCCTGATTGGGAGCTGCATCCGAGTGGTGTCGCCTTTTCCAACTCAAGCCACAGTGGGTTAAGAAAAGCTCCGTGAGTTTCCCTGGGGACATAAAATGAAGCTTTTCTAAGGTACTGCTTTGCCTCTCCATCTCAGATCTGGAAGCACAGATGGTGTGTTTGGACCAGTTAAAAACCCCTGGAGTTATTCAAAGCAACACAGAGAAGGGCGGCGACATGATGAGCATGATGATTCCCATTGGCTGATAGCTGGAGGGAGCTCAGGTGGCAGTGCGGCCGCTGTGGCAGCGTTCACTTGCTTCGCGTAAGATGCCCCTGTCCGTGCTTTAAACCCAAATACAAAACGTCCACCTACGCACTAAACCCAGCAGCGTGGAGTGCAGACCCTGGTATTTGTATTTCTTTTTGGTGAACGGTTTGTGCTCAACGGTGTTTTAAAATGATGTCCGAGTACTAGGTGAACTTTGTACATCAAAACTTAATTTAAAATAACATTTTACCGTTTCTTCTGTAGTCTCTGGTTCTTTAAAAACACGGCTTTATGGTTCTTGCCAGATAAGACATTGAACATGAGTGGACTTCAGGAATCTTATTTTTTTATTCACTCGCGACATCAGTTCACTATGCAAATGACAGTGCTTTAGTTCATTGCTGCTGAGCTGCTGCTGGTGATTTAAAAGAAAAAGCATAGTGTTTCAGTACATCTGCAGCTGAATGTGCCTGCCACTTCGCAGAGCTCTCAGCCTAGGCTGATGATCTGTCGGACGTCAGTAAGAACCCGTCAGCCGTGTTTTAAGTGCCATTTTTAAAGATGTCTCTTTCTTTTTCTAGAGAGAGCTGGCATCTGAAGTGTGGTCTCAGTTACAACCCAGTTTGACTTCAGTCTTTGTGTAGCAGACAATGGCCTCAAATCCCTGATCCTCTTGCCTGGCTCCCAAGTGCTGAGGTCCTAGGCCTCTGCCACCACTGCTGGCCCTCCAAAAACTGTTAACCACCTAAAGAATAGTGAAAAATGGTTTCTTTTATCAGTCCCAATTTAAGTAAGTCGAAGATGTTTCCTTGGTAATATATTATGTATGTATTTTCCCTCTCTTGAATTATCCACTAAGACTACATTCTTTCACAGGGATTGCAACCAATAATTTATTTACATATTTTAGAACTATGGTGCTGTGGTTTCCTCAGCCTTTTTTTCATATTGCTGAAATCTTGTTAAGAAGCCGAGCCATTTCATTTATCTGTGGAATGTTATAGCATTGCATTAATATTAATGAGAGTTCTGACATGTTAGAAGAGCAGGATCAGGTGAATTTTCCCTACCCTCAACATCCCCCTTAATGTTAATCTTTCTGAATCTACTTTGAGAAGATGGCATTTTGACACATAATTCCTAAGGAGATGTAGGTTTTACTTTTACACAGCCATCAGTGAATGCTAATAAGAGACAGGATCTTTTTAAAATTATGAAAGCAGCAGACTGATTTTGTAGTTAAATGGACTTGGCGAGAAACGAAATACAATTCGCATTTTCTGTAGCATGCAAGTGGCTTATTATTATTAGGAGCGTTACTCAGTCCAAAGCATTGCTTTCGGTATAATCAGTAGATTGTATATGTGTGTGTAATCAGTAGACAAACCAACCAAAAGTAACTCCAGATTGAATGTCTCCTAGCTGTGAGGTAGTCTTCTTTTGGCTCCCTTACATTGATTTATTTGCCTTATTATAGTTTTTAAATTGAGAAGATTCTTAGAGTATGATTGAGCCACATAGAAAGAATGAGACAGGGCCCTGTGGGATGATACAAAAGTTACTCAAGGTGCATTGAGTGAAAACAAGTTATGGACAGTGTATCTAACTCCTGTTAGGAATAATCATTGGTCATACATGGGGAATCTGGATGAAAGTGTGTAGCAGAGCTATTGTGGGTACTAAAATAAGTAAATTTTTACTTCTACATTATATAATGATATGATACTTTAAATTTTGCAGTAGGCATGTACTATCTAACAGCTTTGTTTTTAAATAATTTAAAATTTCAGTTGTGGTAAAATATGTATATGTAATTTTGGAATTAATCTGCAAAACTTTTTTTTTTCATCTTGTAAAACTGAAGCCAGTACCCATTAACTGCCCCCACCCCCAGTCTCAAGCAACCTTCTTGCTGTCTGTGGGTTTGACTGCCCTGGGTACTTCCTGCATGTGCTTTCTGCATTTGTCTTCTTTGACTGGCTTGCTTTACTTAGCATGATGTCCTTCAGGTTACGTTTTTTTGTTTTAATTAGTTTCTTCTACTACATAATATACTGTCTAAACCATGTTACTTTTTTAAAAAAAAAAAGAACAGAATATATTCTCTAAGTGACTGGTCTATGAAATGAGCATTTACATTGTTAGATAATGAAAAGTTTTTCAAAATGAATATTTAAGAAGTATTTTTTGCCGGGCGGTGGTGGCGCACGCCTTTAATCCCAGCACTCAGGAGGCAGAGGCAGGCGGATCT
>NC_022034.1:29579183-29599657 GCF_000317375.1 Microtus ochrogaster | reverse complement strand
TGCATGCCCATAATTCCAGCTCTCAGGAAGCAGAGGCAAGAGGAAGGGTTGGATCTGCCAAAATGTTAACTGTGTTTGTTACGGGGTCTTTGTGCTTTTCTATACCATATGAGTCCTTTGAGATGAGTATGGGTTACTCTGTGTCATTAAAGGAAAGTACACTTTTAGATAGTAGATTTCAAATGCAATTCGAGAGTGTCATTCCTCTAAAAAGAATTCTCTTTGAATCCCAGGGCTCTAGGATCAGATACTGGAGGGTCCACCAGAAACCCTGCTGCCCACTGTGGGCTTGTTGGTTTCAAGCCAAGTTATGGCTTAGTTTCCCGTCACGGCCTCATTCCCCTGGTGAACTCGATGGATGTGCCAGGAATCTTCACCAGATGTGTGGATGATACAGCTATCGTGTTAGGTATTTCTGTGGTTACGTATTATTCAAAAGTCTCACTGTAAAACAATATGTTGGCCACACATAAGAATATCTTCTTGCAGGTATTCTGGCTGGACATGACCCCAAAGATTCCACCACAGTACAAGATCCTATTAAACTGTCCAGGATTCCCAGTGAGGTGGATGTGAGCAGACTCTGCATAGGAATTCCAAAGGTAACTTCTTTTCATTGCTTTTCAGAAAAGCTGGCTAGTCAAATGCAGAGTACCAACTAAGGAGCGAGACTGGTTGGTTTTGAACCCCTGTACCCTCTTTTATTGGCTATGTGACATCTCTTCCTAAGTCCAGTTTCTCCCTTTGTGGAAGAGGACGACAGAAATACAGACCTGAGGGTTGTGGGATTAAATTTAATTATCCTATAAAGCAAGAACTTGTAAACTTTCCTTGGAAAGAAAGTGATATTGTTTGGGGCTTTGTAGGTCCTAAATCTGGGATTTTTAACTCTGCTGTTTAAGTGAAGGCTGCCATAGGCGATATGTAAATGAAGAAATATGTCTGTGTACCAATAAAATTTTTTAAAAGTGGATGACTATTACATCTTACTTGTGGTTACAGTTTGCTGATCCCAGATGTAAAAGACATAGACATACCTTTTCTAGTAAGGTCCCACTAAATATTATTGCATTTATTTTTATTATTGCCATTTAGACTATACAATTACAATAGAAATAATCTATACATGTAAGAAATAAATTACTGACACTTTTAAAGTTAAAAAACAGACCTGTGTGTGTGTGTCTATGCGTCTGTTGTCTGTGCGTGCATGTTTTGTCAGGTTTTTTTTTTTTTTTTTTTTTTTTTTTTTTTTTTTTTTTTTTTTTGGTTTTTCGAGACAGGGTTTCTCTGTGGTTTTGGAGCCTGTCCTGGAACTAGCTCTTGTAGACCAGGCTGGTCTCAAACTCACAGAGATCCACCTGCCTCTGCCTCCCGAGTGCTGGGATTATGTTTTTGTCAGTTTTTATCTAAATTTTAATTTATTTTTTAAAAAGCTATATATATGTATGGATATTTTACCTGTATGTCTATTTGGTACCGTGTGTGGGCCTAGTGCCTGTGGAGGTATAAGAGGGCATCAGATGCCCTGGAGGTGAAGTTACAGTTGGTTTGAGCTGTCTGACAAGGGAGACAAGGGAGTAGAACTTGTGTCCTTTGGAAGGACATTCAGTGCTCTTCACTGCTGAGCCATCTCTCCAACACCTTTTATTATTTTAAGTTATATGTAGGTGTGTGTGTATCAGCATGTGGCTATATATACATAGTACAAGTGCCCACAAGGCCAGAGTCATCTGATCCCTGGGGCTGGAGTTACAGATGTGGCTGGCAACTAAACTCAAATGAAATAAGAGCTCCAAACTGCTGAGCCCAGACTGACTTCCATCTCAGTGACCCTCCTGCTTCTCTCTCTCAAGTGCTGAAATCTAGGTGTGTACCAACTTAGCCAATTCTATACCTGACAATATATTAATATTTACTATATTTTTAAAATATATTTTAGAAAAACAACTTGGAATAACGAGTAATGAGGCTTCTTAATTTTGGCATCACTGATATTTTATTCTGGAAGGTTCTGTGGTAGAAAATCATCTTTTGCATCCCTGGCCTCCACCCTGTCCCATAAAATTCCTCACCGCTACAACTCTACAGTCAAAGCATCCACAGACATTATCAGGTGACACCCTACTGTAAAGAATTGCTGCTGGAGAGATGGCTCAGATGGTTAAGAGCATTGCCTGCTCTTTCAAAGGTCCTGAGTTCAATTCCCAGCAACAACATGGCGGCTCACAACCATCTGTAGTAAGGTCTGGTGCCTTCTTCTGGCCTGCCGGCATACACACAGACAGAATACTGTATACATAATAAATATTTAAAAAAAAGAATTGCTACTTTAAAAAGACTTTTATTAAAGATCTGTACTTTCTTTAAAAGACAGGATAGATTAGCTGGGCGGTGGTGGCACACACCTTTAATCCCAACACTCGAGAGGCAGAGACAGGCAGATAGATCTCTGTGAGTTTGAGGCCAGCCTGGTCTACAAGAGCTAGTTCCAGGACAGGCTCCAAAACTACAGCGAAACGTTGTCTTGGAAAACAAAACAAAAAGAAACAAACAAAAGACAGGATAGACCAAAGCTTTAGAAGTGAATCTCATTGAGTCCTAGATCCCATGTAGGCATGATGGAGTGCTACTTCACTTTCCTATTCTCAATACTTGTCATCCATAAAATGAAGAATGATGATACCTATGTAGTGGGGTGTGAAAAGCATAAACTGAAAGAACCTCTAAAAAATATCTGCAGAGTATTTGAGATGTAGTGAACAATTAACAGATATGAGTCCCAACCAAATCACCCAGCTTTATACTGCTATGCCCAGCTACAGTACTGTGCTGTGCTCACGGCTCATCAGCATTTCTAGTCTAGCCTTTCTAGGTACCTACCAGCGGTACTAGCAGTGTCTCAGTGTAGTGGATTGCCAACGATTTTCGTATACAGATATTTATGAGTCTATATAGACTTTCCTGTGTTTTGTTTTTCCTCTAAGGAATATCTGGTACCAGAGTTGTCGAGTGAGATACGGTCTCTCTGGTCCCAAGCTTCTGACCTCTTTAAGTCTGAGGGTGCCAAAGTGATTGAAGTCTCCCTGCCACACACCTGCTACTCAATAGTCTGCTACCATGTGCTGTGCACATCAGAAGTGGCATCGAATATGGCAAGATTTGATGGGCTACAATATGGTGAGCTGGCTGCTTTGTGGTTAGGATACCTCAGACATTTGAAAGGTTCACATACTGGTTATTATAATGATTCAGGAAGGCAAATCAATAAATCATTTTTTTCCTTTTATTATTTTAATATTGAACTTATATTCATCACAGTTCTTTCTTATATTTTGTTCTTGGGACTAAAGGGAAATTCTTGAAGGGATTATCTTTGTGCGCCTACCTCATCTGATGTCTTACAAGGTGAACTCAATCAAAGTTTGCATGGATGGATAGATGGGTGGGTGGGTGAATGAATAGATGATGGATGGATGGGCAGATGGATGGGTGGGTGGGTAGGTGGTTCGATGGATAGATGATGGATGCATGAATGGATGGTTGGATGGATGGCTACATGGATGGATGATTAATGGATGCGTGGATGAATAGATGGGCACATGGATGGATGGATGGATGGATGGATGGATGGATGGATGGATGGATGGATGATAGAGTCTTTATGGCCCTTTTCTCTCCATGGTTAAGTCCCATAATTAACTGGTCAGTCAGTCACAATGCAAATAAAGAAAAGGAAATTGGACAGGAAAGTTCTCTAAGAACCATACTAGAGGCAAACTTTTAATTCTTTTTCTAGTAATGTTTACTTCTTGTTCTTAGGTCACAGGTCTGGCATTGATGTGTCTACTGAAGCCATGTATGCTGCAACCAGACAAGAAGGGTTCAATGACGTGGTGAGAGGAAGAATTCTCTCAGGAAACTTTTTCTTATTAAAAGAGTAAGACAATTGCTTTAAGAATTTTTGCTACTCTTGAAACCTTAAAATTTTCATATCTAGAAATATACTGGCTCAGCTAGCAGGGTCCTTGCCCAGATGTCTAAGGCCCCAGGTTTGATGCCCAACATCAATAGCTTGAAATCCCATTACTAGGGAATCTTTTAATAGTGCTTGAGCATCCTTCATTTAATTATCTCTGCCTTCCTGGTATTCATAAAATACCAAACTGCAACACTGTGCTTTCCATGATGGAACCTGCTTCCCACCAGATCTTTATTCCAGCACTAGCTAGGATCTCTACATAGTGAGTTCTAGACCAGCCATACTATATAATAAGACCCTGTCTCAAAAAATAAAATAGCACTTGCTAGCAAGATGCCTCAGTAAGTAAAGGCACTTTAGGCTGATTGATGACTCGAGTTTAATTCCTGAGATCCACACTCTGGCAGGAGAGAAGTGACTCTGGCTGCTTGTCCTCAGCCCTCTGCCCATTCCTTCCTTGTTCCCTCCCCACAAAGTAAATATGTAATAGTAATAGTCTTAGTGGTCCCTAATGGGAAAGCTATGGATCCAGTGGCTCATTAATATGTCTAATGTAAGAGAACAAAACAAAACAGAAACAGAAAAAGTCTTTAAGATAGCTTTGTATTTTTCCACAGAAATTATGAGAATTATTTCGTCAAAGCACAGAAAGTGAGGCGCCTCATTTTAAGGGACTTCGTGAATGTTTTTGATTCTGGTGTGGATGTCTTGCTAACTCCCACCACCCTGACTGAGGCAGTGCCATACTTGGAGTTCATCAAAGAGGACAACAGGACGCGGAGTGCCCAGGATGATATTTTTACACAGGCTGTAAATATGGCAGGTGAAGATTCCTTAAGGATGGTTTGGTTTTTTTCAAAGTTTAGACAGACTCCCAGGTCTTCAATTCAGGCTCTAGCAGGATTGTTTCCTTCTAGAACACTTGAGCGGGATGCGTATGTGTTGTACATGCACATTTTTAACCAGTATGTGGTATTTTTATAATTGGGTTAAATAGACATTTTTTAGCAGAAAACCACATACTTCTTACGTCAGGAAGCAGTTACAATCACTGTTCACAATTTAGGAAGCTAATTTGTTTACTTAGGAAGATAGCTCATAGGGCTGGGGAGGAGGCCCAGGGGTAAAGCACTTGCCACATAAGCAGGGACCAGAGACCAGAGTTGAAATCCCCATCACCCACATGAAGCCAGATGGAATAGCATGTATCTGTAGTCCCAGTGGTCCCATAGCAGGATGGGAGGTGGAGACAGGAGACTCCCTGTCAGCTGGCCAGGTAGCTTTTATACACAGTAGTGAGCGAGAGCCCTCGACTCAGATCCAATGGAAGGCAAGGACCAGCGCCAAGGTCTTCTTGATGTATTCATGTGCACACACACAAACCAAAAGAAAACGAAAAGATAGTTGCCAGATCATTCCCTAAGCAATTTGTGTGTCTTATTTTGGGTTTCCATTGCTGCAATGAAATATGACTGAAACAAGTCTGGGAGGAAAGTAACTTACTCTTCCACATCCCAGTTCATCATCAGAGGAATTCAGAACAGGAATTCAAGCAGGACAGGAACTTGGAGGCAGGAATTGGTGGAGAGGTGGAACTCACTCTGTAGACCAGGACGGTCTCAAATTCACAGAGATCCACCTGCCCCTGCCTCTCAAGTGCTGGGATTAAAAGAGATCGCTACCACCACCCATTTTTTTTTTTTTTTTTTTTTTTTTTTTGAGAAGAGGGTTTAGCTGCATAGACCTGTCTGTCCTAGAACTCACTATATAAACAAGGCTGGCCTCAAACTCACAGATACACATGCCTCTGCCTCCTGAGTGCTGGGATTAAAGGCAAGGCAAGGGCCACCGCAGCTAGCTATCATAGTTTAAGCCTTAATCTGTCTTTATCTACAAGCACAGGGAAAGAGGATTCACCAGTTGATGACTTCTTTCTCTTCCTCAGGCTTACCAGCAGTGAGTGTCCCTGTGGCCCTCTCAAACCAAGGGTTACCAATAGGACTGCAGTTCATCGGACGAGCATTTTGTGACCAGCAACTTTTGACAGTTGCAAAATGGTTTGAAAAACAAGTGCAGTTTCCTGTTATTCAGCTGCAAGACCTCATGGATGATGGCTCGTTGGTTCTTGAAAATGGAAAGTTAACTTCTGTTTCTCTAACCCAATAGTGATCAACGCTGGGCCTCTGGCTTGCCAGGCAAGCCCTCTGCCATTGGACTGAACCCCTCTCCCCCAGATCATGCCGTTCACCTTACTCTTAAGAGGCTCTGTTCTCTAGAGTGCCCAGTGATCTTGCTCAGCCATGTGATTAGGTCACTGTCGACACTGTCTGTCCTGGGAATCACTTCTTCAAATCCCTGTGATGTTCATTGTAATGTTTATACATTCATTAAATAACAGTTAAATTCAAGTATTGAATTTTACTATAACACAAAATTCAAGGTCATAAAAACAATGCATTCTGCATAATTTTCATTACAAAGAACAGAAATTAGAGTAAAACTAAGTTTAGTAATAAATGTCTGACTCCCGAGGTGACTGGTGTGGTTTGACAGGCAGTTGGTCCTGCAGTGGCCTCAGCGGTGTGAGAAATGCACGCAGGCAGACAGGACCTGCCCTGACAAAAGCACTGGACATATGAGGAAGTGTGCCCCGCTAGGCCCAGAACCACACGAGGCTGCAGCTCCTCAGCCAGTTTCTGTGGAAACAGAGGTAAAATAACAGGACTTCCTCCTTGCCTCGCCTCTCTCAGAGCAAGCACAGCTCTGGGTCACACTGGATCACCTCCCTCTTAATCTCAGGGTGGAAGGTTCCAAATGCCCAAGGGACACACGGTGTGAACGTGTGAGGAGACCCTGGTGAGGGTGCCAGAGATGACATCATAAGATCATCTTTCCCTGGAGTGTCTCGGCGATTCCGTACTCTCTTGACCGGCTTCATCAGTGTTCTCTGTTTGGACCTCTTGAGTCCCACTTAGACAACATCTAATAAAAATGTCCTCTGGAGTGTCATGGTTGAACATCTCTGTCTTTGCTAGGACACTTGTCACCTCACGTTAATCCGGCATTTTAGGTTGACACTTGTATATTGTTGATAAATGAAAGTAGGAACCTGAATTACAGTGATCAATTTATCTGCTTCGTAAGAAAAGCTTATAAATGTGAAGGATGTGAGAAAATACTGAGGCAGAGCCCGACTGCTCTGTCTGGAATTCACCCTGCCTGTTGCTGTCATTAGCACTTTCCCGCCTCAGGGGACGCGCCCACTCACAGATGTTCAGTCTGATCGCACGTAAAACCTTATGTGCCAGGCTCGCTGGTACTCTCAAATTCAACCGAATTCCTGACAGAAGAAAATATCTATAAGAAAACTATATTACATTTGGCCCTCCACATCTATTGATTTCACATTTTTTAGAGGTACCACCAACCATAGAGCATAGATCAAAACTGGTGGGTTTAAAAGATGATAGTTCTAGAAAGTTCCAAACAGCTAAACTGCAAAGTTTGGCCTTGCTCTGAGTACTATGAATCCATGCAAAAATGTAATGTGTAATAAGAGATTCTGGGTAACCCAAAAGTTTAACATATACAGAAAGAAATAGGTAAATCTGTCATTTTATAGTCGGGATCTGTTCCCATGGAATACTTAGATAACTAAGAGGAAATCATCCTAGTTGAAAGAGCTAAATGTAATATTAAAAACAAGCAAACACGCACAAACACACAGACACACACCTGTCCCAATCTAAGGAAAAAAAAAAAACCTGGAGTCAGATATTAGGGGATGAAAGCTGGAAGATTAGAGAAGCAGAGCAGTCAGCTACAGAGCTCTTACCTCTACGAAATCTTCAGACCAAAAAGAGACAGAGCTCCTAGGTAGTCCCTCACAGGCCTGCCCAGAGGCTCACTCATCTGGATAGTCCCTCAGAAGCCTGTCCAGAAGCTGACTGCATTTATATAGTCCCTCAAATGTGCTGGAGTCTTATGTCTGGGTGGTTCCAGATCCTGAGAAAGCCAGATCCTGTCAAGATGACAGCCAACAGGGACCATCACAACACTGACCATCACATTTGCCTCAAACTCACAATTGTACCTCAGCTTCCCAAGCACCAAATTCCAGCATGTCATACCACTTCCGGCTATTAGGGGAGCAGGACAGCGGAAACATGGTGCCAGCAATGAGGCCATTTAAGATAGGTAGCTTGCCTTAGTTATTTCAAAAACAGTATGTGTACCAGAACAGAAACCTGAGAATATTTTTAAATTGCTAATGTTAAGTAAAAGGTTTTTTTCCCCTTTATACATCAATAGAATATAAATCCAAAAGGGTTCTAGGCAGCTCATAAAAAAAAATTCATTAATACAAAGTATCTTTAAAAGTAAATAGTTGAAGAAATCAATAAATGATTTAAAAAGCAAGGCTGAGCGATACAGCCAGGGTACTAAAGACTGGATGGTAGTGTGATGGGGAATTACGCAGCAGCTATCCTGGTGGCCAAAGTCATGGAATTTAAAGAACAGGTAGACCCAGTTTTGACTTTGGTGACTGCCCTCTGACACTATGAGACACCCCTGAGCTGTACACCATAGCCTGGAAACATCTCTGTGTATGGCGGCAGAAATCTGCCATGCTCTCCTGACTGCCTAAGCCTGATCCTGCTGTCTGTCCAGGCGGGGAGCATAGGCATGGTCTCAGAGTACTTTGTTCCTGATCCTGAGCAGGAACACAAACATCTAGTCCCATAAAAGCCATTGAAATGCTTTATAGCCGAGTTTATGCTGGCGGCACAGGCCAGAAAGCTGCGTTTTAAAACTGCGCAGCTTTTTTTCTGATACGGCTGCTGAGTCGGGGAAATTTAAGGGTGTGATGCGGGAGTTCCCTCTGTGTGCTGTGAATAAAGAAACTGCCTTGGTCTGTTGATAGGGCAGAACTTAGGTAGGCAGGGAAGACAGAACTGAATGCTGGGAGAATGAAGGGCAGAGTCAGGAGACACCATGGATCTGCCACCAGAGTAAGACTTGCTGCCAAAGCATAGCCGGTAAGCCACTGCCACGTGGCAATACACAGATTAATTTAAATGGGTTAAGCTAAGATGTAAGAGTTAGCCAATAATAAGTTAGAGCTAATGGGCCAAGCAGTGATTTAATTAATACAATTTCTGTGTGGTTACTAAGGGGCTAAGCTAGCCGGGCAGCCAGGACAAACAAGCGGCTCCCCACTTCTACAAGGGTGCATTCCAAAACTTGTAGCTATAAGACAACAGCTAAGACTATGGACTTGAGCTTTTCTGACAGAGACGTTGGATAAACTAATGGCACAGGGCCAATTTGTAATTTACTGGGAAGCTTATCTACCTCCCTGGTGATCTAGTATCTTCTGGAGATAGTTTAAAACTGATAGACTACATATTTTTAAACTATTTCATGTTTTTAATGAAGAATTGGCTACCTTGTGATTTGGAAACATCGAGATCTGCAAAGTCTCTTGGCTCTGACAGCCAAAGTGCAGAGCTGGAACACTCCTCAGGATGGAGGAGCCTCAGAAGGGACAACCCCACATCCCTATGGGGAAAACTTTCAGACAGCTACATTCTTCTCCATGAAAATCATGTCCTAATCCAACATATAGACAGATAATTGAAGCTCAAGAATACCGTGTCTTAGCTACAATTACATTATCAGAAAAAGTTTAAGGTAAATGTTACTAATGTTCACTGTACATCCATCAGGAAAAGACATTAATGAAGCACCCATGAGACATCTGATCATAAGCACTTTCACACTGGTGAATCTGCCAAGTTAAATTGGTTACAAGATGGGCCTACAAGAAAATGGAAAATAAGAATAATGGAAGATTTCTGCCAAGTGATACCTGGCCATTTTAACACGCACTGTGGAATACTTTCTGGGCTCTGATGGTAAGAATGCACTGAGTACCCCAAGGTTTCTAGTCACTAGCGTGCACAGGAAAAGGCAGTGGAGTTGGATTCAGAGTCTGAAAAATTTTATATTAATGAGGCATTATAGCTCTAATTCAGTACTCCACTAGAACCCTTCTATAGACAATGTCTGAAGACATTTATCTTGTTTAAGTTACACCAAAATTATTTCTTAAGAAACTGCTTTTCTTCTTCATGGAAATGGCCGGTAGGACTCGGGTCACTGATTCAGCATGAGGGTGGTTTGAATGGTGAGACACTGGAAAACGAGAATTAGCATTTCGAACTTAACTGTACCAGAGAACAGGGATAAAATGATTACAAACTTTTATCCTGGGAGTATTCACAACTAGACGAAGGCTATTAAAATCGATGGGAGGGGGGACAACAAGAATGATTTCTAGGTGCTGAAGATGAATTCTGCAATAGGAAAAGAAGCAATTGAGTGAGGAGATCTTTGTATTGGGTTCCCTTTCACTCTGTATTTTATCCAACTATTTAAAATCAAGGCAGTCAACACTCACCTACCCACCACCTATGCTCTATAACTGACATTTTACAATGCCCGTTTTTATCATGTGATCTGTTATCTCTTTTCATTCATCTACCTATTTAAATAAATATCAAAATATGTTTCTCATTCATATTATACTTTGAACCCAATATATAACTGTTTTATATAAAATTTACATACCATAAAATGCACAAATCTTATGCATGTATTTCTTGAGTTTGCAGTCAGCATTAACCTATCTAACCCAGATTTCTATCAATCTTTGTATAAACCATTGCTATCAGCCCATCATCCCTGTAAAATTCTTCATGACTCTCTTCCATCTCCCTTCCCCAAGGAACCACTCTTCCGATTCTTATTTCCCAGTATAGCTTAGTTTGGCTTAATCTTGGACTCCACGAGTGTAATCTCCCTTAGGAAAATGCAAGGGGAATTTCTGCTTTTTGAATTTGATTTGAATAGTTTTAACAAGTTTTATTAATTATAAGAGAGCAGATGTTTTGAGTGGGAGAGAATGGGGGCTTTAAAGACCGAATAAGAGAAAAGTCATGCTTTAGCAGTATACTGTTAAAACTTTATACAAAATAATTTCTTTTAGAAAAGAATGATAATATCACAGCACTTGGAGCCAGAACAGGTTCAGACGGTTCCCCACTGCCTTAGTGGCAGGCTTGTAGAGGCTGGATACAGTAGCACAGTAGAGAAGTACTGTGTGACACTATTTTTGGGACAACCTGAACAAACATCTACTCACCCCTGCTGTGGGATAATGCTCTTGTACACTGTAAAGATTTGTCACTTGTATTGTTTTAATACTGTTGATTGGACAGTGGCCAGGCAGGAAGTGTAGGCGGGATGACCAGACTAGGAGAATTTTGGGAAGAGGAAAGGCAGAGATGCAATTGCAAGCCAGACTCCGAGGAAGCAAGATGAGAATGCCTTACTGAGAAAAGGTCCCAAGCCACATGGCTAAACATAGATAAGAATTATGGGTTAATTTAAGTTGTAAGAGCTAGTTAATAATAAGTCTGAGCAGTAGGCCAAACAGTTTATAATTAATATAAGCCTCTATGTGTTTATCTGGGACTAAACTGCTGTGGGACCATGGAGGATAAAAATTTTCATTTACATACCCCAGATAGGATGCCTGTAACAGATCAAAGAACAGACACCACCCAAGTTCAGCTTTGTAAACCAATGGGTTTTGTTGGGGTTGCTTACAGGAGCATGGGTGAGCAGTTAATACAGGAGCAGAAATAGCCCAGAGATGCATCCCTGAAGCCCATCCCAGCATGGTTGGCAGCTCATGGAACCCGAAAACTCAGAGCCCTTGAATGCTTTTCAGGCAGCACAGGTCAGAAAATGTCTCATCCATGTAGTTCTCTGGGTCTTCTGCCTCTTCCTGGCTGTTCTGCTGCTCTGAGCCCTTTTAGGTGGGTTGGCTTCTCTGAGAGTGTTTCTCAGCGCTGCAGTCCTTACTGGTTATACAAGCTTGGAGAAGAAGGAGTCTAGTGTATCTGTTGGGTTTCAGGGACTTCCTGAAGCCTTTGAGTTATTTATTTCCTGAGCTCAGTGGGTCCCCCGCAGGTTGGACTGCTTCATCTTCCCTTAGAACACCCTGTGTCGTAAGTAGCCTCCCTCCAACATGGAAGATTTTTATCTTTGAGGAAGTTGCTATACAAGAAGTTCCTGGTTGACTCCAGCTAGCTACTTGCTTTATTTGGTGAAGTGTGATGACCTTTTGCTTTATTGGGGTTGGGCTGATGGGAAGTCCCTAGTTCTATAACCAACTGCATCTAACTGAGGCTTTATCTTTTTATTTTTAATCAATCACAATAATATTTCCAAGTTATGGTCTTATATGCTTGCCAAACCGTTCTAGATATAAAAACAGCCCCATGCTAAGAAAATTTTCTTATTTCACTTTAGCAGTATGTATATATGTAAACAATTATACAGTGGGCTCTTGTGGTTAATTTGACCCATGAACTGTGTGAGTGGTACTGTCTGTGTTGATGCTCTAGGGATTTCTTTTCTGACAGTAATGTCCCACCAGTCTCTTGTTTTATGCACCTTTGGCCAGTTGTGGTACTCTGTTAATCATCATCTATAGCAAACATAAGTTTCTCTGGTGAGGGGTGAAAACTGAGAGGTGACTTAATCTGTGGTATAATGATAAGTCATTAGGACTGGTTTTTTTTATTTTTATTTTTATTTTTTTTGGTTTTTCGAGACAGGGTTTCCCTGTGTAACAGTCATAGCTGTCCTGGAACTAGCTCTTGTAGCCCAGGCTGGCCTTGAACTCACAGAGATCCACCTGCCTCTGCCTCCGGAATGCTGGGATTAAAGGCGTGTGCCACCACTACCCAGCTCATTAGGACTTTTTAAAAATATTATGCCATTTTAGCATAGTATGTTCCAGTTTAGTAGTAGATTCTCTCTATGGCCTGTGGCCCATCTAACCACATTTCTCAGCCTGATAATGGTGCCAGAGATGAGTTTCATCTTGTGAAGCAGGCCTTAAATCTAATCAGAAAGTGGTTGGTTACTCCCATGATGTTTGTGCCACTATTTCAGTAGCGGGCATGTCTTGTCCATCCAGTCACTATTGTAACTCACAGGGTTTACATATGGGTATAACTGATGCTTACTTCTCTTCTCTAGTAGCTTGTATAATACCTTCCAGTACAATGAATGGATGCCAGTAGGAATGAAATTTGTACCTGTGTACCATCTTGATTTCAACATGTTCTATGATGCAAATATATGGAGTCTTCAGCAAAACCTCTCACCATCAAGTTCTGGAGAATGGTAAGAAGCCTTGGGAGTAGCCTATGATGTTTGGAGGTCTTTGGGACCTCACTGGCCAGCAACTCCAAAAGAAGTAACACTTTCCTAGCACTGATCTTTTTATTGTTAGCCTCTGATGTCTAGGGGGTGCATTGTTGTCCTGCCATAGGTTAACTCCACTTTAACTATTTTTAATGTATGTGTGTAGCTGTGTTTTAGGAAGTGTCTACCACAGTAGGTTTCCATATGACCTTTGGACTGGTATTTAATGTTATTTACCCCTTCCAGTTTCCCTTTTTCATTCTTCCTTCCTCTCCTTCGCCCCAATTTATTTCTTCCTGTTCTACAATTTCCTTTTAAACATTTATTCCAGTGGTCTCTATTTCTTATTTGTGGTGCCCCTGAGAGGGTAATTGTGATCAGTAGCGTTGGAGCAGATGTTCTGGACAGCTGTGATCAGTGAAACAGGTTTTAGACCCTGACAGTGACCGTGGAAAGCCTCAGGTCTGGATGGTGTTTGGGTGCACTGGCATGGGCGGGACGCTCTCATGGCATGGCAACATTCCGTCTTTCTATTTGTCACTCTGCCTCTAGTCTGTTTGGGCAAACTTTTTTCCTGTGCCCTTGAACTCCTGTGGTGTCTCTGTGTTTCTGACTATGATGAAGGCTATGGAACAGCCAACTTCCTCTCCTTTGGACTTACTCTTAGTTCACTACCCGGATGTAAACGTATATGCTCACAATCTTTTAGTTCTGATTAAAAAGTCTAAACTTGGCACCTTTTGTAGGTCGGAATTGCCAGCTCACAGTGTTGGCTGGTCCCCTGAGGGTAATCTGGCCCTCATAGGAGCAATAGAAGAAATTGTCTTCAGACTGCCAGCGGAGCACCCCGACCAAGTGCCCTACATAGTGGTCTGGAGGGACTTGGTGGAGGGCCCCAGTTCCTGGATTAAACTGTTCTTACCCAGCGGGTTACCATCTCAAAGCCGCGAGCCTGAGACAGCCAACCAGCTCATAGAGCTGCCCTTTGGACTGGCTGCCCAGGAACGGGAGGGTGCGGGGAAGGAGCAGCAAGTGGGCTGGTCCACCCAGACTCCTTAGGCCCCCAAGGCAAAGATCCTCCAAGGAGGCAACACAGAAGAGGAAATCTTTCCCTCTCCCCCCCATACTTCTTACCTGGTGCGGCAGTCCGCAGCTGGCCCCTCCCCCTGGTGCAGCCATCCTGCAGTGGGGACCTGCAGTCATAGGGGAGACAATGCCAACTCTGACACAGCAATCCTTCTCCACATGGTAGCAGGATCCCCAGACCAGGATGGGAATCAACCATATCACTGCTGGCGCTTTGCCGCTAGTGATTTTTATAATTGGAGAGCCCAAAATGCACCCTTCTCAAAAACCCTAAGGGACTGATTAGCCTCTTTGAGACGATTCTTTTCACACATCAACCCACGTGGGACTATTGCCAACAGCTGTTACAGGTCCTCTTCATGACAGAGGAGAGAGATGGAATACAACAGGCCTGGAAACTGGCTCTGGGTCCTACTGGAGAGTCATAGATGCAGCCACCCTTATTCACCTGATGTAGGACAACAACATGGCTGAAGGAAGAAGGTGCCTCCTTGCCTAACACCAGATTCTATTGGTGGGTTTCAAAGCAACGAGTACGGGAGCAAATGGAAAGCCCTGGAGTGCCTGCAGGAGGCCCTCAGGAGGTGTACACCAAGTGCCACTGCAATGCCCCTGGCTTTCATTAACCAATCAACCCCAGAGATTAAGTGAAAGTTACAGAGGCAAAAACGCCTCAGAGAGAAGAGTAGCAGGGATTTAGTGATGGTGGCCAAGAAAGTGTATACTGGAAGGGATAAGTCAGAGAAAAAGGAAGTCAAAAAGGAGTAGCCCAAGAATCAGCACCTCGCTAGTGTGCTGCTCGCTGCTCCCACGCAAATGAAGAACACCAGAGGCAATCGCGATGCCTGATGGCTGGAGAGAGGGACCAGAAACTAAGAGATAACAAAGAAAGGCCCCGGCTGGGAAAGAATCAATGTGCCTACTGTAAATAGGAAGGGCACTGGGCTAAAGGACGCCCCCGAAAGGCGGCTAGAGGCAGTACTAAAGTCTAGTGGGGTACGGACACCATTAGGGGAGATAGGATTTGGCCCCTTCCCCCAGCCCAGGGTAACCCTAAGAGTGGAAGGGAGACCAGCTGACCTCATGATGAACCCCAGGAACTCAGAACTCAGTTCTCCTGAGAGTTGATCGATCCAGGACAGATAAAAAAGACTTGGGTTCAGGGTACCACCAGAGTCAAACCTTATTCATGAACTACCCAAAGAACAGTGCACTTGAGAAGAGGCTAGGTAACCCACTAATTCCTGGCAATTCTAGAATGTCTGTACCCCTTGTTGGGCCATGATTTACTAACCAAAATGACAGTGCAGATATATCTCTCTACTAGGAGCTAAACTGATTAATGAAGATGGGAAACCCATTCAACCAGTAGTTGACTGAAGAGTACAGGCTGCATCAGGTAACCACTGGGCCTGACCCCCAGCTGGAGAGATTGCTTCAGGAGTTCCCATCAGCTTGGGCCAAAACAGGGAGAATGGGGCTGGCAACACATCCTACTCCCCGCCCCCATCTATGTGGAAGTCAAGCCGGGGCAGAACCAGTCTAGGCCCATCAGTACCCCATCCCCCTAGAGGCTAAGAAGGGCATCACACCACACATCAGCATGCTACTGGACTTTGGTGTCCTCAGGCCTATGCAGTCGTCCTGGAGCATACCCCTGCTACCTATCAGGAAACTTTATACCAATAATTACAGACTGGTCCGGGACTTGCAGGTGGTCAACAACAAGGAGATTGACATACACCTCTCAGTGCCTAACCAGCATACCCTACTCACTTGTTGCCCCCAGATCAGCAATGGTATACTGTCCTGGACCTAAAAGATGCCTTTTTCAGTCTGTCTCTGGCTCCCAAAAGCCAACAGTACTTCACCTTCAAATGGCACAACCCAGAGATTGAAATCAGTAGCCAACTGACAAGGCCTATACTACCACAAGAATTCAAAAACTTCCCCACCATCGTTGATGAAGCTGTGCATGAGGACCTGCATAAGTACTGGGCACAGAACACAGATATCAGTCTGCTGCAGTCTGCTGCAGTCTGCTGATGACCTACAGGCTACAGCCGCAGAACGAGAGACCTGACTGACTGGGACTAAGCAGCTACTGCAAACCCTGGGGGACCTAGGGTATCATGTCTCGGCCAAGAAAGCCCAAATCTGCAAGCAGCAGTGACTCGGATGCACGGAAGGAGACAGTACTTAAGACCCAGCACCTACTAGGTGAGAAAGTGCTTAGGTTCAATGGGTTTCTGTCACCTGTGGATCCCAGGCTTTGCAGAATTGGTCAAGTCCTTATAGGAGGCCACCAAAGAAGGGTGGGATTTCACCTAAGGACCACCAGTTGGCCTTTGATAAACTCAAACAACGCCTGCTCTTGGATCCATCACTGGGTCCATCAGACCATTTCACCTCTACATAGATGAAAGCAAATGGATAGCCAAGGGAGTCCTGACCTAAGCACTTGACCCCTGCCAATGGTCAGTAGCCTACTTGTCAAAGAAACTGCACCTTGTGGCAGCTGGGTGGCCACCCCTCCTCCACACAATAGCATCTGTGGCCCAATTGGTCAACAATGCTGACAAGCAGATCCTGGGACAAAGCCTCACCATAACCACCCCCATGCCATGATGGAGTTCTCAAACAGCCCCCCAATCGGTGGCTGAGCAATGCCAGAATGACTCACTATCAGACTCTACTGCTTAGCCCCGCCAGAATAACTTTCCAGGTACACCCATTTCTGAATCCGGCTACTCTACTGTCCAGTCTTGACCTGGGACCACCCCTGCACAACTGCTCTGGGATCCTGGCCCAGGTCAGATTTGCAGGACACATCACCGGACCAAGATCTCCTCATTGCTATATGAGGGATTGAACTGGCTAACAAGGAAGCTTGGCCCAACCTCAGGGCCCTCTATGAATCTGGTGTTCCCCCTGAACACCAGACCATACACCAAGGGACTGGGTCTATATTAAGAGACATTGCCTGGGGCCACTGGAACCCATGCTCACTGCTACCAAGGCTTATGGCATTGTCACTTGGGTCTACTACACCCAAGCAAGACCTGCTGATCCCTTCGCACTCAAGAAAGACCATCAGGGCTAGGGATGGGAGGTATCCACAGATCCAGACAATCCCCTCAAACTCTGAGTGTGACGCAAGCAGTAACATGGTTTCCGTTGATGGTTGTACCTAATAATGCCTTAGTTGCAGAGAACCCACGTTCTCCTTTGAATCTGGCATGGCAGTTTATCAACACAGCTACAGGAGAAGTACTGACACAAACTGGTCACACCAGCCCCGAGGGTACCTGGTTCCCTGACCTAACCTTGGACTGAGGAAAACTCCTTCAATTAACTTGGAGCGATGCCTTCATCCAAAATCTCTGCTTTTATGTGTGTCCAGGACATTTAACCAGGAACTGAGTCCTGTTTCTGTGCTTGCTAGTCTGTTGTAGGAAAGCCGCTTGGTTGTTCCAGCTGCCCAGACTCAAAATAACCACTCAGAAACTATAGTATTTAAATCACTGCTTGGTTAACCACTTAAGTGCATTGCTGGCTAGCTCTTATATCTTTGGTTAAACCATTTTTATTATTTTATATTTTACCATGAAGCTTGTGGTCTACCAGCAAGGTTCTGGCTTATGACTTACATCTTTCTCCTTTGGTGGCTCCATGGTGTCTCCCTGACTCTGCCTTCTTTCTCCCAGCATTTAGTTTAGTTTTTCCTGCCTACCTCTATTCTGCCCTGCACAGGCCCAAGACAGTTTCTTTATTCATTAACCAATAAAAGCAATACCAGTCTGGTGGATCCCGCCATATACGTCAGACTACATCACCTTCAAGAGGCCCAAGGGGCTGAATCCCACTTGTAGAGAGAATAAGCAGAATAGAAAATTTGAGGGCCACTGTAACCCAATAAACCTACAATTTACCCAGGAGGGCAAGCTGGTGAAGTCCTGGGGAAAAAGGGCATGTGGGGCATATGGTTGAATGGGGGCTCATTGGGGACCTCGGACCTAGGTGCCATCTTCATGGTCTGGATGGTGCAGCAGACCCCCCAAGACAGCAATAGACCCAAACAATTTGATCAATCCCCTAAGCCCTCAAAGCACCCAGGCCAAGCACCCCATATCCAAAAGCCATGCATACCTTAGGAATCTGATCTAATATACCTATTCCTATAGTTACCAGGAACCCTCGGACTGACTCTGTCCAAACTGAGGAGGAGGACCCACTGCTGGCACTCCTCAACCAGTCATTCCTAGTACTAAATTCCACCAAATACCTAGTCCATAGCTTTGTTATGATGCTGCCCTCCCTTGTTTGGAAGGAATTGTCATTATAGGAACCTATGCTCAGGCCTCAGATTGTACCTACTGCTTTTAACAACCTAAGGCACGGTTGACCCTACAGCAGATCTCAGGCCAAGGCTTCTGTATAGGGAAGGTCACCCCTCAGCAATAGTTCCTCTGCAATGAGACCCTGATGCTCCCAAACCCCAGGGATACCATAGTGACACCTGATGAGCTTCCTCCACAAGACTGACATCTTGTGCCCATACTCTGGTCCTTAACAAGACCAAGAGCTTTTGTGTGAAGGTATAGTTTTTAATCACCCGGAGGAGGACCTATATAGCACATGGGAAGGGGGCTTATACAAGGTCAAGAGGGAACTGGGGACAGTCCTAGCCCTGAGCATACTGCTGGGAGCTAGTTTAGTAGGGGTAGGGACAGGGACTGCCTCTCTGATCACCCAGCATCAACATTATTCCCACCTGTGTGAAGCCATCAATTTAGATATAGAACGACTAGAAACTTCCATCTCTCACCTCCAGGAATCCTTAACATCGTTAGCAGAAGCTGTGATGCAGAAGAGGTAGGGCTTAGACCTCATCTTTCTCCAACAGGAAGGACTATGTGCAACACTGGGCAAGGAATGCTGTTTCTATGTTTACCATTCAGGTGTGGTCAGAGCGTCCATAGCTAAAATTAGAGAAGGATTGGCCAAGTGCAGAAGAGATTATGAAACCGGTCAAGGATGGCTTGAATCTTGGCTTACTAACTTGGTTTCTACCCTGCTGGGTCCACTCGATATCCTGGCCATGTTACTCACTTTTGGGCTTTGCATTTAAACAAGTTAGTACAGTTTATAAAAGAAAGATCGGAGGCCATTCAATGGATGGTAATGTGCACCCAATATCAGTTCCTTCACAGAGAGATCAGGGAAGTTACAGAACTTGAAAGAGTCTCATGATTGGAACTCTTAGTGACCATTCAGAGGGGAGAATGTGAGGACCTAGGAAAACCTACTTAGATTCACAGACTCTATCCTGAATAGGGGCCTCCATCTTAAATCATCTGCTGACTGGGGTCAAACTCAGTTGATGTGGGATGTCCTTCTGTATATGTGTTGCTTTTATTGCTTGAAGAATAAAGCTGTTTCAGCCAATAGTTTAGCAAAGTAAAGCCAGGCAGGAAATCCAAACAGAGATATATAGAACGAGTAGGTGGAGTCAAGCAGAGGCCATGTAGTTGCTGAAGGAGAAAGATACCAGAACATTACCAGTAAGCCACAGCCTCATGGCAATACATAGGTTAATAGAAATATGCTAAATATGCTAGAATTATGCCTGAGTCATTGGTCAAATAGTGTAATTAATATAGTTTCTGTATGATTATTCGGGTCTGGGTGGCTGGAAGACAAAAGTGAAGTCTCCATCTGCAAATGGTGCCCAAACGTCTGGCAAGAATTTCCACATAAAGTCTGAGAAAAAAAAATTTAAAAAAAAGGATTCTAGACAGACAAGAATAAAGTCAAGTAGAACTTCTTGATCACCATCATTACTCCTGTAGGCTCTGTTTGCTGGCAGGGAGCAGAGGCATGGCTCCTTTAAGAAAGGCTTCCTGATTCAGCGTTAGCTGCAAAAACCTCACCGCTCTTTTAAGAGGCCCTGCCACCAAACACTTAAATGGTGTTTATGAGTAACTGGCAGCATGCTTCCTGGTGGTGGTGTGGACATAGAAACTCCTCAGGGTTGTGACAAAAAATGTGGCTCTGACCAGTACCTCCACCATGAAGCTAGACTCTCAGGAAGCCAAGGAATGGGGTGGACTCAGCCACC
>NC_022034.1:29565101-29579083 GCF_000317375.1 Microtus ochrogaster | reverse complement strand
TGTCTCTCTGAGGCGTCTGCCCCTCTGAGGAGAGCTGTCGAGTCTCTGAGCTCACTTCCTCTTCCTCCCACCTACGTTCTAACCTATCAGGGCAAGCAGCTTCTTTATTTAATCAACCAATGACCTTCCTCCATCAGTATGGTTTAAAATATGCATAGGCTTGGGAGAGGAAAAAAAGAGAAAGTCCTGAAAAAAAAAATGGAATAGCCAGGTGTGGTGACACAGACCTTTAATCCCAGTGCTTGGAAGGCAGAAGCAGGTGGATTTCTGTGAATTTGAGGCCATCCTGGTCTACAGAGTGTATTTCAGGACAACCAAAGATGCACGAGATACCCTGTCTCAAAAAACCAAAAAGTTAAAAAAAAATAAAAGTAAAAGAAATAGAGTAAAAAAAATTAAAAAGGCACATAAAGATGAAAATATACAAATAGTCTGGTTATGTATATTTTGTATTTTCTTTGAAGTTTTGATTGTGAATGAGCTAACAACAGAGAGATATGTCATTGAACAGGATGCTAAACTAAATCAGCATGTATATTTTAAAGGTATCTTGATTTGAAAATTTAAGTCTAAAGCCATGTTACTTTGGAAAGAGGCTCTGCTTTTGTTTCCAGATGATAGAATACTGTGGATTCCTTACTGGCTGATATGGTTTGACCAAACAAGACCCCTTGAAGTGATGGCCCAGGTGGTCTAACATCCACAACAGTTTCAGGACTGCTGGTGGAGATGAACCAATCACACAGGATGCCCCATGAAAGATCTGATTAATAGTACCCCAGAACAGCAGGAAGTAGTCTAAGAAACTATGCCCAAATTCCCACTATTTTTTATCAATGTTTATTTTCATTTAAAAGGGGTTGATTATAAATGATTGATGGTCACAGGCAAGGTCTTTCTAAAGAAAAGAAGGGGAATATGATAAAGAAATGAATACTTTTCATTGGTATAAACTTTGTTTTATTGATACAATTTTTCTTTTTTGGTTGTTCAAGACAGAGTTTCTCTGTAGCTTTGGAGCCTATCCTGGAACTAGCTCTTGTAGACCAGGCTGGCCTTAAACTCATGGAGATCCACCTGCCTTTCCTTCTCAAGTGCTGGGATTAAAGGCATGTACCACCACTGCTTGGCTTTATTGATACAAATTTAAGGTCAATTATGTTATATGTATATTTCTTCTCTTGTTTAAGGTATTATGTGCATACAGTTCATTTCAAAATGTAATGTACAATTTAAAATTATGGATTAATAGTCATCTATAATAGTCAAACTTATAGCCATGTTAGATTTTCTAGATTTACAGAGATATATTTCAGATGAATAGGTATTCTTTTAACCTTTCAAAGACCTAAAGAATATGGCATTTAAAATATTTTAAGAACTTAGACTTTTCTCAACAGTGAGACATGTCTGCTTCTGGCAGCATCAGTTACTTTAGCGAGGTTGATGAGCATTGAAGAAACTCGTTACAGAATTTGCCTTCAATGTGACAAGTCAAGCCATTTGGACAAGAAACTGTTTTTGCTTGGACTGCTTGATGGTATGCTGTTTGAACTAGACATGCAGGACCCACAAAGAAGTGACTGCTGAGCTTTCCAAAAGATGGGGTTGTCCTTCAGGGCTCCTGCTTCACAGAAGAAACTGCCAGACATTCTGCAGAACACAGAAGAAAGCAACTGACAAACTTTGCCAGTACAAGGGAGAACAGATCTTCAAATTTCCTGCTTCACTAAAAAATCTGCCAGATACTATGGATCAGCAGGTTGAAGATGGATTCCCCAATATTACAAAATAACTTTGAGTGACTGTCCAGGCAACGAGATGTGTCTGTTATTTCTAGAACTTTGGAAGTTGCTTACATTGCACTTCCTGTTTACTTAGGTAATAATATATCCTTCTGTGGTCTTTGATGACATTGAAGACTAGATAGTTATAGTTTTCTTTAGTTATGATAAAAAATAAATTAGATATAAAACTTTAGACTTACAAAGATAGGATAGATGATATTTTCCTTAATTGTCAAATGTAAGTGGACTAAATACTATAACTATAATTCTTGCTTGATAACTGGTTTGTACATCTAATTTTACTATGTTAAAGTCAAAATCTTCCTATTTTAATTAGACAGAAAAGGAGAGGTGATGTGGTAAGTCCTTCTGTATATGTGTTACTTTTATTGGTTGATGAATAAAGCTGTTTCAGTCAATGGCTTAGCAAAGTAAAGCCAGGCAGGATATCCAAACAGATATATATGGATAAAGTAGGCAAAGCCGAGCAGAGGCCATGTATTTTTTAAAGGAGAAAGTTGCCAGTACAGTACTGGTAAGTCACAGCCTTGTGGTGATACATAGATGAATAGAAATGTGTTAATTTAAGATGTAAGAGCTAGTTAGTAATATGCCTGAGCCATTGGTCAAACAGTATTGTAATTAATATAGTTTCTGTACGATTATTTGGATCCGTTTGGCTAAGAAATAAAAGTACAGTTTCTGTCTACACTCAGTTCCATAAAAAAAAAAAACAGAATGTGCTGCAGAGGCAAAATTTGAACAAATACCTTGGATACAACCAATTAGAAGACTGGGCAATAAAATTTAACGAGGTCCAGATGTTTCTGCAGACATACTGCCAGCAGTTTGTGGGTTCTTGCAGATATCCTGTCAGCAGTGGTTTCTCACCTACAGTTTGACCAATAATTTTAAAAAGCACCTTACCCCATAACCCCTGGCCCAATCCTGAAACACCAAGGCATGTTACCCCCTGATTGCAATTTTTTTCCTTTAAAAGCCAGCCCTCCCCTGAGTTCCCGGCCTGCACTTCCTCGGTCCTCTGCAGTGGTGTGTTGGAGAGCTGCAGCAGTAGCTCCAGCGTGCCAAACAAAGACCCGTGTGTATTTACATCAGAAACTGGCTCTGTGGTCTCATTGGGGGCTCTGCAAAACAGTTACTTTAAGACTTCAAATATTACATTCAACAGGAAGAGGGAGTGTGAATATCCTTTGCTTGTTTTTATTTATAATAGAAATGCTTTGTTGTTTTTTTTTCCATTTAAGATGATGTTGACTGCGGGTATCCTGCGTATTGCCCTTATATGTCCCAATATATCCACTATATCCCCATTTACTTCAGGACTTTTATTATTAATGGATGCTAGACCTTGTCAAAGGCCTTTTTCACATCTAATGAGATCATAGGATGATCTGACTTTTAGTCCATTTATGTGGTAAACTAAATTTATTGATTTATGTATTTGGAACCATTCCTACTTCTTTGAGATGAAGTCAATTTGATAATGTTGAGTAATTTTTTTTGGTGTTTTTCTTTAACTCAGTTTGCCAGTATTTTATTGAGAATTTTTGTGTCTTTTTCAGAGATGATAGCCTGTAATTTTCCTCTTTTTTTGTTCTGTCTTTTGTCTGGTTTTTATATCAGAATAATGCTATCTTTATAAAAGTAATTTGGAAATGTTCCTTTTTTCTGTTTTGTAGAATAGTTTGAGAAATCTTGATATTCATTCTACTTTGAGGTCTGGTAGAATTCTGTACTGGACTTCCTTTAGTTGAGAGATTTATAATTACTGCTACTATTTCATTGGTTTTATATATATATATGTATATATACATATATATGTGTATATATAATACATATACACATATGTCATATATGCACTATATACGCACATATGTATAACCAATTATACATAACCAAATACATGCACATACGCACACATATAAATATAAAATTCATCCATTTAGGTTTTCCATTTGGAAGGCATATAGATTTGTAAAGTATGCCATTATGATTCTTTACATTTCCTCAGTATCTGTTGTAATGTTCCCCCTCTTAAATCTAATTTTATTAATATGAATTGTTCTTAATTTGGCTAAAAGTCTGTCAATAGTATTGATTTTTCCAAAGACCCAATTATTGGTTTCATTGGTTCTTTGTATTGTTTTTGTCTGTTTGTTTCTATTTCATTAATTTTGCCCTGGTTTTGATTATCTCTTCCCATATACCTTTTCTGATGTTGATTGTTCTTATTTCTCTAAGGTCTTTGGGTGCAACATTGCTTATCAGTTTATGCTCTCTCACGATTTGGAGTGTTTTGTGGGTACTTAGTGCTATACATTTTCCTTTTAGGATGGCCATCATTGTATCCCATAGGGTTTGGTAAGTTTTGTTTTTGTTTTATTCAATTTCAAGAACATTTAAGTTTCTTTCACCCAATTTTGGCTCGGTCTTGTGTTGCTTAGCTTCTATGAATTCGTGTCCTTTGTCTTTTCTTTTGTTATTGATATGCAGCTGTAATCCATGGTAGTCACATAGTTTTCAATTTTTCTGCATTTTTATGAGACTTGCTTTGTGTCCTAATGTACATCTTATTTTGTAGAAAATCCTATGGAATTCATAGAAGAATTGTATTTCTTAGTGTATTGATGGAATGTTCTGTAGATGTCTGCTAAGTCATTGTGTTATGTCATTTAACTCCAGAGTTTCTTTATTTAGGTATCCCCCCCAGATGACCCAGTGAGAGTGGGGTATTGAAGTCACACACTATCACTGTGTTGGTTTTGATCTGTGGTTATAAACCTAATAGTTTTTATCTTATGAAATTGGGTATGTCTGCTTTTGGTACATAAATGTTTAGAATTGTAATAATCTTTCATTGGATTTTTCTATTAATGAGTATAAAATGTCCCTCCTTATCTCTTCTGATTGTGTTTGGTTTGAAGTCCATTTTATCAGGTATAAGAATAGCTATGCATACTTGTTTCTTATTTATCTTTTCTTGGAATAACTTTTTCCACCCATTTATCCTAAGGCAATGTCTATCATTGGGAATAAGATATGTTTCTTAAATGGAGTGGCATTTTGATTGTATTTTAATAAGTAAAGACTGCCTGAAGATCTGAGAGTAAAACAGTCCCACTGGTCAGCTTTTATAGAACAATTTATGATAACACACCTTTAATTCCAGTAGCCACACTAGTTGCCATAGAAATCAGGTGGTGCATGCCTTTAATCCCAGTGGTGTCTGCCTTTACTCCCAGCCCTAGAGAGGACTATAAGATTGGGAGAAACAGCTCTCAGACACACAGTCTCATTCTGAGATTCCGGAAGGCAGGATCGCCATTTGAGACTGAGGTTGAGGTAAGAGCCAGTGGCTGGCTCTTTTGCTTCTCGGATCTTCATATTGAACCCTGATTTCTGATCCTGAGATTTTATTAATTGTGCTTCACTTGGAGGCAGAAAAAAAAGTATCCTGTTTTCTACTTCAGTCTGTTAGTGTGTTTTTTCTTTTCTTTATTTTGTATGGTTGGGGCAGGGGGGGTTCATGTAGTCCACTAATATAAATTCACTGTGTAGGTGAGGATGACTTTGAGTTTATGATCCTTGCCTTGCTTTCCCAAATGCTGAGATTACATGCACATCCCACCACACCTGGCACCTGTAAGCAGTTTCTTGCTTTAGAATTCTAAAGAACTCACACTGGAAAGATTGCTCAGTTGGCAAAGTGCTTGGTGCACAAGCCCGATGACCTGAGTTCAAGCCTTTGGACCCATAGTAAAAGGGCAGAACTGACTCCCCAAAGTCTCCAACTGACCCCTATATGTTGACTGTGGCACCTTCATGTCCACGCTCATACATGTTGTATGAGTGTTATGGGATGTCTTTCTGTGTGTTCTGAATAAGTTTTATTATCAGTGGTTAATAAAGAAGCTGATTTGGCCAATAGCCAGGCAGAATAGAGCCAGGTGAGAAATCCAAGCAGAGATACAGGGAGACAAAGGGCAAAGTCACAGAGACACCAGCAGCTGCTGAGGAAGCAAGAGCCGCATGGTAAGATATAGACTAGTAGAAATGCGTTAATTTAGTTGTAGGAGCTAGTAAATAATAAGCCTGAGCTAATGGACCAAAGAGTTTGTAATTAATAGTAAGCCTCTGAGTAATTATTTTAAAAGGGCTTGGGACCAGTTAGGACAGAAAAAGTCTCTGTTTACACATGAGTACACATGTGTGAACACACACACACATATAAATGCACGCACACACAAATACATGCACACAGATAGACATAAATAATAAAATAAAAAAATAAAAGCATCAGGCAATTTATAATTGATTACTGCACACACACCCCCTTTTCTTGAGCCAGGCTTTCTATTTATAATGGCTTTGACTGTCCTGGAACTTGCTTTGTAGACCAGGTTGGCCTTGAATTCACAGATATCTACCTGCCTCTGCCTCCCAAGTGCTAGGATTAATGGAGTGTGCCATCACCATCTAGCTATAATTTTTTTATTAAAAATGAGGCAGTCATGGAGCTAGAGATATGTCAGATGTTAAGAGCACTAACTGCTCTTCTAGAGGACCTGGATTTGGTCTCTAGCTCCGATATGGTGGCTAAACCATATTTAGTTAGTTCTAGAGGATCTGATGCTCATTTCTGGCCTCTCCAGCCATCAGGTACATACATGGTGCTCAGACTTCTTCTTCTTCTTCTTCTTCTTCTTCTTCTTCTTCTTCTTCTTCTTCTTCTTCTTCTTCTTCTTCAAAATAAAAACTCAGACAGAGAAATTGGGATTCAACCTGAATATCTAAAAAGCAAGACAGCCAGCTACTGGCTCTTACCTCTACCTCAGTCTGAAATGGCAATCCTGCCTCTAAGAATCTCAAAATAACACTGTGTCTGAGAGCTGCCTTCTCCCTCCTCCAGTCTTTTTTTTTTCAAAACAGGGTTTCTCTGTAGCTTTGGATCATGTCCTGGAACTAGCTACTGTAGACCAGGCTGGCCTCGAATTCACAGAGATCCGCCTGCCTCTGCCTCCCGAGTGCTGGGATTAAAGACATTTTTCTCCATCACTTGGCTCCTCCCATTTATATTCCTCTCTAGGGCTGGGATTAAAGGTGTGTACCACTGGGATTAAAGGCATGCACCACCCTGTTTCTGTGGCAACTAGTGTTGCTACTGGGATTAAAGGTGTGTGTTATCACTGCCTGGTCTGTAAGGCTGACCAGTGGGGTTGTTTTACCCTCTGATCTTCAGACAAGCTTTATTTACAAATGAAATACCACTACAGATGGGCATGAGGGTGTGTGTATGCCTCTAAACCTATAATCTCAGGTACTTTGGATTGAGACAGAATGATTATGAACTCAAGACTGGCCTGGTCAATGACACTTAAGCCCATCTTTTCAAATATTCTAGATCTACTATGAAGTGTGCTCTACAACTGGTTCCATTTACTCAGCTATTCTTGTCTTCACTTTATCAAAAATTTCATTTTTGTCTACTACCAAGAAAATATATTTCTAAAAGTATTTTTTTAATATCAGCACTAGTATCTCCCACTGAAGTGGTAAAATAATTATGAATCTAAGACCTATATAGTCTTAGTATGAATTCTAGGCAAGACCTGGACTGCTAGGTGAGAGTTGTCTTAAAAACAAAACGAAATTCTTCCAATAATTTTTTACGCTAGAGACAGGCATTGTGTATCTGGGGTAGTTTGTTTTTGAGACAGTGTCTTGCTATGTCACTCAAGCTGGCTTTGACTTTGCAATTTTCCTATGCCCAGTCTCCGGAATGCTGGGATAACAGGTGTCTGCCAGCACAGCTGCTTCTAGTCTTTACATTTTCATATTCCCAGACAGGGTGCCAAATAGCAGTGCTGGCCACCTGGCAGACTCAGTGGTTAGCACAGAGAGGACCTCAGCTCACACGTGAACTGTTCTGTCGAGTATGCATCCTTAATGTTCGGGGACCAGCAGTGGTCCTACCATAGCAAGGGAGAGATGGCAGCGCTGCCTTGGCAGGTGGCAGAAAATTATAAGGTTCAGAGAAGTAGGCCGGCTGAGTGTGTACAGCGTGCAAGGCACAGCCCCATGAGAGGATCCAGAGTGTCCGGTGTGTATAGGCTGGAGTGTGTACAGCGTGCAAAGCACAGCCCCTGTGAGAAGATGCAGAGTGTCCGGTGTGTACAGGCTGGAGTGTGTACAGTGTGTGAGGCACAGCCCCTGTGAGAGATTCCAGAGTGTACATAATTTGCTAAGGCAACAATGAATCCACTAGTGAGAGCTGCACCAACATCTCAAATTCTATGGCAGCTGCCCCCTCTGTAGGCCAGGGATGAAGAGCTGAGCACACTGACAGAAATGGAGAACGTAGGTGATACCTTGGCTGCTCCCGCCCCACACACATAATATGGAGGGCAGGTTGGTGCTCAATAGGCAGGGGCTAAGTAGATGCAATAATCATAAGGGTGGGAGCAGTTATTGAGGAGCCTGACTCGCAGAGAAGTACAGAGATAGTGAATGTAAGATTTTGAGGGAAAACTACATGAGTAGCCAAAAAAGCTGGGACTTAATCCATGCACAATATAAAAAGAACAGCATCAGGAATGAAGGGTGAGGGAGTCGTTCCAACAAAAATGGAATGACTTGCCACTCTCAAGAACTAAATTAGTCTTGGGTCCTTGGACCCATCAGCATAAAGAGGCTGGGGTGAGAAAGCTCACACAATGGTTTCCCAGTTCTTCCTCCAAATGTGTGTAACTCTGTATTCTGAGGACTGCCGGGCACAGAGTTCATCATGACTTCATATTTACAAGGTAGACAGTGGTTTAGTTCTTAGTCTTCCATTTGCCCTCTTGAACTTCTTAATACTGTTTGAGCAGGGGGGCCTTGCATTTACAGTTTTTTCTGGCCACCTGGTTTTAAAATGCATGTGTGGTGGGGACAGATAGGGACACGGTAATGAACGGAGTTCTGTTTCAGGTGACAGTGAGCCTGTGAGGTCGGCAGAGCCACCCACAGCATTTCCTGGTTTCTGAATACTTTCCCTGGCTATGGGGCAAAACCCGCCAGACAGAAAGTAGCTAAGTGGAGGGCTCTAAAGTTCTCTCTCTCTCTCTCTCTCTCTCTCTCTCTCTCTCTCTCTCTCTCTGAACCTCTACACACAGAGGGTTGGGGAATTAAAATACTGTATCATAAAAAGTTTGTCAGAAATTAGTGTCACACTAAAAACTTTTAAAATGCACAGATGAGGGCTAGAGAGATGGCTCAGCATCTGAGAACACTGACTGCTCTTTCTGAGGACCTGGGCTTGATGCCAGCACCCACAAGGTGGCCCAAAGCCATCTGTAACTCAATTCCTAGGGTCTCCCGTGCCCTTCTCTGCTATCCACGGGCACTGATTGCGCACGATGCACAGACATATACAGATCAAATACCTGTACGCACAAAATCAAAATCTAAGAATCTTAAAATGCAGAGGTTCGGGACCCATGGTGTCCCCTTCAATCCACTACAAACAAAAACAAAATTTGAAGAGCAACAATGGACCTTTTAGAATGCAACCAAGGGTTGGGAATGTAGCTTAATTTTAGCCTTTGGGAGGCTCTGTGTTCAATTTCTCCACCACATAAAACAATTGTGAAATGTCCCCCGCCTCAGCTCCATCCAGGTTCATGCCTTAAAAATGGGTTTCCAGATGATAGACTTTGAGGAGGTGATTTGCCTAGTCAGTGACAGAGTCACTATGGATTCAGATCCTGGAGACATTATCGGGTCTTGTGTGGGCTAGGTTGGAAGAAGTAGGTCACTGGTCATGCTGGTGCTCAGGATCCTGTCTGTTTACTCTTTGCTCTCCTGAAGATGAGCTGGTCACTTCGCCGTATTCCTGTCATGATAGAAGCAGCAGACAGAAGGAAGCCGTTAAAACTGTGATCCAGAATCTTTGCTCCTCATAAGCTGTCTCCCTCTGGCATTTTTCACAGCAGAGGAAAAAGTAACTAATACAACCGAGTTCAACCAGGAAGCAGCCCAGACTAGAGCTGCTGTGCTAGTCATGGGTCCTCGCACATGAAGTCAAACATTGATAGATAAAAGTGTAGAACAGCTCTGCAGGGGTTCCTACCTCACCACTTCAGAGCCCAGGCTTAGGATGAAGGATTGTCTACTTCATGTGCTCAGCGCCCCCTCATCACCATAGAGCCATCCCTCAGACTTCTGGAAGGAAGGTTACAGTGTTTCTAGATGTTTGCTGCAACAATGTTTCTAGCTCTTAAGATACCATCATACAAGGTCGGCTGTGGTCATATACTTTGTATCTGCTTGGGTTTTATTTGTATTTTGTTTCCCTCTGTACAGTCATCGGAGCAAATGCCTGTGTGAGATTGGTATCTTGTACAGAGGTAGTCTGATATTTGACCAATACCTATTACCAATGCCAGACCTCCCACACCAAACTGAGCATCCCTGGAACATCTTCTCTTCCAGCCAACAGGGACCAGATCGCTAAATAAGAATTACTCACGTTACCCCTTATTTCTTCCTCTGTTTCATTTCTCTCATTGTGGACACATGGTAACCTATTTTAATAAATAGTTAGTTCTCACATTCTTGGTTTAAAAAAAGATTTATTTTATCATAAACAAATGTGTGTGTGTGTGTGTGTGTGTGTGTGTGTGTGTGTGTGTGTGTGTATGCATGTATGTGTGCTACATATGTGCACGGGTACCTGCAGAGACTTGAAGCTGTTGTTACGGGCAGTTGTGAGCTGCCTGATTTGGGTGCTGGATCTGAACTTGGGTCTCTGGAAGGTCAGCAAATGCTCTTACCCACTGAGCCAGCTTTCTAGTCCTCCACCATTCTTTTATTTTTTAAATGTTCAAATTATTCTCAGTTTGGTGTGGGTCACCCACTCATGGGACCCCAGTATTCTTCATGGCTCCCTCATTTACTGAGCACATTTATTGTGCAGCATAAGAGACCATGTTCCTGCCCCTCACCCAAGGGAGAACAGCATTTAGAAAACAAACTGAGGGAAGGGACAAGTGATGGTTAACCCTAATTACCATCATGATGGCATCTAGGTCACCCTGGAAACAAGCTGCTTAGCATGTCTGTGAAGATTTATCTAGATTAAGTTAACGGAGTCAGGAAAACTCATTCTATGTCTGGGCAGTGTCATCCTGTAGGCTAGGGTCCTGGACTTCATGAAAAAGGAAAAAGTCAGCTGAGGGTGTGTCTTCACCTGGCTCTGCTTCCTGAATGTGCATGAATGTGACCACTACCTGAAGCTTCTGCCATGTGAGGTCCCCACCGTGACGGGTGGCATCTCGAACAGCGAACCCCAAACAACTCTTCCTTGAGTTTCTTTGGCCGGGTGTTTTGTTGTAGTAATGAGACAGGATGCATGAAACGTCATTCAAAATTTGTGTTTCCATCGGCTACCACAGTAATTTTGTTTTCTGTTTCTTCTTTCTTTAATTGTTTTTAATTTAACGAGTTGCGTACTTGTGTTTACTGCTGTAGCATGTGTGTGAAGGTCCGAGAATGACTTTGTAGAGTCAGCTACCTCTTCACCGCCTTATGTGGGTTCTGGGGTTGAACTAGGTTGGATGGCAGACACCTTTACCCAGTGAGCCAGGCCCCTCCTTTTTTCTCTTTTTCTTTTATGTTAGAGGCTTTCCTTAGGCTGCCTATTAGCACAAGAGACAGGCTCTGAAAACCTTTGATTAGAAGATTTGGGTGGAGTGAAGAAGGAAAGATCACTGGTAGAGTTTTTGCATGCTTTGGGGGTCAATGTACTAAATCCGAACAACAGACTTTTTTCTCTTCATGGCTTCTTCAGTTTTTAAAAAAATCCTATAAAATATTTACTTATTTATCATCATGTGCACACACACACATGCATGCCCTGCTTGTGCAAGCGCACACACCAGACCACATCTCTTCTCTCCTTCCACCCTGTTGTAGGTTCTGGGGACTGACTTCAGGTTGCCAAGCACATACAGCAGGCACGTTTGCCCTCTGAGCCACCTCACTGCTCACTCTGGTTAGCTTTTAATTAGAAGACTTCTCCAGTCTCCTGCTAGGGAAATGTATACCTGGATACTCCTGTGTTCAGAGCTGAGTTGAACAAGGGCCAAAGATCCCATTCTGCATAAAATTTCACCTAATGCAAGCAGTGTGAACTTCTGCCCTCAATTAATTGTCCTGCAATTCTGGAGGCCAAAGAATGGCTCTAACAGAGAAGATAAGGAAGATCCAACATGCATCTTAGACAAATTTTCAGGCCATCCTGGTTTTTCTGCCTAGTAGCTCCAATTCTGGACTTTCCATGTGTGAAAGGGATGAGGTGGCCAGAATAAGCATGGGGGGGGGGAGGTTGTTCTTAGGGACACGTTAAGGTCTCTAAGTTAGTGACTTCCAGCTGGAGGTAATCCCATGTCCCCCAGGGGACATTTGGCAAACGTTGCCCAAACTGTAAAGGGAGTGCTGGCATTTGATGGGCGCACCTTCCAGTCCATAGGGCAGCCAGCTTTCCGGCGGTATCTGATGAAAAAGCTGGTCCTGAAACTGGTGTGGGCACCTTCAGCTTGCAGTTTTCTGATGCCTCTTGGCTTTTTCGCTCCCGTTCCTTTTGATTTTGCAGCTTTACAAAGCCCTGCTGTCACCGAGAAGCTACTTTAGGTGGGATCTCTGGAACACTTGTTTAGCTCGCATATTTCACCAGAGCTCATGTAGGGATATTTGAGTTCGTATTTGTTGAAAGTATTGTAATTCCTACTCAGATACTGGAACCGGCAAATATTTAGTGCCAGGAATAATGTGTTAACCAAAGACTGGAGCACAGAATGCACATAGAATCTGCTGGAAATGCTTATGTTTTTAGAAATCTTCCTTACAATTGCTCTGAAGCTCTGGAGTTTTGTAAGGAGCGGGGCGGGAAGGGTGGGGGAGAAAGGTAGCAACAACTACAGTTGAAACATAAACATATTTTAGTCTACATAGGAGGTTACCAGAATTTCTGTACAACCTTCCTGACCCTCCGTACTTCTTGAGTGTGTTTGACCCTGTGGTAGAACACACGTTAACATATATAAGGCCCCAGATTCCACCCACAACACCACAAAAGCAAAACCACCACCACACACACACCCTTACCCCCTATTTTGCTACAGTTATCATCCCTCACTAGTTTCCCTGGTGGGTGTCGATTGTGCAGATTGAAGCTGATAACAAAGAATTTGCTGCTCTTGCTCTACATCTTGAACAGAAAGCCGGTAGGCACCAATGAAGAGGTAGCGGAAGTCTAACACAGAATGGAGGCAGGGAAACTCTTCACTTCTTTTATACAAAGTAACAGGCTCGGTTGTGGCATTTTCACACATTGTTTGTTTCCATCGGCAGGCATTCTCCCACTCTTCCTGTTCAGGTTCCCTGCTCTTCCTTATGCATCTCTCCCCAGAGTTGTTTTCCACCTCCATGTTGCCTGTGCTCTATCATCCCCCCCCCACTCCCTTCCTGGAGACCTCCCCCCCCACTTCCTCCTTCTAGTTTCCTGCAGTATACTCAATGCCACTCTTCCATAAATATGTGTATGTGACAATTATAAGCCAGGGTCTGCCTAGGAGAACAAAAGAGCAGTATTTGTCTTTCTGAGTCTTGGGCACCTTGGCTAATACAATAATTTACAGACCCATCCATTTTCCTGCAAATTTCATAATTTCATTTTCCTTTATGACTGAATAGAACTCCATTGTGCTATGTACTACATTTTCATTATCCACTTATCAGGTTATGTACATGTTGGCTGGTCCTGCTTCCATGCTATGGTGAATTGAGCATCAGTGAACATCAATGTGTAAGCCCCTCACATCACATAGAGTCTTTAGGTTTTACTTTCAGGAGTGATCCAGCAGCGCCATGAGGTAGCCGTTAGATTTTGAGAGACCTCCACACTAATTTCACAGTGGCTGCACCAGTCTGTAGTGCCACCATAGTCCCACCAGCAGAAAGGGGCTCCCTCCTTCACACCAGCAGAAAGGGGTTTCTCTCCTTCACACCAGCAGAAAGGGGTTTCTCTCCTTCACACCAACAGAAAGGGGCTCCCCTCCTTCACACCAGCAGAAAGGGGCTCCCTCCTTCAAATCAGCAGAAAGGGGCTCCCTCCTTCACACCAGCAGAAAGGGG
>NC_022034.1:29561865-29565001 GCF_000317375.1 Microtus ochrogaster | reverse complement strand
CAGCAGAAAGGGGTTTCTCTCCTTCACACCAGCAGAAAGGGGCTCCCCCTCCTTCACACCAGCAGAAAGGGGCTCCCCCTCCTTCACACCAGCAGAAAGGGGTTTCTCTCCTTCACACCAGCAGAAAGGGGCTCCCCCTCCTTCACACCAGCAGAAAGGGGCTCCCTCCTTCAAATCAGCAGAAAGGGGCTCCCTCCTTCACACCAGCAGAAAGGGGCTCCCCTCCTTCACACCAGCAGAAAGGGGCTCCCTCCTTCAAATCAGCAGAAAGGGGCTCCCTCCTTCACACCAGCAGAAAGGGGCTCCCTCCTTCACATCAGCAGAAAGGGGCTCCCCTCCTTCACACCAGCAGAAAGGGCTCCCTTCCTTCACACCAGCAGAAAGGGGCTCCCCTCCTTCACACCAGCAGAAAGGGGTTTCTCTCCTTCACACCAGCAGAAAGGGGCTCCCCCTCCTTCACACCTGCATTTGTTTCCTGGATAGTTGTGGCTGCTCTGACAGGACTGGGATCTGAAGCAGCTTTAATCTGCAATTTCCCCACTTCCCTGAGGGCTAAGGATGTGTAATGCTTTGAAAATATGTACTGGAGGACCTGGAAAGATGGTTCTATGGCTGTTTTTCTTCCTTTCTTCCTTCGTTCCTTCCTTCCTCTCGTTTGTTTGACAGGGGAGGGGTGGGGAGCAGGTTGAGTCAGGGTCTTATCATATAGCCCTGACTGCCTGGAACTCGCTGTGTAAATCAGGCTGGTGTTGAACTCACAGAAATCTTCTGGCTTCTGCCTCTTATTTATAAAGGTTAGGTCCGTCTCAATGTATTGCCTTAATTAACATGTGGGGCAGTTTTATCCTTCTAGTAGTGGTTTGAGGCCTATTTAATTAGACATGAGAATCTGCCACAGCTTGTTGACAGCGTCCTTGGAAAGCTGGCTTCCAACTCTTGTGTCTTTGTTCATCATGTATGCGTCTTAGGGACAACACCGAGTTAGAGCTTTTTATAAAGCAGTTGTTCAATTTGTGTCATCTTGCTGACGATGTGAGTCTGCTTGTACACGGGTTTGCTGTTGCAATTTGCTCCCCTGTGGTTTGCTCTGCTAAGTGAGTCTGCTAGCACAGAAGTTTGCTGTTGAGATCTGCTCCCTTGTAGTTTGCTGGCTGCTCTGATCAGCTGGGTCACTGGTTCTTTTCCTCACAATCAGCAGGAGGGCTTTGGGGCTTTCCTACGTCCGTCCGACATGACTGATTCCTTCCCAGTCCCCCTTCTGTTCATCAGTTCCTCTCATGAAATATAGTCTTGACTGTTCTCATGGATTAAATCGTCTTGCTTCTTCCTTTGCATGTAACATTCCTCTAAGAATCTTCTGGTGTGTTGGCTTGCTTTGCATGAATTGCCATGAAGTGTGCTTGTCTTGAAATGTTTTTATGTCTCCATCAATTTTAGGAGATAAATTGACTAAACACAGCAATCTTGGCTGATAGTTATGTGCTTGGATTCTAGGGCTGTTGGTAAAGGATCTGATATTATTGGATGTTTTTGCCTTTGTGGCTGAGTTGGCATCTCTCCTGTCTTAGTGACTGTTCTATTGCTTGAAGAGACACCATGACCAAGGCAACTTATAAAAGAAAGCATTTAACTTGGAGCTTGCTTACAGTTTCACAGGGTGAGTCCATGATCATCATGGTGGGAGCATGACAGCAGGCAGACAGACATGGTGCTGGAGAAGTATCTTATCCACAGGCATCAGGCAGAGGTGAGGTGCGGGGGCGGGGGAGGCTGGTCCTGGTTTGGACTTTTGAAACCTTTGAAGCTCACTTCCAATGACACATTTCTTCCAACAAGGCCACACCTCCTAATTTTTCCCAAACAGTTCCACCAACGAGAAACCAGGAATTTAAATATATGAGCCTATGGGAGCCATCGCTTTCAAATCACCACATTTTTTCTTATAGCTTTTAGTACATTGTTTCTTTGTTTTCTATATTTGACATATTGGCTATGTCAAATGCCTCTGTATTTGGAGGTTTTGGTAGTCGATTTCTTTCTCTAGGTTTGTGGAATTGTGGCTATAGTTTTATTGAATATGCTATCTAGGACTAAAGACCTCAGTTCCTTCCTCCCCTCATGGATTCTTAGGTTTGGTCTCCCAACATATTGTAGAGTTCATTGGAATTTGGGGTCATATTTATTAATCTTTTTCTTTATATATGTCTACATGTGTGCTTATCGTCCACACACCCCCACAAACACACATCATGAAATTCATTCTTCTGTTTGTCCTTATTTGTTGATGATGATGCAGAAGTTGAGGAAAGAGAGATTTCACACCACTGAAAACTCAAGTAGGTGGCTGAATTCAGAAGAGAGTGATGCATAACTACAGACCCAACAGCTGAAAAGGGGTAAAAAAGTCTGAGTTGAGAGCTATGCAGTGTCTACCATTCCCCTGATCCTGCCACTGCCCAGAGAAAACAAGCATTGGCACTGTGAGCAGAGCACAGAACTTGAAGCCTAATGTGAGCAACAGACCCTGAGCAGCTTAGCCTGTGCAGAAAGCAGCAAGGAGTGTGGTAACAGAGTCTGAATCCGAGAAAGTCTCCCCACCATCACCCCATCAGAGCTGAGACAAGCTACAAAAGGATCCAAATACAAGAAAGTCTATGGCAAAACTTGCTGTTGTGTCCTGACTGATGGGAAATGATAAGCATAGCTGGTCAGAAGGTCTATCCACTTGTACTCAGAGCTTAGAGCTCAGAAAACCTTACCGGCCAACTGATCCCCAGTGCATCAGAAATAGAGCTGTAATTTGTAACATGGGAAATCAGACAATGGCAGCTGGGAAAAATTTGTCTTTGGTTACAAAGATTTTTCACTATAGAAGAATATGAAGACAAGTTATTTGAACAACTGAGACTAGCAGGTATCTGTGAAGTATGACCTTTGTTTTGTTTTTCAAGACAGGGTTTCTCTGTGTAAAGGCCCTGGCTGTCCTGGAGCTCACTCTGTAGACCAGACTGGCCTCGAACTCACTGAGATCTGTCTGCCTTTCCGTCTTGAGTGCTGGGATTAAAGGTGTGCACCACCACTACCCAGATTGTGAAGTCTGATTTTTATTTTTTGTTGTGAATCTAAGCCATTAATA
>NC_022034.1:29559817-29561146 GCF_000317375.1 Microtus ochrogaster | reverse complement strand
TAATCCATTATTTACAAAGAAAATAAAACAAATTAAGTAAAAGAATCAATCACTGTAGGAGCGAGAGAGACTCTTGTACACACCTGGATGGAAAGCTTGGAGATATTTTAGATCAACTCTAAGAAATAGAGGTTAAAATGAAACTTTAGGGAACAATTGGTAGTATAGTCTCTAAGGTGTTTTTCTTAATTTAAGATTTAAAAAATCCTTTTAATCAATAAGTTTTTATTTATTTTTAAAAGTTGTGACGGGTGTCTTGCCTGGATGTATGCCTGTGCACTGTGTGTGTGCTGAGTGCTTGTGAGGCCAGAAGAGTGTGTCAGATCCTCTGGAATTGGAGCTATAGATGGTCGAGAACTGTCCTGTGGGTTCTGGGAGTAGACCTCATGGGTTCTGGAGACTAGAACTTGTGTCCTCTGGAAGAGCAGCCAGTGTTCTTAGCTGCTGAGCCATTGCTTCGTCCGCTTAGTCAATAATTTTTTAATATTAAATTAAAATTGGCCTTTTACAGAAGGTTGATTGAAAGTCATATAATCTGACTTTCATAAAGTCATAAAAAGCTTCTCTGGCATCTTCAGATGTGTCTTTGTCTATGAAAAGCCTCCAGGATGCCCAGAACACAAAAGAAAAATTCCAATAAGTAAAACTTGGTAAGTCTGTGTATTCGCTACTAGAGATTTGTCCCACTTGTGTGAACAGTTCCTTTTGTCATGAGGTGGTGAGAACAGCATTTCAGTAACCTGAAGAGGAAAGGTAAGCTTCAGTCATTAGACTGTTTACTATGGGACGATCAGGAAACTAAACTACTGAAGTGGTTCTTGGCGTAAACGAAGGGCAAAAATGCATTTGTCACTGATACCTTTGCCCGCCATTATAAAGAATGAACGTGGGAATGAGCAACTGCTCTTCAAATAAGGGACCCTGGCCAAGGTTTGGTCAGTCTTCAGACTCTCACACATGTCTTCCATCTGAGAGGGTAGAAAGTCCAGCTGCGGCCTGGAAGGGAAATCCTAGCACTAGCCATTCCAGCAGCATGGAGATGTGCCTCCCACAGCCACACCAGCCTCCGTCCTTCCAGTCACTCTCATCGGAGGCACAGAGAGCTCATTACATTTCTAAGGCAGGCACTTACGAGCAAACTTACTGACAAAGGCAATATGGCTACCCTGAAAGTGTGCAGGGAGCAGATGAGAGACTGAAATAGCCAAGTGGGGATACACTCATTCTTAGAAAAAGATTCTAAGAGCACTTTTCATTATTGTATGTCAATCTTTTTGTTTAAAATGTGCTCGCGCGCGCACACATACACACACACACACACACACACAC
>NC_022034.1:29549486-29559380 GCF_000317375.1 Microtus ochrogaster | reverse complement strand
AGAGAAAGTGTGTGTGGGGGGGTGAGATAAGGGTGGTACTGACATCACACCTTGATCTTGGACTTTGCCCCCACCCCCAGCTGTGAGAAAATAAAACTATTGTCTTTTGTCCACCCAGCCTGAGGTTCCTCATCACAGCACCCTGGACAGATGAACCTATAAGGCAAAGCTTGCCTATTTACTATCAACGTTGTCTTCCAAAGGTTGCGTCTTAAAGGTCATGTCCGATATGCATGTACTCCCCCTTCTAGCTCTCCGGTAATGCTCGCCACAGTCATTTCACGGCCAGCTCCGTAATTGGCTTTATATTTTCTAAATGTCAGTCTCTGAGAGAAGTTGTTTTCAGCCTTACTGTTTCTGGCAGAGGAGCTGGAGGTGGAGGGGCACTGTTGACAGAGCTGTTTCTAAGAAAGTCATCTCTTGTTTTCCCTGGATACAGTCTGTGACAGGAGAAAAGTCCTAAGGGACAAACTCTGGGAACAGAATGTGAAATACCAAGTGGAGTGTGATTCCTTGCAGGGTGATCTTCAGGCATCATTCGGCAGCTGGGAGCCCCCCCCCCCCCGTGCCAGGCACTAGGGAGTTAGCCCCCATGAGATGAACGCTGCATTGAGTACAGCAATTCACAGCCTGGAAGTGGCACAGAAAAGTTTGGAAACTGGAAGGAAAAGAAAGGGAACAGGGTCTTCAATCATCAGCAAGCTAAGTGCAGAACTGGGGTGCCACAGGGTCCCTGTGGGAGGCAGAAGCAATGGCAGATGTTTTGAGCTTCTCTTTGCTGTACCCTCAAGTTGGGCTTCAGGCACTCCCTCTTTGGGTACCCCTGGTTCTGATAATGAGATGCTAAGATGGAGACATCCTCTGGTTAATTGATGTATCCGTGATGCCTTTCATGGTGAGCATGTTTTGTTGCTACTGGGTTACTATTATTTGTTATTTGTATCTAAAATGTCCCCCAAATGATTTTGTGTTAAGCTATGGTTCCCTAGGTGGCACTTATAGGTGATAGAAGAGGTAGGGCCCTGTGGGAGGTCTTCATGTTGCTAAGGGTGAACTCTGAAGGGAATAATGGGACCCCAGACCCATTTTGCTTTCAGACCATAAAGTCTCCCTTGCTTGACTGACCAGCTGTGATGTGCTGTCTTGTTACATGCAACCAAACAGCAGAGTCTGTTGGTCATAAGTGGGAACTTTCTCAACCTTTTCTGAGATATTTATTACAGGAACAGCTAGCTCTCTGCAGAAGAGAAATCCCCTTAGAACAAAATCCCTAAGCTTTCCACTTGTAGGCCAGGAGAGAGAAGTACGTGCACACAGATTTCAAGCCCCAACTAAGCAAGCACAGCAAATGTGGCATCTCACTGTCACCCCAACTTCAGCTCCATCCCTGTGCCAAATTCTTCCTGCCCTCAGCTATGGACCAGGGACAGATCACCACACAAGGCTGCAATCTTTCAAATGCATGTTGGAAACACAATCCCGTAATTCGAGCTAATGGCATTTGGAATTCAGGCCTTTGGGAAGTGACTAGGATTAGGATCATGGTGAGGTCTCCATGTTGGCAGTGGTGGTTTGAATGAGATCATCTCCCATGGGCTTGTATAAATGTTTGGTCCCCAGTTGGTGGAACTGTTTGGGAAGGATTAGGAGGTGTGGCCTTCTTGTAGGAGGGTGGCCTTTGAGGTTTCAAAAACTAATGCCATTCCCAGTTACCTCTTTCTGCCTCTGGTTTGTGGATCAGAGGTAAGTTCTCAGTTACTGCTCCAGAGCCACACCTGCCTGCAGCCACGCCCCCTAACGTGGTGGTCATGGATTCACGTCTAAAACTCTAAGTCCCAATAAACTCTTTCTTCTTTAAGTTGCTTTGGTCGTAGCCTTTTGTCGTGGCAGTAGACTAGAAGCTCAGACAAAGGGAAGAAGACCTGAACTGTCACACTTGATGTAATGTGACACCTTACTATGTTGTCATTCATCCTGAGGCCTTCATCAATGGTTCAGCAGGTGCTGGCACCGTGCACTTGCATGGTCTACCTCCAGACCCAGGAGACAAACAAACTACCATCCTTTATAAGTAGCCTATTTTCATTTTTTAAATATCGTAAAAGGAAGGAGAATAAAAGTTATATCCAGAAACAACCAAATCCAAAGCTGTTCCTTTGAGTAAATTTTCTTAATCTATTCACACGGGGAAACAGCCAAGAAAAGACAGCATAGTGGGGCCAACGCTTTGAGAAACAAAAGAAGGAAAAGTAGTGAGAAAAATACCACTCACCCAGGAGAGAGGAAAAGAGCGCCCACAGGCACAAGCTTCCGAGTGGATTCTCTAGTGCCTTCCTTACCTTCACCCTATGCCAGTTTATCTCTGCATGAGCTCAACTAGCAAATCTGACACAGAATTGGAGAAAGATTCTCAAGTTCCCCAAGGCAAGGATTCTAGAGGGGTTGAGGGCTCCGCATTCTCTAATTCAGACCTTTGAACTTTATAGTCTAAGAAATGTCATGGTCTGAGTATAAGATATTCCTCCCAAGGCTCGCATTCTGAAGGTTAGCTCCTAGATGGTGGATCAGAAGTCACTGCATCACAAGGGTTAAAGCTGGGAAGAAGTGGTTCCGCACCATGAGGACAGTTAGGTTGTGTGGTTACTTTTCTTTTTCTCTGCTAAAACCCTGGGACCCAGGCAACTTCCAGACCTAGGTGAGACCACCTTCTCGTAGGACTTCGCAGATAAAGACCTTATTATCTTAGAATTTGATACGAAGTTTGGGTTTGCTGATCTTGCTGTTCTTGTTCAGTTTTATAAATTTAACACCCTCTAACACTAACAATGACACTGGTTAATATCGAGCACTGAACTAAGCTCGATGGTTGGGAAGAATATGCCCATTTTTTAGATGAAAACACCGAGGAATGGCGATTAAGCAACTTGTCCAAAGGTGGTTCTCTATAAGTACACTTCTGAAAGTCATCACTCTATTCCTTGTCAGTACTATGCTCCGCCAGGCCTCCTTAGTCTTATTCCCCAGGGAAAGGTAAGTGTGCTATCTGTCCCCCAAGTCAAAGCAGGAACTCCGTTTATTACTGTGAGTACCAGCTTATATAGGTCAAGTGACATCATAGGAGCTGATGCGGTGCGGGGATACCTCCAGCCAATGAGAGACAGCCAAGCCCTCCCTCTGGCTGGAGGGGCATCTACCTAGATTTCCCTGTCTCCTCCTCCTTCAGTAGCTTTGAGCCAGGCTTTTCTCTGTCCTACAGACCTCGAGGTACAGGCCCTGAGATAATTTTGGCCCAACGATGCTCCAAGAACTAAGGGTTCTTGTTTAAAAGCAGAGGTAAATATGGAAGAGAGCCTTGCACAGCTTTCCAGGCAAGAAGGAAGGGGGAAGAGATTAAACTGAGACACAAGACTCTCATATACAGTTGACAGACACAGGACCAGTAAGATCTTGTGACCGTGAACACATTGACTGGGCTGAGTTAGTGACAGCGGACTTGTGGTCAGTTTTGTATGAGAAGTGGCTCTCCTCCTGGTGAGAACCACATGCGCTGACCTGCTGTTTGTTCGGGTTTGCTTTTAAATAAGCTCTCATATTTACACTGACTTGGATAGATTTTTGTCCCTCGTAATAATAAAAATAATTCTCTAGGACTTCTTCTAAAAGATTGCATGTAGCTGGCTAAAGGAGATTGTCATGGAATAAAATGTTTCAAAACATATTTACTGGCTATGTAATTTTCTACTCAGGAAAACATAGGATTCCTGGCAGATTTCATATTAGGAGAGAAATGAAAGACCATGCCAGGAAACATGAAGTTCTCAGGAAGTAATTTGGTTATAAACATATTTCCTTAATAGGATACAATTTGATTCTCTCATTACCTTTTGACAAGAACAGTAAGACACTGGTGGTTTAGTCAGTGATTCGTGAAGCTTTCTCGGATGTGCAGGCTTATGGGGAACACAGCAGCTGCCACCATCCATCCTCATTCTGCTGATGGGACCCAGAGGGTTTAGAGACTGTCTGAGGTCACGTGGGCGGTAGCAAGCTGGCTTGGTCTCTAGGTTCCTGGGTCAGAACTGCGTCTACCTCTCTGCTCTTTGTGGCTCATACAGATGAGGAGAGTTCTTTCTTGATGGATGCTACAGCCTCTTGAGGGCCCAGTGTTTTTGAAAAGTGGGGCATTGTTGTTTCGTGGTCAGTTAGGAAGCTCTTCAAGAGCCACTGTGTGTCAGCAAGGATGTGATGGAAGGAAAATTCCTCCTAGGGACAAGAGTTCCGTGATCTGAGGAACAGCCTGGCTTTGGTATTTTAAGGAATCTTCTGGGTTAACAAAAATCGCGGAAATTTCCTTCCTTGTAACAAAGGTGACCATATAATGAGACCTTTTGTCACTCAGCTGTGGCATAGCAATCTAACTCTAACACATTGTTCCTCACTTACACTTGCTTTCTGCTCAGTGAGTGGGAAAGAGAGTAACGCTTCTACTGTCCCTCCCCCAGTTACAGGCTTATTTGGGTTTTGTGCTCTTTGTGTGTAGAAGGGGTAGAATGTCTACATATATTTTTGTGTGTTCACGTGCACCCACATCCACGCGTGGAGTCCAGGGGTCAACACTGGCTGTTTCCCTCAGTCATACCCTACCTTATTTGGAGACAAGGTCTCTAACCGGACCTGAAGCTTACCAGTTTGGCTAGGCTGACTGGACAGAAAGCTCCAGGAATCCAGCAGCCTCTGCCTCCCCAGTGCTGGGATTTGTAGACCCAGTTTTTTACCTGGGTGCTAGAATCCAAACTCGGGTCTTCATGCTTATATGGAAAGCACATAACCACTGGATTCATTTGCCCAACCTCAGGGTTTGTGTTCTCTTGAAATGTTTGTAAGCTTAAATTGCCCCTGAAGAAGTTTACATCTGTGGTTAAATTCTAACCAGGATTTAAATTCGGAAAAAAAAAATTCCAAAACAGAAAGAAATCCTAACATTATTTCAAGTGGCACATTGAGTTGGAGGAAGTGACACAGCCCTGTAGCTGCATAAACACAGCTATTTGGTAGACTAAGGCAGGGGGATTAAACATTGGAGGCCAGTTTGGGCAACTTCATGAGATTCTGCCTCAAAATATAAACCTTTTAAAAAGTGGAATAAAGGGCTGGAGAGCTGGGTGTGGCGGCACACCTTTAATTCTAGCAGGTAGGAGGCAGAGGCAGGCGAATCTCTGTGAGTTTTAGGCCAGTCTGGTCTACAGAGCGAGTTCCAGGACAGCCAGGGTTACACAGAGAAATTCTGTCTCAAAACAAACAAATAAAAATTCTTTTGAAAACTGATACTAAATTTCTGCTCCCAGGAACCCAAAGTCTTTGGGTTTGATTTATATGAACCCAGGAGAATCAACACAATTTAGCGTGCTTCTTGCATTAAGCAAGCCTTTCTGGAAGGATCCAGCCTGAATTATACTTACTTTTATTGAGCCTAAAGAACTATTAGTTAAGATACAACCCTTAGAGGGCCTGTGGGTTGACCCAGAGGATAACAGCATTTGCTGCCAAGCCTGACGATCTGAGTTGAATCCTTGAGACCTCTATTTTGGAAGGAGAGAACTGACTTCTGCAATCAGTGGAGGATGTTACACAGCATCCCTGGCCTGTGGCCACCAGATGCCAAGAAGCACTCCCCATCCTCCCTCCTGCCCTATAAACAGAAACAGGCCCTGACTCAGGGTGCTTCAGATATGATGCTTAGAATCTAGGTCTTCTTCCAGGCCCACGGTATGTCCTGCGATGACGCTTTCCCCTGAGATGCTCCTCCATGATGGGAGTGGCATCAGCAGGTAATAGCTCCCACTCAGCCATGTGATCCCACTCTTTACCACACAGTTCACAGGTCAGATGTATTAAATATACTTTGAGCTTGATAGCACTTCCAACTTACAACAGGTTTAGTGGGATTCAATTCCATGTGCATGTCAACAGAAATCTGTAATGGCTCGAACACTGCAAATGTTCCCCAGGGTACACACACGTTCAAGGTGGAAATATTCCGGCTTTCAGTGTAGAGCTAAGACTTCATGGAACTCTCTCCTGATGCCTGAATCGTGGCCTACTTGCAGCAATTCCATTCATGCAACATAAAATCTACCAATGAATGTCATATTGAGCATAATAGACTTTTTAGTAAATGCTTTCATACATTCATTCACTAACTCCTAACAATAGAGGTGTGGAGTCAGTACATGTATGCCTGGCCTGCACAGAAAAAGGAGGAAACTGGGGACCTTGGCTACCCAGAGAGTCAGCAGAAGAGCGAGGGATGCAGAAGTAACGCTTAGAGCCGTTCCCTTGACCGGCAGACTCTCCTGGCATTCTTTGCGAACAGTCAAATTATTGAACCAGGACTCATTACATCAGACAAAACCCAAGCAGACTTTGTGGATTTAATGGCTTTGGGAAACTTTGAGAGTCTGTATGAGACACTTCCTTTCATTCCATGTTTTTACAAACACCAGGGGAGCGATAATCATTTGAACAGTTAAATTGATTTAGGGGAGTAAAATCCACTTTATTTTTTCAGTCTTGAAATGACTTCAAGTCATTTGCTGCTTAGAGTGGACTCCAGTCCCTCCTGTATCTGCCACTCCTCATCTCCCGCGGCTTCCCAAGCCCCATTACCTGCCCTTAGATTTCCTTTTTAATTTCCCAAACAAGATTGCCTCTTACATTTCAGACATTAATCCAAAGAACAACAATGAGGAACTCCACAGCCGAAACCCTCAGAAGGAAATCAAGTGAATTGAGGCAAGAAGAAAGGCGGGGAAGAAAAGATGAAAATCTAGTTTCTGGGCCCTTTGAAAAGCCACAGTGCCTTGCAAAATACCACGTTTGATTGCTAGTTTACAAGGAAACATCCTTGGATGTGCCTTTCCTGCACTGAAAGAGGAAAAGAAGCCTTGGCTGACCTAAGCTCGGCACCAAGACCTTGAGGCTCAGGGTCTGGTACCCACAGAATCCTTCACAAGGGGATCTCTCCACGCTGCTCCAGATGCTCTCAGACTTGTGGTCACAAGTGATCCTCCTTCTTCAGTCAGCTCCGGAGCAGCTGTCTCAGCATACCCTGCAGGAATCCTTTTTAAACTGCAATGTTTTTTTTTTTTTTTTTTTTTTTTTTTCATGCAACAAGAAACCACAGGGAGTTCTGAGCCCTGGCTCTGTTCTTCCTCAGCTGCCAAGCCTGGGCTCAGTGACAGATACTAACACTAAGGCTCTAATCATGAGGCCACAGTGAAGAGTCATCAGTGGGGAGTCCCAGGGACAGCCCCTGACTGTTTTTGTTGGGGTCAGAACTCATTACCCCAGAATGTGGTACCCTGACATTTGCAGGAACCAACAGGCAGGAAGGTGGCTTACCATGTTCTTGCCTTGTTCCCCGAAGGAGGTTCTAAACTTACATTCAAGAAGTGCTTTCCTAAACCTATGCCCAGGAAAGAAATGTCCTTCAATCCCAAGACACAGGGATGGAACCCGCAGGGCTTGCTAATTCCTAACTTCATTATCAGCACATCTTATTCTCACTTTCCCATGACTGCCTCCTCCTCCCACCTAGTGTAAAAGCCTGCATGGCAACACACACGTGTGATTCCAGTACATGGCAGGCAAGAGGCCAGAGGATGGCATGTTTGAAGGCATCTGGGTTATAGGCTGGGCTTCTGTTTCAAAACCAAAAATGAACAAGAATCACATTGACTTTTTTTTCCCTTTGGGTCTTTAGTTCTGGAAGCTCCTTCATCACATGAAACTCCCATAGACAAATTTGTCTGCTCTCTCTTACTGATCTGTCTATGATTATAGGTCCCCAGCCATGCCCCCCCCCAGTTAGAATAGCAAGTGTATCTTTTCTGTTCACCTGGATTGCAGAGGTGCTGGACACCAAGCCATAGCAACTCCACTCTCTGAGAGCTCATCTATGTTCTTGTCCAGATCTAACACAGGATAGAGACGTACACGGCTGTGGGAGAATAGGATTGGAATATGAAATAATCCCATTTACAATTTGAGAGCAACTGCAGGATCTTCTACTTCATGAAAGACTACAGCATTAGCTACTAAATTTCGCTGAAAGACAGGCAGCCCAAGCCTGCACCAACTCCCACTTTGTTGTTTGCTAACCTCATAAAATAAGGAGCAGGGTTCTCTTGGGAAAGGGGCATAAGACTTTTAATTCGCTTATCAGTAGAGTTTGGTGATTTTCAAACTAGAAATTGCAACCCTTTAGAAGTTGGTGAAATCAGTCAGGCAGTGGTGGCACACGCCTTTAATCCCAGCACTTGGGAGGTAGAGGCAGGTGAATCTCTGTGAGTTCAAGGTCAGCCTGGTCTACAAAGCAAGTTCCAGAACAGCCAGGACATTATATAGAGAAACCTTGTCACAAAACAACAGCAACAAAAAAAGTTAGTAAAATCAGTTTGGTTGGATACAAACAGCACTTTAAACTCATGAATAAATAAGCAAATACAATATGAGAATCAACCTCGGGATAGATCTAAAGCTTTAGCTGGGTGATGCTGGTGTATGTCTGTGATCTCAGGTCTCATGGGGTTGAGATGATGACCTTGCCTACAAAGTGGGACTCTGTTTCAAAACAGATAAAAAAACGAAGCCAGTCTCACTGATCTAGTTGTGACCAAGCTTTTCCCTACCAAGCTCATCAATCTGCTTAAAATCTGTGGTACTAAGACCTCAGCCTTCTCCACCATATGTGCAAATACATACATGGATACATGGGCTTGGAACAGTTTCCCTCACTAGTACGGGAACTCTAAAAAAGACATTAGTAGTCAAATAGATGAGAAATACTTTTTTATCTTTCTTAAATAAGATTCCCAATACTATTAGCCAATGGAAGAACACAGCCAAGAGACCGGTTTGAACTGGGCCTGGTGGCAGATGTCTTCAATGGGGAGGGGGAGTAGGGGAAGGAGACAGAAAGATAGACTGTCCCCAATCACTGTACAGTCCCAAATACACTGGGCCCTGAAGCCCTTTACTAAAACCTTTAACAGTTCTGAAATCCTGACCCCAGCCCTCAGCTCCCCCTGCTGGGGCTGTGCCCTGATGTACTCTGATGAAGGTGTAAGTAGGCTTATTCAGTAACCTACTCTCAGTCTGCTTCATGGTTTCCAACATGGTATCCCAAGCAGCATAGTCTCCATCTTTGATCAGGGAGGATGCCTTATTCTAGGGTAATTCCCACAGCTGCTGGGAATCTGGCAGATTAACAGCGTCTGGCCAGTTAATCACTGTGAGCGAAGTCTATTTATTGGTTTAAAATAATTTTGTCTTCCTCTTTCTTTTTCTTCACCTGGCTGTTGTGCTGCAAACCGTGATGGAGCACCTGCCTGTGTGTACACAACCTCACTAACTCAGCCATTCAGCTGCTTTCTTTCCATGTTGAAATAAGAGATAAGCCAGGCTGGCCGGGCATGTGGACTCTTGAGATCATTAGCTAACTGAAGTTATAGATCGTTGCAACACAGTCAACACTTCAGTGTGTCTGTTAGAAACAGGTGCCCAAGAGGAAATGTTTAATTTCTCCGGGAGGCAAGCGCTCCTGCAGACAGTGTTTTTAGCCAAATTTCGTCTGTTTGTGGAGGAAAATGAGGGGGTGCCTCAGTGTCTGACCACTACCGGGTCTCCTCCTGGCCCTGCACCTTGACAGCAGTCTTGCCACTCCGCCAGTCCCTCTCCCAGGTGGAAGCCCTGGACTAGTTCCTCCCTGGAATCAGCTGGCTTTGGGTTATTTGAAATTCTCTTCTTGATGAACACCCTTTGTGTTAGCGATGAATCCTGTTTTCTACTGCGTGGGCTTGTGGAGTAGTCTGCTGAATTTCTGTCTGTCTGTCT